>NC_083739.1:3122688-3489563 GCF_033458585.1 Syngnathus typhle
ACACGCGAACACTATGCTCAGACATTCCTTTTCGATTTGTGCATAGTTCTGCTCCGTCTGAGTAAGTGCCCGCGAAGCAAAGCTTACCGGCTGATTCTCCTGCAGCAGGCAACAGCCAAGTCCCTTCTGACTCGCGTCACTCTGTATGGTGACTGGCTTGGTCACATCGTAGTATCGCAGGATCGGGGCGGACGTGACGAGTCGCTTAATCTCCTCGACCGCTGCGTCGTGTTTTGGCAGCCAATGCCATGGGACATCTTTGTCCAACAATCTCCGTAGTGGCTCACACACCTCAGATAGGCGTGGCATGAACCTTGCGAGGTAGGTCACAAACCCAATGAATCGCTGCACGGCCTTGGCGTCCACGGGGTGTGGCATGTCCCGGACCGCTCTGATTTTCTCCGGGTCTGCTCTAAGGCCCTCCGCTGATAGGATGTGTCCGTGAAAGTTGACCTCTCTGACCCTGAACACTAGTTTCTTTAAACTCAGTCTCAGCTTTACCTCCCTGCATCTTTGCATGAGCGCTAACAGCTTTGCACCATGGTCCCGTGTGGCTATCTCATCTGTCCCCCCACACCCCACAATCAAAATGTCGTCCGCTATAGGTTCCACCCCGTCTAACCCTGCCAGTAGCTCATGCTGCTTTCGCTGGTAAATCTCAGGGGCCACAGACACTCCAAACGGCAGCTTTAACCACCGCTTCCTGCCCCACGGCGTCCAGAACGTGGTGGTATAACTGCTCTCCTCGTCTAATCTGCACTGTAGGAAGGCATCTCTTGCATCTACTAGTGTAAAGATGCGGGCCCTGGGCAGCTTGTGCAACACATCTTCAAGTGTCGGCATAATGTAGTGGGACCTCTTTAGAGCCTGATTCAATGACTTGGGATCTATGCAAATTCTCAACTTTTCTGCCTGCCTGACAATCACCATGTTGCTAATCCACTCAGTAGGCTCAGACACTGACGTCAGGTGGCCATCAGCCTCATACCTATCTAACTGGGCCTTGACTGCCTCCCTGAAGGCCACCGGGACGTTGCGTGGGGAAGCCTGCACCGGGGGTACATTACTATCTAGCACAAAGTGAACATCCCCTGGGAGTGACTCAACTGGATCGTTGAAAACATCTGCGTACGTCAGTACAAGCTGCTGTCTGGTTAATGGCCCTGAGCTGCTGTGTCTCACCATAAGAAGTTCTTCTGGGATGGTGAAATGCACCAATCCTAGCCGCACACTCGTTTCGCCTGACAACAGAGGTCTCTGCCCACTTCTCACTATTTCGAACCGCAGTCTGTGTACTCTACCCCTCACTACGCACTTTGTGTGGAATATGCCCGCGGATTGCATGGATTGGCCTGAATACAATACTAGCCTGGTCTGGCTAGGTAGTAGCTTTGCCCCAGGGTCAAGTCTTCTCATGTCTTTTATGCTCATGACATCACATGTGGCCCCCGAATCTATCTGGCACCTCTGAAACCCACCATGCATTTTCAAGTTAACAAACCATTTCTTCCCTCGCCCCTGAACTGCCCCTATGCTCTCCATTGTGTAAATGTGGGCTCCCATGTCAGACCTGTCCATGTCCTCGGGAACTTCACCGTCTGCCGCGTGCAGCTGTCTTGTGGCTTGGCCCCTCTTCATGCAAACCTTGGCAAAATGATTTGCGGTCCCACAGCTCCTACAGTTCTTCCCAAAGGCTGGGCAAAAATCACGCCCACGCCTGTGCGTGATGCCGCAGAATCTGCACATAGCGCTGTCATATGTGTTAGGTGTCTGATTTCGGATTCCGTCCGGACGCTCCTGCCTGGGCGGGGAACGTGGCCGTGGGCCATCCATTTTGTGCACTGTCTCCGGAGGCCTGTCCTGCGTGATTGCTTGTATCCTCGTGTCTGTCATCTCCGCCGTTCTGCATATGTCTATGGCCGATGCCAGTGTGAGATCTTTTTGTCTGAGCAGCCGGCGGCGCACACTTTCATCAATCACACCCAGCACCAGTCTGTCTCTGATCAAGTCCTCTTTGAGTTGTCCATACTCGCACGAAGCAGCTTTCTCCCTCAGTTTCGTTACAAACACATCAATGGGCTCCCCTTCATCTTGCTTGCAGGTTCCAAAAACAAATCTCTCAAATATGACGTTTCTAGCTGGTTTGAAGTACTCCTCTAAAGCATCAAGAATAACTTTAACATCCTTCCCTTGGTCCACCGTGAGACCCAAGTTATGCTTGTAAATGTGACGACATTCATTACCCATTACTCTCCGTAGGGTTGCTGCTTGCACTGGTTGCTCTTTCTCTGATAATCCCGTTGCCAGTAGATAGTCTTCAAATTCCCCTCTGAAATTGTCCCAATTGCTCGCCAGGTCGCCGCTCATCTTCATCTCCTCCGGCGGTGGTATATTCGTTGCCATGGCGGGTGGTGTCGTTAGCCTAGCAGGCCGCTAACCGCCGTTTCGCTCGTCTTTGCCTTCTGTCCGTCTGTCTCTCCTCACCGTCTTTCACTGGCCCCGCAGCGAAGCACAGCGCCGTCCAGCCACTTCTGACACCATGTTTGTGCGTGATATATGTATTGATATGAATCAGACCCAAGACGACAGCTGTTGTTTCAGTCACTTTCTGTGTTGAACTGCCGCGCCTCCCCTCATGACGTCACACAACACAGCCTGACATCCCTAACAACAGTCTAATCCGCAGCCCGTTAAATGTGAGCTTTTTTGTCACGTTCGCTGAGGGATTTCTTCACCAGCGGCTTATTTCTAGTCAAGGCAATGAAAGCACGTCGTGTTGATTGCCACCGTCCATGACAGAAGAAATCCGTTTTGATTTCTCCTGGCGTCAGATTGACAGACGTGTTGTGTCACCGGTTGAGCGCTTATCTTTTTAAGAGACAACGCGTTGAGGAGGAAGGTGACATCGGATGTTAAAGGTGGAAGGAGTTGGAAGAAGCAGTAAAAACTCCACCAAACTCGTCGTAATGACCCGTGATATAACTAATGATTAACGACAACTCAAATAATAGTATAATATAACATTCATATTATATGAAACCCCCACCCCATTTCACAAATCTTAATCTCCTTTGTTGTGGTTACGTGTCACTTTTGGAGCAACACTCACACGTTAATAAGCGTTCAAAATCGTGGGGAAAAAAAGAAAGAAGGGGAAAAACGACAACAAAACATTTCACGTCACATTGCCAAAAGTTCTAGCCGGGGGCTGGGCACTGAAGTCATGTAACTAAGTCATGTCGTAATGCAATCTGATTTTATAATGTAATGTTCCTTAACAGGAAGCAGTTGTGGTGGCGTCTATCAAATCAACTCCAAAATATCTCCCAACAGTGTGAATTGATTGCCTGGTTGATTTCAGCCATTTCCAATGTTTTCCCCGTAAAGAGAGAACGTTGAGCCTGCGTGCAGCCTGTTAGCATTCCCGCCAAATGGAATCAGCCTGCTGGATTTACACGTTCATTTCTTTGTGAATGGGACCCTTCCTGATTGCGCTTGATGACTCATCTCCAGTCCTGTGATACTTTGAGTCATCTTCACAAAGGCGGGTATATTTTATCCTTGTAAGAGAGCGACTGTCATTTGACCTTGTCCCTCTCGCTCGGTAGATCTTTGAATTACAACTCGCGCTAATGCCGTCATTACCATTATTGATGGGACATGACACAAGTCATTGCCACGGCATTCGGAAGTAACGGCTCCTCTCCGATGTAGTGCGGCCGCTTTCTCGCTTAGTGCGGCGCCAGCAAGTCAAATAGGAAGCGCGGCGCAGGCAGGGCGGGCTGACTCCGCTGCTGATGCCGGTTGTAACGCACGCAATAAAATCCAATTTCATCAGTGTGTGCGTGTGTGCGTGCGTGTGAGTATGCGCGTTTGCTAATTAAGTCCCTTGTCAGTAATTTGCTGGAAACACATTGGCTTTGCTAATATTACCGTTTTTTTCCGTGTATAGTGCGCCCCAATGTATAATACGCACCCTAAAAATGGCATGCTGATGCTGGAAAAAAGCCTGTACCCATGTATAATACGCACCCAATTTCTATGAATTTTTTTTATGAATTTTTTTTTTTTTTAAGTCCCAATGATCGTCACACACGCAGGGAGGCAATGGGTCCCATTTTTATAGTCTTTGGTATGGTCTTAACTAGGCTGGATGTAATTTTTTTTGTTGGCGTTGATTTTTCCGACTGCCCGTAAACGCACCACCGCGCTCCGTGCGCGCACGGGAAAGAGGCGTGCGGACGTGAAAAAGGCGGCTCTGTATGGGAGAGACGTTGAAGAGGAATAAAAACAGCCTTGGAAACCAAAACTTGCCCCTCGTCGTGACTCGGAGCCGCAACAAATGTTTCGGATTTGTGTAGGGTACATTGTGACAGACAGCAAACGAGCAGGTGATCGAGCAAGCCTTGTCTGATACGAGAGCATTGCGGTCGCATGGAGCGTGTTTGAAGTGAACAGCAGAGAAGAAAGGAACAAGGCAAAGTGTTGTGAAATAAAATATGACCGACCTGTAATACGGATTTAGGTAGAGAACTGGACTCTCGCTCTTTATATAGCTGACGTGTCTTGCGCATCCGTTCTGCGCATCTGTAATGGCGGCCTCCGTATGATATCCGGTTTGCGTGTGTGTGCGTGTGCGCGTGTGTGTGCGAGAGAGAGCGAGAGAGAGAGTGCGAGAGAGAACGCTCAACCGTAGCGCGCCGCTGACCGCCCAACTGCACCGCGCTGGTCGATTATTGTGACAGAGCCGTCGCTGAAATTTAGAAGATATTTTTAAAGTCCTGATGTACTTTCTAAAATTTAAGTGGACCTCAGCTTAATTTGGTGCAGCGCGCCGGGCGCTCACTGTCGCATTGCTTAAAGAGCGCCTTTGTGTTTTAGGATGAACAGCAGAGACCAAAGGAACAAGGCAAAGTGTTGTGAAATAAAATATTACCTGTAATACGCATTTTGTTATTTGCTGATTGAAACTGCTAATTAAACTGTGAATTGAAACTAATAGGAAGAAAACAACTCTCGCTCTTTCTATAGCTGACGTGTCTTGCGCATCCGTTCTGCGCATCTGTAATGGCGGCCTCCGTAGGACGTCCGGTCCGCGATGGAGATTAAAAAACAAACAATATTTGACAATAACACACCATCAAGGATTGCACCATCGCATCAAACGATGTGTCGTCAATTATGAATTTTTCTGACTAAGTGTGTTGGCCAGGATGGCTGAATGCGATGCGCGATTGACGACAAACAAGAAGAAAGGTGAGTTTTATTTCGGGGGAGATTTGTCGTGTCTCGTCCCCAGTTTTGCTATGTGTCTAGGTTGCCATAGTTTCTGTTTGCGTCACCCCGCTCTTCCTGTGTCACCTCAATCGATGTAACGTGTTTTGTATTTAAGTCCTGTCTGCCCCTCGCTCACCGTCGGATCATTGCATGTGTTACTGTCATGATGTCTGTTTGCTTTCTGTTCCTGTCTTTGGTAATGTCACCCTGTCTTTTTGTTCCACGACTATGTCGGTCAGTCCTGTTGTTGTTGTTTTTTGTACCATGACTTTCTTAAAAAAAAAATAAAAATTTAAAAAAGAAAAAAATTAAGATTTTTTGTACCCATGTATAATGCGCACCCCAGATTTTAGGACAATAAATTAGTTAAATTTTGCGCATTATACAAGGGAAAAAACGGTACTTGAAACATCTTTACTGGCTCAGAAGAGAAACATCTATTATCACTATTATTGTTGGTGGAAACCCGTCAAGCAAAAAGGAGCTCACAGGACTTCAATGCCTTTGACATTTTAGTGAGCATCTTTAGCAAGTTTATGCAAACAGGACGACCAAGGATTGAGAAGGTGACGACGACGGCGGCGGCGGCGTTAATCCAGACGCATTCAGTCGACAAGTGCGGCGCTGACCCGGCACATTAGGACGTTTGATGGGGAAGAATCAAAGTCATCAAGAAAAGAGCTGCTTTTGCCACACAGAACAGGATGAACATATTCAGCAAATAGGAGAGAAGATGATACAAATGAAGTGGGCACAAGAGGCAATATTCAAAACAGGCGGAAATCACACTGGGAACATTGGCGGCCATCTCGTTCTCGACTGAAATAACGACACGGTCGCCGGGTCGCAGGTCGCGACCAATCACAGCTAATCTCTTTCAGAAGCTGTGCCGTCATTGGTTGTGACTTGAGACCTGTGATGTCACTTTCAGTCCAAAGCAAGTGGTAAAATGGCCGCCCCAGGAGTTGGATTCAAACAGGTGGATTTTGCCTGTTGAACAAAGAAACTTCAGCCCCTAGTGTTTATACCGTTTTTTTCCGTGTATAGTGCGCAAAATTTAACTTTAAATTTAGTTTGCTTTCTGGACCTGTCTTTGGTAATGTCACCCTGTCTTTTTGTTCCACGAATTTGTCGGTCAGTCCTGTTGTTGGTTTTGTTTTCTAAAAAAAAATAAAATAAAAAATAAAATAAAATAAAAAAAAATTAAAACATTTTTGTAGCCATGTATAATGCGCACCCCAGATTTTAGGACAATAAATTTGTTAAATTTTGCGCACTATACATGGAAAAAAACGGTATTTGGACACTGATTGAAATGGCGGTGCTGCCCGGTCAACGTGGTCAAGTCCTCCCCACGGAGCGTTTGGTGCGACGAGATCGTTCGGCGGCTTCGATATCGAGCTGCTCGGAAGTCTGCAATTGACATGAATTATTGGCGGGGGCTAAGAAATGAGCATTTATTACGCTACATAGTAAAGGGTGTAACGTTATGTGCACGAGCCTGATTGCCTTTTCTTCAATGCTTTCAATTCACCCAAATGGTTGCTAACAAACGCTTGCTAGCAATGCTAAACGGTCACGTTTCCGATCCACGCTGGGATCGCAACGCCATTTGGGATGCCAATTAAAACAAAAGCAGTAACGGTCCAATCTCCTTTCCATTTCTCTGTCGTCTGGATGCTGCTCACAGCCATAAAGGCCATATTTGCACGGCGCATGCCGAGATTAAACCGGCGGCGTCCGTCCGGCCGCCCGCCATTTTGAGTATTTATCTATCTGGCCGCCGGCGGCTGATGCGTGCGCATTGTACCTTTCAATGAAATGTCACGCTCGAGTGTTTCAATGATGCATTCATATGAGCTCTTGTAAGAATGCAGCTTGTTATTTGGGAAATGTGCGTGTGTGGTGGACAGCTTGAAAAGGTTTGTGGCATGCGTAGTTGTCATCTTTTGTTGGCCCATTATATTAGCGCAATTTAGCCGCTTTGGACGCAGCGGCCATCTTTGTTCCCTTTGGATGTATGCAAAATGAGTGTTGCTATTGATCTGATTTGATTTGAATTAAGAAACACACAATTGTTTGAAATGTTGTGCTCTTTCTATCTCCGGATCCTCGCACCTCGGCATTTGGAGCGTCTTTTCCGGAGCTCGCTCGCCCGGCTGCTGCTGCTGCTGCTGCTCCAGTGCGCTAATTACCTCGTCCTCCTCTGCTGCTAATGAGAAGGAAAAATATGGTTGTCTGGCAACGACATTCATTTGCAACCCCGGCTGGCTCCCGGCAGGAGAACGCAAGAGGGGAGAGAGCTGCTCATTTCTAGCCAGCGTGCAACCGTGGCGTACATTCTCGCAAGGGTTGTCCCACTGTCGAGCTGTCATAATGGACATCCATCCGCTCAGATTCATCTTTTCCTCAACTCTCGGCATTAGGCCAGCTGGATTAAGGTTAGAAAAGATGACTTTAGTGGAACGCTTTGACTTGTGTATCTTTGATTTCTCAAAGGGGACCTGGCCACCAGCAAGCAAATAAGAGCCATTAAATGGCTTTTTTGTTGTGTTTTTTTGGATGACATCAAGTTTAAAAATAATGTTCAATAGTTGAAGGGTACAGAAAAAAAAACAAAAAAATGTGAGGGGGAAAAAGATGATATTGCATGGGGCCGGGCCGGATGGACTCCGATGAAACAAAATACGTATGTCTTGACAGTGGCTGGCGTCAACCAGGAACATTTGATTCCCGTTCGATTGACACAAGATCATAAAAGTGCATTAGCGGCAATAACGACGCAGCTTTGTGGCTATTTTTCCGGTCCGAAAAGAAATCATTTGAGCCGAGAATGCTAATGTTTACTGGTCGTGCTGACACTTGAATTAGAAAAACATGATGATTGGAGAGACTGAATTAAAAGAGACTTTCCGCCGCCTCAGTGGACTGATTTACAAATGGCTGTTAGAGTGGAGCTATCGCTTGGGGATCTAATGCGGCTTCCGCACTTTCCACACATATCATTTTTTTCCGTGTATAGTGCGCCCCCATGTATAATACGCACCCTAAAAATGGCATGCTGATGCTGGAAAAAAGCCTGTACCCATGTATCATACGCACCCAATTTTTAGGAATTTTTTTTTTTTTTTAAGTCCCAATGATCGTCACACACGCAGGGAGGCAATGGGTCCCATTTTTATAGTCTTTGGTATGGTCTTAACTAGGCTGGATGTCATTTTTTTTGTTGGCGTTGACGAAAGGAACAAGGCAAAGTGTTGTGAAATAAAATATTACCTGTAATACGCATTTTGTTATTTGCTGATTGAAACTGCTAATTAAACTGTGAATTGAAACTAATAGGAAGAAAACAACTCTCGCTCTTAATACAGCTGACGTGTCTTGCGCATCCGTTCTGCGCATCTGTAATGGCGGCCTCCGTATGACGTCCGGTCCGCGATGGAGATTAAAAAACAAACATTTGACAATAACACACCATCAAGGATTGCACCATCGCATCAAACGATGTGTCGTCAATTATGAATTTTACTGACTAAGTGTGTTGGCCAGGATGGCTGAATGCGACAACAAACAAGAAGAAAGGTGAGTTTTATTTCGGGGGAGATTTGTCATGTCTCCTCCCCAGTTTTGCTATGTCTCTAGGTTGCCATAGTTTCTGTTCGCGTCGCCCCTCTCTTCTTGTGTCACCTCAATCGATGTAACGTGTTTTGTGTTTAAGTCCTGTCTGCCCCTCGCTCACCGTCGGATCATTGCATGTGTTACTGTCATGATGTGCTTTCTGTTCCTGTCTTTGGTAATGTCACCCTGTCTTTTTGTTCCACGACTTTGTCGGTCAGTCCTGTTGTTGGTTTTGTTGTACCATGACTTTCTTTAAAAAAAAAAAAAAAATTAAAAGGTTTTTTGTACCCATGTATAATGCGCACCCCAGACTTTAGGACAAAAAATTACCGTTTTTTTTCCGTGTATAGTGCGCAAAATTTAACTATTTTATTGTCCTAAAATCTGGGGTGCGCATTATACATGGGTACAAAAAAAAATTGAATTTTTTATTTTTTTTTAAATTTGGCGTTGATTTCTCCGACTGCCCCTAAACGCACCACCGCGCTCCGTGCGCGCACGGGACAGCAAACGAGCAGGTGATCGAGCAAGCCTTGTCTGATACGAGAGCATTGCGGTCGCATGGAGCGTGTTTGAAGTGAACAGCAGAGAAGAAAGGAACAAGGCAAAGTGTTGTGAAATAAAATGCACAGAACGGATGCGCAAAACACGTCAGCTATATAAAGAGCGAGAATTGTTTTCTTCCCATTAGTTTCAATTCACAGTTTAATTAGCAGTTTCAATCAGCAAATAACAAAATGGGTATTACAGGTAATATTTTATTTCACAACACTTTGCCTTGTGTGGTGAATGGTCTTTGTTGTTAAATTAAGCTCCCTGCGCAGTGCGCTCTGAGGTCCACTTAAGTCATTAAATTTCACTCTAAAGTGCTTTATTGTCCTCCCCATTGTGGTTTCAAAACTCCAGAACTAATTTTCACCCAGGTAGAGTAGCATGGCAAATTGGCAACACGCAAAGCGGTGCTTGCGCACAGACTAATGGAGCCTTAATTGCCAAGGTCCTTTCAGTAGGTTCTTTTCAGACGGGTAGGAAAAAGTTCTTTTTAAAAAGCTCAACAAGATTGACGCCATCATAGAAAACGTTTGGATTCATTGCCACAAAGAAATGGAAGATGAATCATGTATTTTAATCTCCGTCTAGTGATGCAGACCAATAAGTGTGACGTGAAATGTCCCGGCAGCGACGATGACAATTGGTGCTTGCAACTGTATATTCATTGGCTAATTCATTTAGACTGTTACTGTGTTTTTATTAGTTTCAATTGACTTTTCTTTTTACTGTCTTACTGTGCTTGTCCCCTTGCTATAAGATAAGCGCTTTGTTACAGCAATGCATTCTATAAATAAAGTTGGATTGAGTATATAGAGATATTGATCTAGATACGTCGTATACATAGATATATAGTCAGTCAGGATCCTGAACTTGCTTCCCCGTTCTGCGTAGCGTCCTGTACTTTTACTGTCTGTATGCACACTGGCTTTTATTCGTTGTGTTATCTATTTATTTATTATTTATTGTTACTCTTATTTATTGTTTGTGCCTTCTTGTTTTTTATATTGCGTTGTTTACTTGTGTGTCTATCGTGTAATATGTCTTGTCACCGTGGGATAGGGAAAACGTAATTTCGATGTCTTTGTGTGTCTCGGCATGTGAAGATGTTGACAATAAAGCAGACTTTGATATAGATCGATATTTCTTATGATGATATGAATAATGAGTTTTTGGTTTGAAGGAATTTGGTCGAAATACAAAGAGTCCTGGCTAGCTACAAAAACAGATATGCTCAAACCTCATTGAATAAAGTACATAAACAGAAAAGTAGATTCCCATATTAAATCAATAAAAGACCTATTTTAAGCATATAACGAATTATACCTACACACCAAATCAATAAAGAAGACATAACTAGACAAGCATGATTAAACTAAGAATGTAATGATGTAAGCAAAGACATGGAGTATCAAAAGGACAAACTTTGCATAGTCAGGGAACATTAATAAATGGATGATGTCACAGCCAAAAGCTCACGTCATTCCGTACAAAATGACAAAATTGAAAGAATGACGAATGGATGCGGTGCGACAGTGTAAGAATGGAGCAGAATGTTTACAGGAAGGTCACTTGGAGATAAAGACCAGCAGGTGCCAGAGGGAGACAGCCAAGGATGATCGCCAAGGCCGAAAGACGGGATGGAAGACAACAAACACACACACACACACACACACACACGCACACCGAATCGCCCATAATCAGCACCCACTCCCATGGAATCAAAATCTCCTGCGAACTCGCCCCACCCCAAAGACTCATCAGCCACCAAAGTGGGCCCACACCGACTGGCATGTGCAACTGAATATAAGCTGACCAAAGAACCTTGAACGTTGCCTTCTGTGAATGGAGACTTTCTGCTCTTGAAAGGCCCAGCGCTGTATTGTGCTTTCCTCAAAACAGAGCTTTCTTAACAAGAATTTCTGCTTCAGTGTCTTGGCATTTTCCTACATCTGAAGAAATCAAACGAGCACGCAGTGAGTAAATTGGATGACAGGTGATTGGCAATGGCTTTTGCCGTGAGGCGCAGATAAATAGTTTTCTTCTTGCTAGGGGGGGGCGTAACAGAAAACAATTGAGAAGCACTGCGTTAATCCGTCTTCACATCAGGCAGAGATGATTCTCACAATGATTGTATTTGCCCGCGCCTCAATTAGACAGAAGCAGAGGTCTGACTGACTGACTGACAAAGAGACGGAGGATGCGCATACGTCAGCGGCGTGGACCTTGGAGCTCCACTTATCCGCGGTATGATGCCACTTGATACTCAGTAGTCCTCACTTGTGTACTTTCTGTACTACGGTCCTTTTATTCTCGCACCTTTAGATGTTCACAATGCGGAGCTAGGAAACACAGAGTGATTGATTCAAGTGCAAAGAGAAATGATAGCTTCAGCGGTAACAAAAGCAAAACAATTGAAGTGTCTGCGCTTGGACTTCTTAATATCTTCAACTTTCCAATTTGCCAGTCTGGAGTCAAACCGGGTGGGTGACCTTTTTTATGCCCCTTTTCTGGTGTCATGCTTATCTTTGAGGCCCCCACCACCCCCCACCGCCCCTCTCATATCGCTAGATGCAGCCGGAAAGATTTGCAATCTTGTGTGTGCGCGCAACAGAAGTAGACTCCAAAAAAAAGAAAGAGAAAACTTATCCAATAGCGTCTAATTGGTTCAATTGTGATGATTATGATGATGATGATGATGATGATGATGATGATGATGATAGAAATCGTTTATTAAAGCTATTCCAATCAACTAAAGTGCAATCATGACCCACTTCTCAGTGCAGGCCAATTTTGTTTTCAGCAGGGAAGAAAATGCGCGATACTCTACTCAGTCCAGTAAGGCTTCATTCATTTTGCATTTTGCTTCTGATTGAAACTGCTGATTAAACTGTGAATTGAAACTAATAGGTGGAGAACTGAACTCTCGCTCTTTATATAGCTGACGTGTCTTGCGCAACCGTTCTGCGTATCTGTAATGGCGGCCTCCGTATGACGTCCGGTACGCGATGGAGATTAAAAAACAAACAATATTTGACAATAACACACCTTCGAGGATTTGCATCATCGGATCAAACCATGTGTCGTCAATTATGAATTTTACTGACAGGATGGCTGAATGCGACGCGCGATTGACAACAAACAAGAAGAAAGGTGATTTCTAGTTTTATTTCGAAGGAGATTTTCTTAAAAATATATATATATCTAAAAAAAAATTGTACCCATGTATAATGCGCACCCCAGATTTTAGGACTATAAATTAGTTAAATTTTGCGCATTATACATGGGAAAAAACGGTATTTACAAAAGCACGATTACTGACCAGGATTCTTCCTTCGGCCACAATGCGACGCAGCATTTTAGTTTAAGTCGGACATTTTAAACAAAAAAGAAAAACTTTTCCGTCGTTAATAGCAGAAGTTTCAAATCCAACTGTCAACTCGATAAGGGTTGCGTTGCGTTGCGTTGCTGAGCACTCCGACTTTTCATTGCTATTGAAAAGAGTTGCGCCTTAATTTCAAATGATCTGCTGCACTTGACAGCTAACGTAATAAAGCCTCTTTGCAAAACTGCTTTTGTAGGAAAAGAACATTGTGGGGTTTTTTTTCCTCGCCTTTAGAGATGATCGACGCTATTCTTTGCCGGCTGCTCATTTGTGCCAACATGTATTTGTAGTGTGTGCGTGTGCGTGCGTGCGTGCGCGCGCGCGTTTAAATCTGGTCTCTACCGAGGTTGGTAACAAGAGCCTGATCAAAATCTGGGATTTTCTTTCCCTTCTACCGCTGGTCTTGAAGGGAGCCTTGGCGAGGCTTTGCTATTGATCACTGTATTTTGGCAATACTATCTTTATTTCTCTTATCTCTATATATTCAAGAAGGCATTGTAGGACTAAAAAAACATAGTAACTGAGTATACATTACAGACTACTGATTAAAAAAAAATCAGAAAAATTATTTTCTGAGGAGTTTATATGTATTACATCAATACGCTTGTCAAACAATCTTCAGTAATTCCTCTCTCAACATAAGATACAAGTCACTTGCATGCAATGGATCTGATGGAGCGTGCCATTCATTTTCCTCCATTTGCAGACAACACAGTTCAAATACAGTTTCATCGCAAGGAAACTGGCATTTTGGAGTGCACTCTTCCATACACGCAGTGATATCTTGCATTCCAGTGGGTTTCAGTCGATCCTCGGCACTGTGCATGGCAGGGAATGAATACATGACGTCTGGCCGACTGGCATGATGGGAGAGACAAAATATTTTACCTGCACAAGATTATTTATCATAGCCATCCATGTGCCAAAGAGCATTTGGGCCTCTGCAGCTGTACTGGCGTCTTCTAAGGCGTCGTGCTCTTCTTAATTCCACGCCGACTGGGTCAACCGATTTTATAATTTGTCTTATTGTATCTTGTGAGACAACAACGAGAGAGGAATTACTGAAGATTGTTTGACAAGCGTATTGATGTAATACATATAAACTCCTCAGAAAATAATTTTTCTGATTTTTTTTAATCAGTAGTCTGTATACTCAGTTACTATGTTTTTCTAGTCCTACAATGCCTTCTTGACCTTTAAATATTCCTTAATGACCCAAATTAAACAGAATAATTCATTGCAAAATTGAATTTTTTTTAACTATGCTTACCTGATCTATGGTTATTCTTTTCCATTTGTGACTAACAAAAACCAAGATGTTACATTTTGCTTGAAATGTCCTGAACTTGACTGCTTAAATATGTATTAAGTATTAATGTATTACTTGTATATTAAAAATTGTGTCTTTTCATAGAAGGCATCTGTACAACATAATACTTTATTTTTATATACCAACATTCAGGTGCAGTCAGGAAATACATAGTGGATGAAGAGTGAGTTTATTGAATGCAATAAAATATTACCACTCTTCATTACAGAAGCATTCACTTAATACTATGTAGCTGCTGAAAACAACCATCCAATGGTTATGCGTAACATCTTGGGTCATTTTAATAAAGCCCTAGAACTTTTATATATGCCAAATGCAAGCTGTTTCTATAAAATTCTAAAAACAGTGAAGGAACGAATACAAAGTTTGTTTCTATTTGACCAATACGAACAGTTGTGTTGATGCAACTTACAACGGATAATTAACGGAGTTATGGTTATTGACAGAATTAAACAATATCCATGACCCAGATATTGCTTTCGAGAACGGCATTGAATTCTGATCGGAAGTCTGGGAAATTTTCATAGCTGTCAGCAATGTACAAAACCTCTCTGGTCAAAACCACACCACACTGACTTTCCCTCCGCCACCCCACGTCAGAAATTGGGAATAGTCAGAATTCTGACTTTATTCTCAGAATTCTGACTTTAAAGTGGGAATTCTGACTTTAAAGTCAGAATTCTGACTTTATTCTCAGTATTCTGCCCTTTGTAATAAGTTTAAGTAGAAACACGTTTACATGTAGCGCTTTACCTCCCTCTAATGGTTGCAGTGGGAAGTTGTTTTTGAGAGCAAATACCGAATGGCAGCAAGCAATGTCGACTCGTGTGCATCTGTTAAAGGCTGATGTTTAAACCTTTTATGTTGTGCCTTGGACAAGATTTGTCCGTGAGTATTATTCGAATTTTGAAACAATATTTTATTTTGGTTACATGTGATGTTTAATGCAAACCTATTCACCGTAAATGTGATGTAGCTTGTATGTGTTTAGCTAACGCACAATTTTACTCCTAGTTTTAAGACGGTCTTAAGAGGGCAATGGTTTGAGGCCATTCTACAAATAAATCAGCTAAAAGAAACCAAGTCTGATTATTTGGAGCGTCGTTAACTCGCTGTCTAGCTGGTGAAAAACTAGATGCTTCAGAGTGAGGACAGCACACTCAGAATTCTGACTTTATTCTCAGAAATCTGACTTTAAAGTCAGAATTCCCACTTTAAAGTCAGAATTCTGAGAATAAAGTCAGAATTCTGAGAAAAAAAGTCAGAATCCTGTCACCCTTCGTTTTTTTTTTTTCTTCACTGGCGTTCCTTGTTGTTTTTTTGCCACCTCTGGCTAACTGAGATATTGGCTGGGCAAAAAGCTGCCGGGGAGGGAGGGAGGGAGGGAGGGAGGGTGCAGCCAGCGCCAGCTCGGTGAACGAGCGTGGCAGCGGGAGCGAGCGTAAAGGCAGGGGCGGAGGAAGGAAGGAAGGAAGGAAGGAAGGAAGGAAGGAAGGAAGGAAGGAAGGAAGGAAGGAAGGAAGGAAGGAAGGAAGGAAGGAAGGAAGGAAGGAAGGAAGGAAGGGAGGGAGGGAGGGAGGGAGGGAGTCGATAAAAACCAGTGGACCACAGTTGCCCGCCGAGTCCAAGGCGAAGTGGATGAACGGATCCGACCTTTTTCCTTGTACGGCGTCTTTCTATAGCTGCGAAGGAGCTGCTCTACAGTGATGCTCCAACTCGTGCATCTCGTGGCGTTGTTGGTGTGCGGCAGCCAAGGTAAAACGTGCGCGCGTGTGCGTGCGTGGTGTGTGTGTGTGCGCGCGGAATACCCGAGCTTTATGACTTAGTGCACAACTTTATTTGGGCGTTTTGAGATGCTGTGGACGGACGGAGAGAGGGGCTGGATTGTTGGACTGGACCTTGTTTGGTAGTTGCAGCACATCTTTGCAGGAGCCAGGGGGCTTTGAAAGGAGGGGGCGGTTGAGGGAGCCTTTTTTTTTTTTCTTTTTTATTGAGCAAAAACACTTTTCTGGTCACTGTTTTCTGTTTAGGTTCTTTGAAATGTCCTACATGTACATCCAGATACTTGGAACTTTAAGTCGCAAAAGAAAGATTTGTGTTCCGTATTGTGAATCGTGCATGCATGACCCCCCACTTCTTCTGTCCAGTCGATCCAAAGTGAGGCATTTGCACTTGTAGTCAGTGATGCCTTTGAGAAGTTTGCACAAGCTGCATTGTTGCGTCTGTGTCTTGTGTATTGATGTGTGTGCACAAGTGGAGACGATGCCTGTGTCTGCGCTTGCACATCCGATGAGCAGCCTCATGATTGTCACAACTGAGTGTCGTTCGGGAACGCACATAGGATCTGGCAGCTTGTGTTTAACAAATCCATCAATAACCACCCACAGTCAGGATCATTGTAATAATGAAAAGGTCCAATTTTCATTTCTTCTGTCAGACTTTCATGGTAGGTGATTGTTTTCCCTTTTATAATATTGGTGGCGCACGGTATCACACAGAGAGCTGTTTGTTTGTTTGTTTGTTTGTTATTGCTTGTGTTGGATATCAAATGAAAAAGAAAAAAAAAAGCAGCATGACGCGGTGCGCCACTGCAACCACGACAACGAAAATAGTGTCAAATATATTCCTCTCTGACCGAGTCATGGTATTCTATTTGCAAAGCAAACATTTTGTCACAGCTCATTTAACATGTAGGCAACCTAGCGATACTGTTATTACAATAAAGCACCAAATAATCGGCAATTATGGAAAAATGGTCGCATGCACAGAAATCGACAGTATACCAAAACCTTGTGTCTTTAAATAGAGATCATGACGTTTGTTGATGAGATCAGGGATTGTCAACTGGTGGTCCGTGGCGGGCGGTATTGCAGGTGGCCCGCCAAATTGGAAAAATGAAATTGCTTTATTTATCTAGTGTTGCACTTGATTTCTTTGAGAATAATTTAGCCATCCGAATGATGTCAAATGGAGCTGAGATTCGAAAAATCCATTTGGTTACGTGACGCAAGCTTAATCCCGTCCACTATGTGCTTTTTATCTGACGACGGTGCAGCTCAGGGTGTCTCTTTCCGACTTTTCACTTCAAGCAACCTCTTCAGATCTATTAGGAGCATCTCCTTTTCACATGATTTTTGTTTATTTATTAATTTACTTTTACACACCATTTCACCTGCTGCACTTTAAAACATATTTGCCAGTTTGAGATGTTCGCTTGTGGCAGGCACAGTGTCAGTGTTTGGTCAAAATATTGCCATATGAGGCACGGTATTGCTCCAAAATGTGTCATTTCTTCAAAATATTTGGTTAAATGAACATTTCCAGAGTGTGCATGACTTCTCGCAGCGTATTCAATTTGAGCATGTTTTGGTGAAAAGAAAGAAAGAAAGAAAGACAGACAGACAGAAAGAAAAAAAACCCCGCATCAACAAACTGCTTCAAACACTCTTGGAATTGTGAGTAAATGATCTTTTTTTTCGGTTTCCACCTCCCAGAAACCGCATGCAAATGCAATCAGGGATTTTCTGTCAAGAGGCAAATCTAGCTTTAAGTCTGTCTATGCGCCATTTGAACAGATTGTTTGGTGAACTCATCGTTTGCAGCCGCTTGTATTTGTGTCATTTCCGAGTGAAAGACAATGGAACCACTTGTGTTTGCAAGTGTCTTTCTCTGCGAGGAGATCAACCGTCTAGAGAAAGAAATCAATAGTACAAAATGCACTCGGCGAGAATCTGGAGCATGTTTCTGACATTTTTCGTCTTGGATCTTTGCAAGATTGCCTCTTATCCTCTGCATCTCTTCTTCTTCACATTGACATGCAAGCTTCTCAACTGGCTATTCGATTTTGAAGCAACCATGGTCATTTCAGCTCGTTGATTGAGGATTTTGCTCCAGCTTTGCCGAGTGCGCAAAATGACGGTACTGCAAAGAGGGTTGATGGAAAGTTCAACAAGGGTAATCACAAATCAATGCTGTGAACTGAATGAATATTTGCAAAGGGCTCATTTTAAGAATGGAAAAAACGTCGATCGGAATTACAATTCAATAATATGAATAAATCATTCTGTCAAATAGTATTTCTTTGTCTGTATGCACAATTCCAGCATATAGTAAGGCTCATACTGCTGCTCACTTTTTTCAATGTTCCTTTTCAAGAGGTTCCATTCTGCATGGGTGTTGTCAACCTCAGTGTGGCCTGTCAGGATATTGGGCAAGCTTTTATTCGCAATCGTGAGCAATGTCACACGCTTTTGTAGAAATGTCCGCGTCTCCATTTATCATAAATGATACGTAAGGCGCAAAAGAGATTTAATCACCGAGCGAGCGGTCAGTCCGCACCGAACGCATATAAAGGCCAATTACTAGTCTCTGCATTATGCGCCATCTGCCTCACTTCATATTACTTTAAATTCACCACCGACAGAAGCCTTTGAGGACTGCTTATCTGTCAGCGTTCCAGCCTGAGATGAACACAAAAGCTTTATTTCGTTTCACTTTTGCAGCATCTGCCGTTGAATCATAAATGCAAAGCAAGCCCCCCCCCCCCAGCTGAGTCCGTGAACCTCGGAGGCTGGAGCTACAATGTCTGGAAAATGAATTCAGCCCTAATTTTCACATCACCTCGGCAGCAGAGGAAGTCACTCGTCCTTTTCCCCCAGGTGTCGTATTGATTGAGCCCTCAGCTGGAGTGCCGGGTTTTTTGTCTCCTTCTTATTTTCCCCCCTCAACGTAGAAGCGCCAAGGTTGAATCGAAACTGAAGCCCGTAACATTCTGTCATCTTGTCTGCCTTGCTATTTATGAACACCGTTTGGGACTCAATGTTGTCAGTGTGTTAAGGGGATAACGAGGAGTAGACTTTGGTATAATTGGCCAACATTTTGCCTCTGCGACATTTTCCTCTCAAAAAGGCGTACAGTAGGCAATATTTTCAGTCAGGAAAATATTGTGGCTCAATGCCAAGCTGACAGTTTGAGGTGAATTAGGAGGTCTGTTGGTGCGTCTTTCGGCTTTGGCGCACGTCTGCTTTTTCCTTCACTCTTCGAAAAAAACGCGAGAGATATATTTGCTTGAGTTTTGCTAGGGTGTCTTTGTTTGTGTTGAAAACATACTTGTGGCTTTCCCCTCGATTGGATACGATGATCTAATATAAGTGTGGTCCATTTTTAATTCTTGTTTTTATTTTATTAGATATATATCCTTTTCTTTTTCAATCAGACAATCAGTATGTAAGTTTTTGCAAACATGACCTTTTATCAGGCCAGTCTTCAGAAATCTAGTTTCCTATTGCGTGCATCCGTCGCTTGTAATTCCCTCGCTCCCTCCCGGCTGCAATGATTGTCTTTGATGGAGGGCAACGTCGGTTGCTCAGACTGCTGACTGACTGACTGACTGACTGACTGCACGCTGGGCTCAGTGAAGGACAACAGAGCGTGGAGCAGCTTTATTCGGCCCCACTAGGAGCTGTCGTACTCAGCGGGGTCAGCTCATCCAGCACAATGTAGTCAAAGTCAAATTTTGGTGAGAGTATGTTTGATGCACGGACGGCCATGATAGCTTGAAAGATGATCATGGAGACGACTTTTTCAGAAACTTGGATGAAATGTGGGGGATTCGTTTTTTCTTCATTGATCGTTAGTCTCTTCATAATGCACATTGTTGACCGCTGTGTTGGACACAAGCTCAGCGTTTGTTACCTTTTTTTTTCTTTTTTTTTTTTTTACCAGAATAGTTTATTAACCCAGTTGAAGGAAACCTCCCAAAATGCATTGCGTCGGCAAAGAAGCTTGTAGCGGCTGCACTCAGTCACTCAGTCAGTCCCACAAAGGCTGTCTTTGTCTTATTCAAGCATCTCAAGGTTGTCGTTTAAGTCTTTTGAAAAGTAATAGCATTCCTAACTTCCCGCTAATTGGGTTAGAAGGCTAACGGATGACTCAAAAACCCTTGAAGGTTTGCATTCCCGCTGGAAAATCGTTCTCGGCAAATGTGTTAAACTGTTATACAACATATGATCAGCTCAGCCGTAACTAAGTATTTCCGTCCCCCCCACCCCCTCTTCTTTTCTGTCTGTTTGTCACAGCTATCCTGCAGGTTTCCATTTCTTTGAGCAAGGGGGAGTTAAGAGTTGGAGAGTCCAAGTTCTTCATCTGCTCAGGTAGAAAACGCCGCTGCTGTGTGTGTGTGTGTGTGTGTGTGTGTGTGTTTCCATGCATCATATGTTTGGAGACTGGTTGTATCGGCACAGTGGGGGGACTGTTTGTTCTTTTAATGACAGTAAACAGCAGCTCCATGCTCCCCATATGGTGAGTGACATTAACCCCCCCCCCCCCCCCCATTGTTCCCCTTCTAAATGGTCATCAAGCGAGTTCAGCGCTGGCAGGTCCAAGCCACCTCCCGCTGTTTGCCTCTTCACTTCTGCCAGCCAGCTCACAAACAAGCGTAGCCTGAAAAGAGCGTTGGAGGTGTGTCAAGAAGCTCTTCTTGACACCGCAGGCTGTCTCGCTCGCTCATCCTCGGCCTTGCTCTATTTAAATGCAATATTGGCTTAATAATGGCCTTGCTTGCATAACATTGGCCTGTCCTAATGACAATCATCATGGACATGTGTGACAATGACAATATTCTATTCTATCAAATTCTAAACAACCTATTTGAAAAAGCAGAGAGCGATACGTTCAATGAATCCAGCCTGGAATTAGTACATAATCCAAATATTTTGGGCATTTTTACAAGTGCGTATGAGCAGAAATCAGTTTGACCATGTAAAAAAAAAAAAAAAAAAAAACTGCGGAGAAATGCTGACGGTGTATTCCAAAGCAAAGACAGTTGAAAAGGTTTTACAGGATTTAAACAAGAATTCAATGCAAGCATGAGTTAAATGCAAATAAGAAAAGGTTAACCGTACGAGACAGGAATAAAACAAATAGAAATAGAACTGGTCCAAACCAAAACTCACAGCTAAAAAGCGAATAGCACAGAAGGTGAAAAATTGAAATCCTCAGTCGTGCTTAAAAGCAAACAGAAAAAGGATTTCCTGGCAAGACGAGAAGCTGGCGAAACAAGCACAAAGGTGACGATGGTGACAAGCAAACATCAACTTTCCTTCCAGCTCTCCTGCATGGACAGCAGCGGGTGGGAGAGTAAAACAGAAGGGTTAAAAAAATGGACACTGCTAAAAGTTCGATCTGCATGGGTAAGGATTTCAAATAAAAACAATGGCTACCAGAGAAGAAGAGGCGCCAATCATCAAATCAAATCAAATCATTGCGCTTGGCTGGCTGACACTAAAGAGCATTTATGCCATGTCAAACAAGCGGCTCCAGCAAAGCGAGCGGCTCCGCGTGACAGATATGGAGGGAGGGACTCAACTGACATGATGTAACCTCTCCAATTAACGCAGTGGCATCACGCCAAAACAAGCGTCAGCTGCTCAAACACATCACAGGCGGCGCCATGTTTGTTTGCCTGTGCTTTGGAAGAACTGAAGCAGGATTTAGCATGGGACTGCACAAGTAGCTAGCATGCAACCCTCCGGGAGTATTTCTTCTGCTATCATTTCTTCTTCCACTATCACTTGGCCATTGGCAAATATAGAACGTGTGGTGCATGACCACCACCACCACCACCACCACCTTCTTCGCCACCAGGAGACCCCAAAATGCAAGGCATTGGCGGAATGGTGGAAACAATTTGGGATCCAGAAACCATGTGACATGGGTTCAACCAACGCCTTGTATGTTACTTCCGCCAGTTGGACGAAGGATATACATACAGTAGAATGGTCGCTGTCTAATCATCATCTTGTAGCCATCTTGACGCCGTTCCGACTTTTGCTTTTTTGCAGCCATTGGCGAGCCGGTGAGGCTGGAGTGGTACAATCCTCAGGGCGAGCGCATCGTGGCCTCCAAGCGAATGGCGTTTCACACGGAGGCATCGCGATCCCGGCTCATAATCTACAACGCCAGTGTGGAGGACGCCGGCATCTACCGCTGCCGGGCCACTGAAGCCAGTGGTCGCATGGCGGAGGCATCAGTGGTGCTGGAGATTTACCGTAAGCTCCACACACCTTTCTCTATTTACTGCTCCGAGCGTGCCACGCGAGCTAATAATCACGTCGCAGCTCAATGAATCCGCATCATTGGGTGATTCGGAAACCGTTTTATGTCCATGTGTAGGATTATGGGTGTCTATGTTCCCTCTTTGTCTTGTAATTAAAGTCGAATGACTTGGAGCCACGCCATGGGACTCTGATCCTGCCAGGCATGATGAGGGAGGGATATGCCACTGAGGCCAGCCTTCCTTGCTGACCCAGCAAGGATAAAACCCAATGTTATGAGGCACAAAGGAAGGGGGGGGGACGCGGAGCGTTTGTTGTTCAGTATTTACACAGACAATTCCATTGTGAGGATGGCATGGTTAAAACAAACTCAGAATTGCAGTAGGATTGCTCTCAAGAGTGATAGCATCCATGTTTCATGTACTGTAAGTCAGCGGTTGCCTTTTGTGATGGCCAAGTAAGTTTCTCGAATTCTTGTTTTGCTAGCACCCATTTGCACAAAATCTTCCAGAGGTTAGCCCAAGACGTCCGTTGCGAGACTTGTGAAAATAAAGACAGGAGAGCAAAATCAAATCAAAAGAGTACAGAATTAAAGGGGATGCTTATTTGCCGTTTTGAACGTGTGCAAAGATGGAATGCAACAAAAGTGGACATAGAGAACTCAAATACACAAGATCATTTTCTGCTTGACAAAAAGAACACAGTGCTCAAGATGTCCAATGTACAAGGAGGAAAGGACATTGGATGAATGACCATGCAGGCACTATGCATTGACAGGTCAAGAAATACAAATATTTTTCAGTCATTGTGATTTTGATCATCAAAAGAAGTGTGATTATTTTTTTTCCATAATCTCCCAACCCCACTATTTTCTCACCAAAATGTCCTCCGATTCTTTTTTGAACTGTTGATTGTAATTGCTGTTATTTAAGGAGGCAGGCGTCTGCTCTGTCATATGCACTGTGTTAGGATATGGATTTTAGATATTGATCTGACTCCAAATTGTGATCAACACTTAACACAAGAATTGCTATGTTCTAATCCACACACTGGCGCACCTAACAATTTTGCGAGTTCGTTCTGTCAAAGAGAAGACCAGTAGATCAATCAGACCGAATTTACCAATTGTTTAATCTTGTCAAAGCAAGCTAATACAGGCGCCTGGGTCTTGGGTCCTTAACACAAAAACTCGTGTGCCTTCGTGACCAGAAAAGACAACACATTCAACCACACAAATGTCCAAAATGTCCAAGGTGAATAATGCAGACTGGTATTTATTTGGACTGAAAACAAAGCAAACTTTTGCACGATAAGTAAATACTTGAGTGTGTAACGAACGTTGCCACTCGGGCAAAAAAGTCGACAATCTTGTTTGATCTCGCAGAGAGGCTGACTTTTCGAGACATCCAGTCGCCGCAGGAATTCCGCTACGGTGATACGGCGGAGGTGCTGTGTGATGTCATCAGCTCGCCGGTGCCGCAGGTCGTGTGGTCCTACCAGGGGAGGGAGATCACTGAGGAACGCCACAGTAAGTGGAAATCAGAAAGAAAGAAAGAAAGAAAGAAAGAAAGAAAGAAAGAAAGAAAGAAAGAAAGAAAGAAAGAAAGAAAGAAAGAAAGAAAGAAAGAAAGAAAGAAAGAAAGAAAGAAAGAAAGAAAGAATCTGTGTCCATTTGATCTGCCAAAGATTGACTGACAATCTTCTTTTGTCATTTTGTTAAACATGCTTCTCTTGTCTGTCAATTTTTTCCCCTGCCTTGTTTTTGAAAAGTTTTTTTTTTCTTTCCCCCGATTCAGGCAGGTTCAAAATGCTGACAAACAACAGCCTGCAGATCCACCGCGTGACCAAAGCGGACGAGGGAGTGTACCGCTGCGAGGCCAGCGTGGAGGCTCGCGGCGAGATCGACCATGTGGATATCGCCGTGGTGGTCAACGGTGAGTTGGATGAATGTCAATGACGTAGCGTTTGGCAACGGTTATGTTTCCATCCCGAGTCTCCTGTTATTGCTTCCATGCGATTGGAAATGTCCAAAATGGCTTGGAGGTTTCAAAAAAAAAAGAAAAAAAGGAGGATGGAATTTTGATTTCCAAATTTGTATTCATCTAGCGGCACCATTCCTGTCTTGTAATGGTTGAGCTGCTCCAATCCTGTCTGTGCCTCATGTAGTAATATCAAATTGTCCCTTGAGCCGCCACCCCCCCCAAAAAAAGCTGTGTTGGATATTACTCGCCATTTATACGAGGCGAAGCTTGCTCATTGATTTGCGACATGGCTACCTGCAACAATCGGTGCAGTGTTGGGCTGAGACAAAATGGATTCTGTAACGGATTGTAATGGATTAACCAACTTTGCTTTCAAGCGAGCAACGTGCTTGCCGTTGCTTGATGTCGGCCAGAAACCTCAAATGTTCAAATATGGTCCAAATTTTTGTTGAAGAAAATGTTAATGAAGGTTAATTGGAAATATGGACTCACGTTTCAGCAGGATCAATCGCAAATTGCACATTTGCTAATTTTGTGTCCAGTTGTGCGCAGTTTTGGGTTGCCTTCTTTTTCTGATGCGATTCTTTTCCCATTGTGTCCACAGTTCCCCCGGTTCTGTCCGTTACCCAACAGTCATTCAACGCCACCGCCGACTACCAGGAGTCCGTCACCTTTACTTGCATCACCTCCGGATCGCCCGACCCTGTGGTAACATGGCACAGGTATGTTCCACTCTCCAGAAAAACATTTTGCGTCCCATTCACGGAAATCTCACAGCAGCTCTTGAATTTGTGTTCCCAACTGCGTCAATACTTCCTGCAGGTAAAACAAGGAGCTGCGGCACGGCACGCTGGTTATAGATCAAGTCGATAAACCTTTGAATTGATATTCCGTCCTCGCGCACAAGCCTTCCCCCAGCCGTCTAGTAATAGCACACGCTACTTTGGGAGCGGGTGTGTAAAAATGAGCGCCTGGAGAGCCTTTGACACCGCGCTGTCAGCTTTGCACCTAGTGCTCCGAAAATGAGCTCATAGAAAAGCAGCCATTTCCACATGAGGGTCTATTGATAAAGGTGCTTGTTTCCTGTGGCCTGCTTAATAGGGGTGTAAATCGCGGGTTTTGTCACGATACGATATAATATCGATATAAAGAACTACGATACGATATTTGCCGATATCTTAAAGCCTGCTGCGATTCATTCACGATGTATCGCGATATAGTGCTCTACGATCGTTTTTTTTTTTTTTTTTTTTTAACTAAAAAATATAGAACAATATCCTGATTTATAACAATTCATACGCAAAATCAACAAGGTACTGCAAACTCTTTATTTAGGAAATGACAAGAGTATTGTAGTATACAAATTGCTTACTTTAACACTGAACTTTGATGTGGTGTTTTTTCTTTAAATGTGCGGCGAGATTTGTGCTCCCTGAATATTTGTTCAGCGCATGGCAGGATTTACAAACTGCACGTGTCTTGTCCGTTGAGCCATCTTTTCTTTGGAATCCAAAGTGCTTCCAAACGAATGACTTGAAGCCTAAAGGGGAGCAAATTTCCACGTCTTTTTGGACACTAGCCATAGCACCAGCCCAGGAGCCGCGTACTAGTTGTCGCCTCCCTTTTCACGTGCCTGCTCTGCTCACAACACAACAACGCCGCGCACCCGGAAAGAGGAAGCAAGCAACAATGAACTGGATTTCAAAATAAAGTCGCGTCTAATGTCCGAGGTCAAACACGGCGATATAAATCGATGTTTACCTTTAGCATCGATGCCAATAAATCGTAGAGCATTATATCGATTAATCGATGTGTATCAATGTATCGTTAAACCCCTAGTGCTTAATTCTTTGATGCGGCGGATTCATCCGAGCTGGCTTAGCATTGCTAATTGTTCCACATGTCTATGCTGCAGCGTGTCAATGTCATGCTTGCAATACGTCGTCAGGCATGGACGGCACTGTTTAAAAGTCAAAAATGTCTTCCTCCAAAGACTGATTGGCGCAAACGGTCAAGGATTGACAATGGTAACACGTTGACGTCTGCATTCCATACTTATGCTAGCCTTGCATTTTGTCATTCATGAATGTTCAAATATTATGCATCAGGATTGAATGGGATGAAGACAATTGTGCTGCCGCTGCCAGCTGTGCCTACGTCTTCCAATTTCTGTTTTGTTTTGGGGGGGTCTTGGACTGATTGGTTGAATAAAACGGTGCGCTGCCTCAGCAAACTTGGGCTGACCAGCTCCTTGCGGACCGATTACATTACAGCCGTTCATTATTAACAAGTCAGGCTCGCTCGTATACATACATATGTCGACCCGAACTATTTCCACTCGAAAGAAATGGTCTGAAAAAAACATCCGGGCTTTCATTTTGGACATGTCTTGTCAACAATTATTGTACGATCATTATTATGTCCATTATTATAATAGCAAGTAATAGCAGACGATGTGGGGAAAGAACAATCATTCAATCGGTTTGTTTGAAAAACAACAACAAAAACGGAACTCATCATATTGGGATGTACAGCAACCCTGCTGTAAGCAGCATGGCCGTTGTTTTTCTCCATTTTGTTCTTTGTCATATTCTTAAAAGAGAGAGATCTACTTTATACTGGAATTCCCCCATATAGGGACAAATAAAGGACTATCGAATGTAATTGAATCGACACCATTGAGCGTGTCCTCTCCAGCTGTATTGCTGTTTGGGGTGGCGGCTGCACTGACTACAACTTGAAGGCCCTGCAGCGCATAGTGAACACGGCTGGTAAGATTGCTGGTGCTTCGCTCCCCTCCTTGAAGGACATTTACACCTCCCGTCTCACCCGCAAGGCGACCACGATTGTGAGTGATGTGAGTCACCCCGCTCACTCCTTGTTCGAGCTTCTGCCCTCTGGGAAGAGGTACAGAAGCCTGCGCTCCCGCACCACCAGGCTCTCAAACAGCTTCATACTCCAGGCTGTTAGGATCCTGAACTCGCTCCCCCGTTCTGCGTAGCGTCCTGTACTTTTACTGTCTGTACTGTCTGTATGCACACTGGCTCTTATTTGTTGTGTTATCTGTTTATTTATTATTTATTATTACTCTTATTACTTACTATTTATTGTTATTATTGTTTATGTTTTTACTTTTGCGCTATGCTTGCTGGCTCCGTTTTGCTCCTCTTATTTATTGTGTTATCTGTTTATTTAGTATTTATTCATCACTCTTACTATTGATTGTTTGAAGTTTTGCCTTCTTGTTTTTATATTGTGTCGCGTACTTGTATGTCTATCGTGTTTTGTGTCTCGTCACCGTGGGATAGAGAAAAACGTAATTTCGGTCTCTTTGTGTGTTGTGACATGCACATGTGGAGAGATTGACAATAAAGCTGACTTTGACTTTGACTTTGTGTGTTGTGACATGTGGAGAGATTGACAATAAAGCTGACTTTGACTTTGACTTTGAATGGGCATTAGCAAAGATCCACTTTTACAGGTAGGTCTCCCTTTTAACTCTCTTCCATTTGGCACACCGTTGGAAGTCAAGTCATAGCGACTCCCCTGCCTGCCCTCACAAACTTATGAATTGAACCTTTAAGTAAGCAAGCCCAGTTGCATTTCTTGTCTGCGGGATGTGCGGCCTCGCACCCATGCATCTTGAGTAATGGAGCTCCTGTCAGTCAGCGTAATGACATCCACCGAGCCACCTGTCCCATGCTGCTCGTGCCCGGGATGAGCGTATTCCACGCCACAGCCGAGGGCCGCCGGCAGCCGAGTGTAGCCAATACACGTCAGCCTTGACAGACAACACATTCCCTGAGCAGAGGAGGAAGAGCTCTCCGGGTGACACAGTTTGAGAAGTTGTAGCACGTGTGGAGAATTTGGATGCAGGAGGGGGTGTTGATTTAACCATTCACTAATGAAAGATTCATTGAAAAAAAACATGTGCTCTGTCTTTGCATAGGAAAGGCCAGCGACTGGAGCCATCGGATCAGTACATTCTAAGTCAACTGGAAGGGGGGCGGAACATGCTCACCATCCGCAACATCCGTCAGGTTGACGGAGGCTTCTACTACTGCAAGTCTGCCAACAAGGCCGGCTCTCAGGAGATGGAGCTCTTCCTCAAAGTATTTGGTGAGTGGGAAAATGCCCGTAGCTCCCAAGGTTGCGTTGCGTGTACATCGTATAACATCAAGTTTATATTGAATCCTATTTCGCCGGCGTATCAAGGTGATGTATTCATTTTTGGAGGGGTCACCGACTGAAGTATCTGCGGTGTTTCAAATGTCGGCTCTGCTACATGATCCAAATGATCGGAATCAACTTGGCTCATTCTTCAGAATACAGACATGAAATGAAGAGCTTACGCGTAAAGGGAAGGCAATGTTTGAATTTGAATCGGAATAAAACAAATAGCCACGAATACAAAGTGGCATTGTGTAAGCAGATATTAGGTCAGACTGTGTAGACATTTGTTTGCTTCCAATCTAAATTTAGCCTTTGGGGTGGAAGCAAAGAAAAAAACATTGCATATTCTCTTACTGTCTGTCCCAAGCTGCTTAAAAATATTCCAATTTGACAAGAGCCTATTCTTTAAAAAAAAAAACTTGGTTTTCCTCCATCAGCTCCATTTGAACTGTCTTTATTTTTTACGCAATTCCAAATGATCGTTGCTGCTGGCATTGATCAACCCTGGATCATTTCATTTATTATTATTTATTTATTTTCAATTTTTTTTACTTTTCGTTTTTTTTATATTGACTTTTAATTTTGAGTTTCCTGTATGTCAGTGCTTCTCAAATAGTGGGGCGCCCCCCGCGTGTGACCCTGGGGAACAGGCTTTTTTTTTGGCAGTACTAGAATAAAGTGTAATTGCGCGTTTACTACAGCAGGGGGCAGTGGCGCTCTCATTGTTACTTCTGTCACGTTTGCGACAGTGCAACATTTTACGACTTACAAGACAAGTTAGGATAGTCACGGTGGGGAGGGGGGGGGGCGCGAATACCGTTTTTTTCCGTGTATAGTGCGCAATATTTTACTAATTTATTGTCCTAAAATCTGGGGTGCGTATTATACATGGGTACAAAGAAAAAAAGTTTTAATTTTTTTTTTTAAATTTAATTCAAAGTCATGGAACAAAAAGACAGGGTGACATTACCAAAGACAGGAACAGAATGACAGTAACACATGCAATGATCCAACGGTGAGCGAGGGGCAGACAGGACTTAAATACAAAACACGTTACATCGATTGAGGTGACACAGGAAGAGCGGGGTGACACGAACAGAAACTATGGCAACCTAGACACATAGCAAAACTGGGGACGAGACATGACAAATCTCCCCCGAAATAAAACTCACCTTTCTTCTTGTTTGTTGTCAATCGCGCATCGCATTCAGCCATCCTGCCCAACACACTTAGTAAAATTCATAATTGACGACACATCGTTTGATGCGATGGTGCAATCCTCGATGGTGTGTTATTGTCAAATATTGTTTGTTTTTTAATCTCCATCGCGGACCGGACGTCATACGGAGGCCGCCATTACAGATGCGCAGAACGGTTGCGCAAGACACGTCAGCTATATAAAGAGCGAGAGTTCAGTTCTCCACCTATTAGTTTCAATTCACAGTTTAATTAGCAGTTTCAATCAGCAAATAACAAAATGCGTATTACAGGTAATATTTTATTTCACAACACTTTGCCTTGTTCCTTTCGTCTTTGCTGTTCATTTCAAACACGCTCCATACGACCGCAATGCTCTTGTATCAGACGCTCGCTCGATCACCTGCGAGTTTGCCGTCTGTCACAATGTACCCTACACAAATCCGAAACATTTGTTGCGGCTCCGAGTCACGACGAGGGGCAAGTTTTGGTTTCCAAGGTTGTTTTTATTCCTCTTCAACGTCTCTCCCATACAGAGCCGCCTCTTCCCCTGCGCACGGAGCGCGGTGGTGCGTTTAGGGGCAGTCGGAGAAATCATCTCCAACAAAAAAAATGACATCCAGCCTAGTTAAGACCATACCAAAGACTTTAAAAATGGGACCCATTGCCTCCCTGCGTGTGTGACGATCTTTGGGACTTAAAAAAAAAAAAAAAAAAAATTAAATTTTTTTTTAAAAAAATTCATAAAAATTGGGTGCGTATTATACATGGGTACAAGCTTTTTTCCAGCATCAGCATGCCATTGTTAGGGGTGCGTACTATACATGGGGGCGCACTATACACGGAAAAAAACGGTAGTTTTCTTCTTGCTAGGGGGGGGGGGCGTAACAGAAAATAATTGAGAAGCACTGCTGTATGTGAACATTTATTTGGGTCCGTTTCTCTTGCGACTTTGCGCCTTGTGCACAAAAATCTTGAAAACCATTTTGTCAAAAGAGCAAGCAAAAGACCTTCAAATCTGTTGTTCGGAATCGAAACAAATTCACATCCCTACAGGTCAAACATAAATTCGAACGTCTTCCCAGTGTCATTTTGACATGACAGCAATGAAAGCTTTCCTCCCGCCGGTGCAATCACAGATGTTATGTCATTCCGTCTTTCAAAGGCCATCACTGTGGGATCTGATGTTCCTTCACATATACATACGCTTGCGCTGTTTTGAGCAAGCCTCACACTCCCTCAAGTGCACTCTCGACAAGGTTAAAAGCTTCCATCCAACCGTGTGGGCTCGTTCGTTGAGAACCCATGTAGCGACGTTGTTGGAAAGATGGTGAAAATGTGTTATGCAACATTTAGAAACCATGCCCCCCCCCCCCCCCCCCCCCACACACACACACACACACATGCGGCGTTTTCAAGCTAGCTTTGAGTTCCTTATCTGGAGCAAGCAATCGCCCTTAGCACACTTCTAACGTTTGTGTCAGAATGAAAACACCCGGTTCTTCTCCCCCCCCCAGAAAAAAAAGAAAATCAGGGAAGGCAGAATGTGCATGGCAGCAGAGGCAGGCTGGATATTTGAGAAAGACGTTTCATCTGTAAATCTGCTGAGAGTGGGCCAGAGGGTTTCCTCCTCGTCTTGACAGAAGCAGAAGCCAGTGATTTAGAAATGATCAGCACCTCGGTCATGCATCATCTGTGTGTGTTTAAACCTGCCGGCGGCGCAGCCTTCATCTTCTCTTTCTGACTGGCGCTCTCATCTTCTCTTATTTTTCTGGTGACTGTCTCCACCCTCCAAATACATTCGACGTGGCCTGCAGTCCAGCCCCACATCACACACCTGAAGAATGTGACAGCGGTGGAGGGCAACGGCGCCATGATTCTCTGCATGGCTGAGGGCGAGCCGTTGCCGGACATCTCCTGGAGACGAGCCAGCGATGGGCGGACCTTTGTGGACGGAGACAAGGTAGCTAGCGACCGACCGAGCGCCAAAAGACCCATCTGCCATTGGAATTGTGCACAGTGTCTTCTGGTGGGAACACAAATGTGTTGATTTGGTAATGCTCAGACCCCGTCCCGTCCCGGTGCATTTTTCCTTTCAGAGCCTCGCTCAAAACACAAGCACGTCATAAAACAAACGATCCCAAAGATTCTGCTACAAATTGCTTGCGTAGATTCTCCGTTGTCCAGGTCACACCCGCTGAGCTGCAAATGGAGAGACTCCACACCTACACATTTTCAACTGGAGAAGATTTTTAGATTAAAGGTGAAATTTGTTCCCCCCAAAAAACCCCAATAGCAATTGTTATAACTCAGCCTTTGCGGCTTTACGCTGCAAACTGCTTGTGTATCCTGCAAACTGCTATTCACCGTGTAGCCTCCCTTCCCCCAAGACAATAACGAAGCAAACCAAAATGTATTTGGAAACATTCACCCTAGGCTATTTGAATCCTCGAAATTGGCCATAGCTGTGAATGTTGAATTTTGCCATCTTTTATTCACCGTCTTTCAATACAAGTCATCTGCATTTTTTTGAATCGAGCCCAGTAAAATGCATTTGACGTCGATGCAAAGTAATCGAGTGCCTGTGTTTGCCTGGTCTAGTTGAATGCTAAAAGCCAACATTTACAGGTCATCACTGCTATATGTCTTCATAAATGTCGAGTCATAATCCTTCCCACTCGCCATGTCTGAATGGGTGAAATTAGTGTCAGCCTGTCGGCCTACAAGTGCTGCCCGTGACCAGTCCATAATCAGATGCTTTTAATATTCATAATAACGTTGTTTATTTTTCACGCACATGCCGCAACTCAGGATGGCAATGACCTTGTACTTAAATTGACCACAAGGAATGATTTGAAATTGAATGAGGAACAGCTAGGCTACTTTGGGAATGGAATCATTGACGGACGGCGGAGGGACAACAATAACAACAGCGCTGTTTTGGGTTTTTTTGCTGGAAAAAGGTCACCACAAAACATTGCCATCACTCAGTTATATTGATCTTTTTTGATATCGTCAGTAATGATACATATAAGCAGCTATAATCATCTGGATTTTATGAAACAAGACAACAGCACTAGGAAAAGAAGACAAAAACTAACGACACTTTCAAACCATGCTGCCATTTCCAGCTGCCATTTCGAATACGTCCCTCGCACATGCCAGCCCCCCCATCTGAGAGTCAGATGCTTGCTTGTATTATTGATGCATTCTGTAAGATCTCTTCTACCTACTCCTCTTCATCAAGCCTTCAAACCGACGCACCATTTCTGCGCTTCCCTGTTGTGTGCTGGCCACTCACCTTCCACTGAGCTGCATATCAAACAGGCTGTGCTTTGGCCGCCCTGGTCTCTGCTCACACACCCCGCCAGTTGGCAGAGAGGAATGGGATGGGATGCATGCGAGGGAGGGGGCGTTTCCTGACTCAGAAGCTCCTCCCCTGGAAGGTGTCCTCTCTCTCTCTTCCTCCTCCTCCTCCTGGCTGCTCCGTCCATCCTCAGCATTCAAAGTGTTGCGTGCTCCTCCAATCCCATTGAGCCCAGCTGGCAAAGTAAACAGTCAACGTGTGAAGTGGTGAGCCACTGGAAGTCATTGGCTGATAGATATAGATAGATAGAGAGCGAGCGCTGCTGTGATAAGAGTGCCGATAAGCTAAATAGGATCAAGCTGAGACAACAAAGAGTGTGTTGGTGAACTGGGGGTTACATTACAAGAGCAAAATGTGCAAGGGAAGATGCACACTGCAGGGAATAAATAGCATGACCAAAGCCACATTTACACCAACAATGGTCCAGTTTAGATTTGTTTTCAACTGAATTTGTCTTAAATAAGAAGCAACCTGGAGTCATCAGCTGATCACTATGAGGTGTTTTTGCACTTTCTTGTCCTGAGATTTATATATATATATATATAGCTACACACATACTATATAAGTACACACTCTCCCTCCCTGAAGTGCCCCCTCGTTGACTCTAATCAATGATTAAGTCAAGAAATAACTGAATAAATGGAGCAATCTAAAGCAATTTGACGATCTCAAAGGTAAGAGCGTAGCAAAAGCTGACTTGGGAATCAGATTAATGATGCCTGTCATGATGTAATATTTCCTCTCAGGTGCAGTTACTTTGTGAAATATGCACGAGTCCAGTGTTTCACCTCCCAAACTATTTTCATCTCAACAGCAGCTGAATGAACTGAACTCGTGCACTGCCATATAGACGTCATAGGCTTATTGGAAATGAAAAGGTGGGCCTCCTGAACATTTGATGTCCTCAGAGCCAGGACGGACGCTTCGAGGTGCGCGCTCACCACGGCAAATCGGTGCTGACCGTCAGCGGCGTGAGGCTTGCCGACCTGGGCCGCTTCGACTGTGAGGCGCTCAGCAGGATCGGAGGGCATCAGAAGAGCATGTTCCTTGACATTGAGTGTAAGTGGCCATTCCAGGATGTTTCTCGTGACTTTTGTCCTCCCAGCATCGCATGCACAAGTGTCGTAGAATACCTCGGCTGCGGGGAAATATGTTGGCCGCCGCCATTTGGCCGAATTTGCATTTGCTACTCGCCGTAGGACGAGGCTCCAATTAAGAGCGCCCTCTCTTATTAACACCTCCGCGATGTGTCTCGGACAGACGTACCAAAGTTCTTGAGCAACCACACCATCTACTATTCTTGGGAGGGCAACCCAGTGAACATCAGCTGTGATGTGATGTCCAAACCGCCCGCCACTTTGCTGTGGGGGAGGGAACACTTTGCCATCTCGCCGGAAGGGACCAGCAACACTCGGGTGCACAACGCCATGGGCAAGTCTCTACTAGAGGTGTGGCAGAAGCATGAGCACACGGATGCATGACCGACCTACTTGTTGTCTTGTCACGTTTGCTTTGTATTTCTTCCGGTATGAAAGTTGACGGCTTGTTATACTTGTAGGTTACGCCGATGTCCGACAGGGACTTTGGTCGTTACAACTGCACCGCCCGCAATAACGTCGGCATTAGCTACCAGGAATTTGTTCTGGCCCAGGAAGGTGAGTGTGACTTCCGAGTAAGTTGGCAAAGTTAGCCGACCCGCGTCAAGGACTTGACTGTACAAGGACTTTGTTGGACATTCAAATGGTAATGAGCCTATTTGTAATTATGGCAAAGTTCCACGTCCACTTGTATTCCCCCTATCTTAATCTCAAACAAAGCCGTCTGATTTACCATTCCCTCGGCTATTTGCAGAAGTGGCCTCTAATTGACTGCAGTGCAGGCCAATACATGATTGCGCATTCCAATTATCTTCAGTGCGGATTGAATGGTAACCAAAGTAAGGAATAAAAGCTGACCTCGCATGATTACATCCAATAAGAGACAAGATAGGCGCCCCTATTCAAATTGGGGGTCTTTCGTAGGTACCGTTCTCATTAGGGCTCAAACATATTGGAAAAAAACACAATATGGATTTTGCTAGATCTAACATTTTATTGGACTTGTTTTTCATGTGACATGGCTGAATGTGACTTGATCTGTTTTTGTTTGTTTCCAATAGTATTATTGTTTTAGTTACAATTATATTGTGAGGCAATATGGACATTCTTATTTGATAGTTTTGTCGTTTGGATGTTTGTGCGCTAATGAAAAAAAAAATCTGAATTTAAGCAGTAGTTTTGTTTTTCATTGGTCCAAAAAATATCCAATTTAAATAGAGTTATTTAATCACAGAAAATACCTTTGACTTGGCTAATCCCATCCTAACAGTTCCTTTTGATTCTTTTTGTAATAGTACATTTTTTTCAAGAGCTATTTCTGTGTGCGGGAGCAACATACCTAACCCACAGTGCTCTCAAGTGTTTGTTATTAGTTTTCTTTTCAGTTTCGAAAGGTGCTGGCGCTGCGACTGCCATGACTGAACGAATGAATTTGCAAAGCTCAGCTAAATGGTCATCACTGGACCTCTTCTTCTGTGTGAGCAGAATCCCTCTTCAACGGGCTGAGCCTCGGGGCGGTGGTGGGCCTGGGCCTGGGAGCGCTCCTCCTGCTTCTTGTCCTTGTGGATGTCAGCTGCTTCTTCCTGTGCCACTGTGGTCTGCTGATGTGCATCACGCGCATGCTGCGCAGCAAAAAGACAAAGAAATGGAAGAGGGCAAGGCCGCCTACCTGTGAGTGTCCTTTTCTTGTCAATGTCAACATGAATGACTTTCATGCTTGCCCAGGGAGCATCTGCTGTGGGTGTCACGGCCTTTGGGTCACGACTACATTATTTTATTTATTTTTTTTCTTTCAAGCTAATGTGCACACGTGTTGAGTGACCTGTGTGACAAAAGTTAAACCAAACCCGTGAAAGACTCAAATCTGGCTAGCTTTTTATTGGAGAATGAGAAAAGAAACCTTCTCTTTGCCGTCTAGGTGCACCTACAACAGCAGCCCGACCACCTTTTCAACCACAGTATGTCTCCGATAAGGTCTCCTTCACAAACATCTCATCCTGCGTGTCTCGTTTGCATGTAGACGTTCACACGGATCAAGTGGTTGTCTCCGTATTTGACCGCAATCCATTGAAGCGTTCAGGATTCAAACACAGTTGGAATTGTGCACGTCAAACACAAATTCAGCTTGTCATTCACTTCCTCATTTCATGGACATGAAATTAGGTTGCAGCAGTACACGGAAAAAAAGATTTTGATGGCTTGATTGAAATTTGGTTCATCGAGAGGTCAAATGAAATCTTCGACTATCATCAACCCAAGGTTGGATGCAGGCCATTTATTTGCATCTGCAGGTCTATTTCGGGAAAATTCAACTCCATTTGGATGGGTAAATGAGGCCCAAAATGAATTGGAAAATCCATTTGACTTTGAGAATCTTCCTCATTTTCCAATTTGCCCTGTTGACAATCCCTGATCGAATACACTAGACATCTACCGTAATTTTCGGACTATAAATCGCGTTTTTTCTCATAGTTTGGGTGGGGGGGGGGTTGCGACTTATAGTCAGGAGCAACTTATATACATATATATGGGTTTTTTTTTTTTCACTTTTTTGGGCATTTTATGGCTGGTGCGATTTATACTCCGGTGCGACTTATAGTCCGAAAATGACGGTACTTGAAAAGTATTTCTGGATTTAGATGATTTGATTTTGCGCAACCACTTGAGGAAATAAACATGTTTTCAGTGTAGCTTCATGCAACCACTACTAAATGGCACTTAAGCTTGTGTTTCCGCTTTGGGCTTGTTACAGTGACAACGTACGTAATAAGCAGCTAAGCGGCGTTATCAGTCGTTCTGGCCCAACTTGATTGAGGGATGTCAATATGCCGCCGGATTCATCCCGAATGAATCCATGCAAAGCATGGTCGCAAAGGTGCCGGCGCTAGTCCAATCTGGGTTTGCATGAGCTCATGAAACATGAGATTGCTTAACGTCCTCCAATCAAGCACTTATTGTGCTTATTTGGCTGGATTTCACTCTCCTATAATCTCACTTGTCTTGTTGCGAGAGAATTTGTGTCCCATTTCAATGGATTTGCATCATGAAAGGACGCTGGATGTTTCTGTCGCTTGTGCCTCATCTTTGGGCTCATTCGGTGGGCCAAAGCTAGTCAGTCTCTCCGCGTACTCACACGAGGCTTTTTGAAATCGATTACAATGATTTGACCGTTGAAGTGACCAGTTACCAGTTACTGTGTGAATAGAGCAAAGATTGAATTATTCACACTGATCATCAAGTAAATAGTGCGATTTGGAGAAAAATGATCCCATTTCCTGAACAAATCCTTCTTGAGGCTGGATATCAAGCGGGAATCAGCTTACTGACAGCAGTACACGAAGGCGTCTTGCTTTCGCTGTCTTCATCGAAAGAATTTGAGAAGATTTAGAAAAGACCCTATCATCTCACACTTGCGGGAGAAAACCATTCTCCCGACATCTCTGGCTTGGAGCGCAGAATGCTAACCGCTAAGCTAAAGGATCCGCCTAGACGCGCGGCGGCGGCGGCGGCGCTCAATATTCGATTTCAAGGGAGGCAGAGTCTCAAGTGGTCGTTTTTTGTGGCGCTTTCGCCTGGAGCGTTGGCGCCGCTATCGTGATGGTTTTCTGTTTCCGCGTTTGTTTGAGCTTGTTGGTATTGTCACATGAGCGACCTGAGGCAGAAAGTGGAAATAAGGAAGCATTCCAAGTGTGTGGATTCCAACTGAAACTGTCGTGTTTGGATTGAGTGGAAGGAAGTGTCGGTTGATCCACGTATCAATTTCTTTTAGACAGTGACCTTCATTGAAGCGTTGGCGTTGGGCTTGGGAAAGCTAGCGAAAGGTTCAGGCTAGCTCCGCATTCGCACGTGATGGCCATGATGACTGACAGCTCCGTCCGTCCAAAGAATGAATGCAAACATTTCTCGCAAGCTTCCATCACTGCTGCCTTTTCATTCGAGTCCTTCCGTTCTGTGACCCACGTCTCATGGACATCCTCCTTGCCTGCTCCGATCATCTCTGCCGTAGTTATTTGCTCACCGGCCGGCGCTTTCTCTCTCTCTCTCGCTCTCTCGCTCTCTCGCTCTCTCGCTCTCTCTCTCTCTCTCTCTCTCTCTCTCTCTCTCTCACATGCACGCTGTGCTCTGAAAATTGCAGGAAACTGCCGATGAAGGAAGAAATTGGCAAAGAGTCTCTCAAGCCGGATACGATTGAAATCAAACTGCAGGGCGACCGCCGCATCCACCCCAAGCCGGACGACAACAAAGCATAGATGGGGAGGGGGGGCGGCGGCGGCGGCGGCGGCAGCAGCTTTCCCGCAAGAAAATTCGGATCACCAGACCAAAACCCTAACAAACATACTGCGATGGAAGGAAAAATGATTGTATATTTCTTGTTTTGTTGTGTCCGGTTATGATGCTTTTATTTGACCCCCCCCCCCCTCCTTTTCATATCAAAAGTATTCACAGTTGAGTCATTGCTCCCCCGCTGAGCTCTCTCTCGCTCAGCATCATCACGCTTGCGGGCCATTCTAGCCAGAGAACCTCAACGATACGCCGATGATGTCAACCTTCTTAGTTTCCCTGGCGTGATTGGGCAAGCTTCAGTATGGACAAACTATTTTCTACAGAACAGGGGGAAAGAATCGTTTCATTCTGTGTTGCCAGAGAACAAACAAAAAGGGACTCGTCAAATAAAAAAGACAAAAAAGAATGATGTCGTGGCAAGTAGCATATGTGGGTTGAGTTGTTTTCAAAAGTCTTTTTCTAAAGTGTTGACGCTGAGTATTGCTGCCACTGTTGTCATCTGTCATCACGCAATGGATGTTTTTGCTGGTTCGGTCTCCTCCCGTGAGCTTGAACTGTGAACGTTTTGATCGATCCGAGCGAGCGCTTTGTCGGAGGGAACCAACCGACCAATCGTCAACATTTACCTTGATCTCTATGCGCCTTTGATGTCTCCTCAAAGTCCCCCCCCCCTTTCTCCTTTTGCTCGCTGGCATTGTCACGTGTTGTACATAGGTGAGAAGAAAAAAATATTTTGCAGAGCTTTTATGTAAAAACACTATAAAAGATGTGACTTTTTTTTTCTTTTGCAAAAGGCAGATTCTTCTTTTGTCATGTTGTATTTGGTCCAAAGCTTAGTGCTCGTCCAACTTTTGATTGTTTTGTTTGTTTTGTTTTGTTTTGATTGCTGGTAAGATTGCTGGTGCTTCGCTCCCCTCCTTGAAGGACATTTACACCTCCCATCTCACCCGCAAGGCGACCACGATTGTGAGTGATGCGAGTCACCCCGCTCACTCTTTGTTCGAGCTTCTGCCCTCTGGGAAGAGGTACAGAAGCCTGCGCTCCCGCACCTCCAGACTCTCAAACAGCTTCATACTCCAAGCTGTTAGGATCCTGAACTCGCTCCCCCGTTCTGCGTAGCGTCCTGTACTTTTACTGTCTGAACTGTCTGAATGCACACTGGCTCTTATTATTTATTATTTGTTATTACTCTTATTTATTGTTTGTGCCTTTTTGTTTATGATGTTTTTTACTTTTGCGCTATGCTTGCTGGCTCGGTTATTTATTGTGTTATCTGTTTATTTATTATTTATTCATCACTCTTACTATTGATTGTTTGAATTTTTGCCTTCTTGTTTTTATATTGTGTCGCGTACATGTATGTCTATCGTGTTATGTGTCTCGTCACCGTGGGATAGAGAAAAACGTAATTTCGGTCTCTTTGTGTGTTGTGACATGTGGAGAGATTGACAATAAAGCTGACTTTGACTTTGACTTTGAGAAGAGCAGAAGATATTTGTCTTGTTTTTGTGAACCACTTGACTTTGTCAGATTCTAAAAAGAATCTTCGAGCGCAAATGGTGGAAAGGGTTTGAATGGAGTCCTGCATGTTGCGTGGAGCCTGTTCCATCATGATTATGGTGTCCCTAACCCAATGACAAAAATGAAGCGTCACAAGCATGTGGATTGAAAAAAATGGCAAGACGCTGGGAGCCTGAAGCATTCATGCCCCCCCACCCGCTCAGCTTGTAGATAGCGTCACGCTAGTTTCATTTGTGATATGAAAATGCCACTTAGCCCCGCCTCCTTCAACCTCCCCCACCCCCCCCACCCCCCCCGATGGAAAGTCCAAATTTTGCTGTGACACCTTCTGACCACAAGTGCTTGCTTTTATTGTAAACTATCAACTATTATTTAAGTCAAGTCAAGTTTATTTGTATAGCCCTAAATCGCAAGCAGTCTGAAAGGGCTTCACATAGACAAAAATTGACGATTATTCTCAAAGCATCCCCTGATTTTAAGCTCCCAAAATTGAAAACAAACTCCAGCCGAATCGGCCACTACAGGTTAATTAAAGGCCATATCGTAGAAATGTGTCTTTAAACGTGTCTTAAATGTTTCTACTGAGGTATCAGTTCTACTATTCATTGGTAGGGCATTCCAAAGCTCTGGAGCCTGAATAGAAAATGCTCTAGAGCCTGCAGACATTTTCTTCGCCCTCGGTGTCGCTAAAAGACTAGCGTTTTGCGAAAGAAGGTTACGAGACGGAACATAAGGAACAACCAGGTCGACGAGATATGAAGGCGCTGAGCCATGCAGTGATTTGTAGGTTAATAGAAGAACCTTGAAGTCACATCTTAAATGGACCGGGAGCCAATGTAAGTTGGCTAATATTGGGGTAATGTGATCAAATTTTCTTGTCCGTGAGAGCAGCCTTGCATTTTGTACAAACTGTAGACTTTTGATGCGGGACTTAGGAAGACCAGAGAATAATACATTACAGTAGTCCAGGCGCGACGTGACGAACGCATGTATAATAGTTTCCGGATCACCGGTCGAGAGGATCGGACGAATCGGTGAAAAAACGCAATTCTGGTTATATTCTTAATGTGCTTTTGAAAGGGGAGCGTTTGGTCAAATATTACCCCGAGATTAGTTACAGTATCGCTCTGAGTGATAGTACGGTTATCTATAGTTATAGTGGTTTCCTTAAATAAGTGTTGATAACGAGTTGGACCAATTATCAACATCTCAGTTTTATCTGGGTTAAGACGAAGGAAGTTGAGAGACATCCATTGCTTGATCAAGATTACAACAATCTCGCGGATCTGTCATCGATAACGGCATACATAATTGGGTGTCGTCTGCGTAGCATTGAAAACTAATATTATATTTACGTATTATGTCCCCAAGCAGAATCATACGTATATTAAATAAAATTGGTTCGAGTACCGATCCCTGTGGGACACCACACGTAACATTATAGAGCTCAGAGGACGTATTGCCATGGACCACTCGCTGCGTCCTGTCTGATAGATAGGAATGGAACCAGCCTAGAGCTGACCCCAAAATACCAACACAACTTTTAAGACGCCCTAATAAAATATCGAAGTCCACAGTGTCGAAGGCAGCACTAAGATCGAGTACCGTTTTTTTCCGTGTATAGTGCGCCCCCATGTATAGTACGCACCCCTAAAAATGGCATGCTGATGCTGGAAAAAAGCTTGTACCCATGTATAATACGCACCCAATTTTTATGAATTTTTAAAAAAAAAAAATGTAATTTTTTTTTTTTTTTTTTTTTTTTAAGTCCCAATGATCGTCACACACGCAGGGAGGCAATGGGTCCCATTTTTATAGTCTTTGGTATGGTCTTAACTAGGCTGGATGTAATTTTTTTTGTTGCCGTTGATTTCTCCGACTGCCCGTAAACGCACCACCGCGCTCCGTGCGCGCACGGGACAGCAAACAAGCAGGTGATCGAGCAAGCGTCTGATACGAGAGCATTGCGGTCGCATGGAGCGTGTTTGAAGTGAACAGCAGAGAGGAAAGGAACTCTCAAACGTAGCACGCCGCCGACCGCCCAACTGCACCGCGCTGGTAGCATTATTGTGACAGAGCCGTCGCTGAAATTTAGAAGATATTTTTAAAGTCCTGATGTACTTTCTAAAATTTAAGTGGACCTCAGTGCGCACTGCGCAGGGAGCTTAATTTGGTGCGGTCGCGCAACCGCAGCGCGCCGGGCGCTCACTGTCGCATTGCTTAAAGAGCGCCTGCCTTTGTGTTTTAGGATGAACAGCAGAGACCAAAGGAACAAGGCAAAGTGTTGTGAAATAAAATATTACTTGTAATACGCATTTTGTTATTTGTTGATTGAAACTGCTAATTAAACTGTGAATTGAAACTAATAGGAAGAAAACAACTCTCGCTCTTAATATAGCTGACGTGTCTTGCGCATCTGTTCTGCGCATCTGTAATGGCGGCCTCCGTATGACGTCCGGTCCGCGATGGAGATTAAAAACAAACAATATTTGACAATAACACACCCTCAAGGATTGCACCATCGCATCAAACGATGTGTCGTCAATTATGTATTTTACTGACTAAGTGTGTTGGCCAGGATGGCTGAATGCGATGCGCGATTGACAACAAACAAGAAGAAAGGTGAGTTTTATTTCGGGGGAGATTTGTCATGTCTCGTCCCCAGTTTTGCTATGTGTCTAGGTTGCCATAGTTTCTGTTCGCGTCGCCCCTCTCTTCCTGTGTCACCTCAATCGATGTAACGTGTTTTGTATTTAAGTTCTGTCTGCCCCTCGCTCACCGTTGGATCATTGCATGTGTTACTGTCATTCTGTTCCTGTCTTTGGTAATGTCACTGTTAGAAAAATGTATATATATATTATCATGCGTTCTCTAATCAATGCCTTACCGCAATATTACTGCAATATATGCTTGCTGTTTGGCCTTGCTGTTTTTATGATGTACCACAGAAGGACAGTTCCTTTCTAACAATGACCACTTTGTTAGACAACATGCCTCATTGCTGTCTTGCACCCCAGATGAACCTCCAAGCGACCATTAAAGTCAGGGTTTCCTAACTATCTTGATCGTAGGATTAGGTTGGAATGTATATAACCAGTAATAAATAACTTAGTTTGTTGCATCCTACACAATGTCGTAAAACTTCCCTTGCTATGTTTTTACTTGAGGTCAAAGGTTTTCTCTTCTGCATACCAGTTACCTTACATTTACTTAACATTTGTTTTAGTGTTTAGGACAAGTTACTTATTGTTATTGAGTGTTAATTTACTAAGTAGATAAAGTCTAGCAAAGGTCTAGTTGTATTGTTCCACAGGAAAGCAGCAATTAAAGTTATCTGATCTCACCCACGGCCAACAACTGGAGAAGAACAGATGGACAAACCCTGCGCGGGTCACGGGTCGACGATGAAGTGCTAATTCACACCACACTACATTCCTTAGCTAATCAGCGTTGCTACAAGACACAATTTCCCCTCCCTTTAGTGTAGCAACGCCTCTGTAACCAGGGCAACCAAAACATTAAATAGAGGAGCACGTGGAGGGAGAACTCAGAATTGATGGAGATTGTAACCGAGTTTCCTCTCTCTATCGTTCTCCTCGCGAGAAAAGACTTAATATTCTGTCTCACTTCTGGGTTGTTTGCTGTTGCTCTTCTCTTAATAATTATTCAGTCATTGAAATAAACCTGACAGAAATTGGGGGCTCGTTCCGGGATCTCAACACGCCCTGAACGGTTCCAGCGGGCTCTTCGACACAGGCAAAAATCCTCGGCCGAGGTAAACAAAAGCCCTTTGACGGGACTGTCTCGATCAGTCCGGCTGGACACCGGGAGGGTTGACGAGATCTTCCGAGGAAGAGAATCAGCAGACCGTGAGTAAGAATATTAATTCTACTAAATAGAAACAGTTAAATTCCGCAGGGGCGGATGTGGAGCCCCCTAGCTTTCAAGCTAGTTAAATTCTGCAGCAGGAGGGGCGGACTCCTCTGTTATTAAAAAAAAACAAAACAAAAAAACCTTGAGAATTCTAGACCCTATCAAGTACAACTAGAAACAGTTAAATTCTGCAGGGGCGGATGTGGAGCCCCCTAACGTTTTATGTTAGTTAAATTCCGCAGCAGGAGGGGCAGACTCCTCTGTTCTTAAAGAGAAAACGCGCGTGGTATGCTTGTGTACGGTTTGACTGAGAGTGATCTCATTTGAGCGCTCCTATATATAAACAGACAGGATTGTAAACGGTGGCTCCTTTTGGGGGAGGTGAAAGGAAACTTACCACACATTGAATTTTTAACCACTGTCCTGTGAATAAAGTTGGTTTTAGGACACTGTAGGTGCCATCCAAATTACCAACTCCAAAATTTAGAAAAATAAACCATGGGAAACTTAAATAGTAAGCGAAAGTCCCTACCCCGACATGAACTAAAATGCAAGAAACTTTAGTGGACAGGTCCCTCTGACGTAGGTTTGGTGAAAGGAGCACTTCCTGTTGTTATTATACCTAAAAAAATGAATACCGCCCTTGTGTGAGACAGTACCCATTGAAACCCGATGCCTTGCAGGGTATTGCACCTGTTATTTCAGATTTATTAAGGGCAGGTGTCATCATTCCTTGCCCTGATTCTCCTTGCAATACTTCAATTTTCCCTGTAAAAAAGGCACTACCTTCTGTCGGGTGGAGATTGGTGCAAGATTTGCAAGCAGTGAACAATGCTGTCATTCAAAGAGCACCTTGTGTCCCTGACCCGCATACCCTGTTGAATTTGTTAACACCTGATGCGAAGATATTTTCAGTAATTGACATTAGCAATGCCTTTTTCTCTGTCCCTATTGCTGAAGAAAGTCAGTTTTGGTGTGCTTTCACATATGCTGGGTTGAGGTACACCTTTACCCGATTGCCTCAGGGGTACTGTGAAAGCCCTACAATTTAATGTGTGATGGCAGCCAGCATGGCAAAATTTGTCCCACCAATGGGGAGTCAGATTTTGCTCTATGTTGATGACATTTTGGTGGCGTCCCCTGATTATGCCTCTTGTCAGACAGACACGCTTGCAGTGCTGCATCACTTGGCAAAAGAAGGCCACAAAGTCAGCAAAAATAAACTCCAGTTGTGGTCCACTGAAATTAAATATTTAGGCCACAATCTGAGTTCCCAAGGTCGGACTATAGTTGAAAGTAGGAAGACCTCTATTTTGCTAGCTCCTAAACCACTCACAAAGAAACAAATGATGTCTCATTGTTTCGGCCTTTTACGGCCACATGGCAGAGTTTGGGATTTGTGGCCAGAGATGCACTGGCGGCTTCTGATTGGACTCAAGTTGGGCCTGACTCCTTTTATAGTCCTTCTACTAGGTTTTTTAAACAAAACATGAACCAGGTCCTGTCATTTGTTAGTGGAGTTCACGTTGACTCCTGTTCTGAGAAAGCATCCTCATTTTGACATTTTGTGCTGTCATCATATGACGAGCAAAAAGGTGTTCTTAGTGCTTCTATGTGCTCTTATATGTTGTGCGTCATCCTTTTGTGCTGGTGTGTGTGTGCGCGTGTGCGCGCAGAGGATCCTCATGAATGTGTGTGTGTATGAGTGCGAGTGAGATGTGTGTTCTATGGAAGAAATCAGTAATGGAGAATGTTCTGGAGGCTGTTGAGCAATAATAGGGAAATTGAGAAGTGGACGATGATGTGTTTAAGTTTGTTGGAGAAACTAAGATGAGCAGTGTGTGGCAGTAGAGAAAATAAGACGTGTGTGGCAGACAGTGACTAGAATGGTGGCTTGACGAGAATGAGACAGCAAATGTTGTGTAGAAGACTGAAAGATGTTGAAGGTGAACATGATAGGGGAGGGCAACAGCAGAGTTGGCCTGCCCTTTGAGAAGGTGAAACTGATAAGCGTGCCTGCGCTCGCGCGTTGTCGCGGGGCGGGGCTGTCCGCGTAGGCCTTTGCTATGCTCGTGGGGGCGGTGGGCCGGCATCATGGTTGTTGCAGGAAATGGCCAGCCTGTGACCAATCAACATTGATGCTGCGCCCCCCCTTCGCACGAGGGGTGCTGTGGCTGCAGGCGAAACAGGGACAGTGTGATTTTCTCAGAGAGTGAGGCTTAAGGAAGATGTGACAATATTTGCATGAAGGATAAAAGGCGCTGATGGGAAAACAAAAGTATAACCAAAACGTCAAAACAGGGGATGACGTTTGCGCAGCGTTGTTTGTTTGTATTGTTTGTGAGCTGTGTCTCTGCTGTAAGTTTTTGTGTTGTCTGTGTGCTGTCAGTGTTATGTGTCAAAATTGGCTAATGTAGGTGCACAAAAGAATTTGCTAGATTGTAGTCTATATGATTTGCACCGCAAAACAAAAGCAATTTTGTGAAAATGTGAAAATAAGAAGAAAGGAAAGGCAAGCAATTTTTTGTGGGCAGGAACTGGTCCACACTGCATTAATGGCTATCCCTGATGAAACCAAATTTGAGAGATGGAAAGAACTTGCTTTCTGGAATTGGATGAAGCAAAATTATTAAATAACATTACAAAGCTAAATTTAGAAGAAATAGTCGATTGGTTGTGTCAAGACTACACGAGTTTTTACATTTGGGAATAAGAGAGTGATTGAGTTAGTTAAAGTTGAGAAACTACAACAATTGTCTATTATATTACTTTACTGGCGGTTATTTTGTTAGTTTTTATCTTTATCTTGATTGGTTTGACACCTGGGGGGAGGAAAGATTAGGATGTGGAACACGGGTTGAGACAACCAGTTACACACGCAAAACATGTGTGCACTGGGACACTGAGAAGCATTTTGAAAGGTGTGTTGAAATTAAATGAAGATGAAATCATATGTAGTAATACATCACTTTACTACATATGGATTCTCTAAACCGTACAATTGAGTAAAATAAAACATACTTTTTGACTTTTGTTCAAATTACTAAGATTCTTGTGATAAACGATGAGAAACTGATTGAAAAGAAACTACAAGAAACTACAACTAAGCTAGTTGTGGAAGCAGTCCGATTGCCACGACAAATAGCTATGTGCACGTGTGCAGGGCACGCACGAGACTGATAAGGTGTCAAGAGGTAACAAGCTTGCGGACGGAACCGCATAGCTGCAGTGCAAAAGACGCTTCAAATGTTATACACAGAAGAAGCAGATTGAGTTACTGAAACATTTTTAAAGATGTGCAGCGACAAAGTCCATAGATTGAAATTCAATCGTGGACAAAGAGAGGGGCAAGAGTAGAGAATGGCATCTATAAATGACCAGAAGACTGACCTATCCTCCAAAAGAACCTATACAAGCGGGCAGCAATGTTGAGCCATGGTTGTGTCGCATGGCTCAAGAGGAGGGATAATGGGGCAGTTCAGTCAGCTTTATACATCATGTGAATTTGATTCATATTCAAAACAGTTAAACAGTTATAAAAAATTTTTTTGAAGAGCTTGTTTAACATGTGCTTAACGCAATCCACAGGGTTATAATGCCTGGTCATAATAGATGCATTCTCAAAATCGATTGAATTGGCTTCAAAATAAACACTGAATGCCTTAACAGTGGCAAAAACGTTATGTAAAGAAATAATAGTTTGTCAACAACTGCTGTAGATGTTAAAGAATGGAATCAATATCTCGAAGATGAATGTGGATAGTTTGTTTACTGATTGTGAAATGTGCGACAGAGTGTTCTATATAATATCCGTTGAATGGAAGAAAAAGAAAAGAAACCGTTGCTTTTAGAGAATGTAGTCAACCAAAATTGTATATGTACCGACGTGCCAAGATCTGGGAAAAAGCTGGAAAAAACAAAAATATAATGTCTTTAAATTTGAGAGGCGACGATGATCTGACTAAAATTGATGCAATTAAAGTCCCCAGAGGAGTTCTTGATTAATAAGAATTAATTGACCAAATTGAAGCGGGATGGGAGTCCTCCATTTGCTACTGGTGGACGATGAACAAGAACGTTGACAGGATAAATTACATCCATTGCAACATGCAGAAATTGGGCAAACGGACACAAGCGGGACTTGAGGCGGTGCACGAACAGCTAGCCACGCCTTCCCTAATGTCAATCCAGAACCGCAATGCTCTTGTTATGTTGTTGTCTGGGAAAGGAAGGATCTGCGCAATGTTCAGGGAACAATGCTGCACCTTCATCCAGAATGACACCGCCCCTGATGGGAGCCTGACGAAGATGATTGCAAACTTGCAATCCCTCAACACGAGGATGAAAGAGCACAACAAGTGGATGACTGCTTTTGGGAAGTATAAAGCCCTTGTGTCCTCAATTACTGCTATGCTCACCTTGTGTGGATGTTGTTGTATTCCATGTCTCCGTGCTCTGTTTAATCGTCTTATCACTACAGCAATCTCGCCCATGGACGACGAGGTGGCCCGGGTATGCCTAATGTCTGAACGGCAGCATGTTGATGATAACGATGATGATGATGCAGTTTTTGCACTTGAGTTTACAGACTTTTTCCCAGATCTGTGTGTTTCCAAATGATAATATCACAACATTTGTCCTTTTTTGGTGTAAACTTATTTGTGCTAATACTTGTGATCCGACAACCGAAAATCTTTTTGAAGTGGCCGATTATAGGTGATGAGATGGTCTCTGAGAACTTATGATAAACAGGGGGGAATTGTTAGAAAAATGTATATATATATTATCATGCGTTCTCTAATCAATGCCTTACCGCAATATTACTGCAATATATGCTTGCTGTTTGGCCTTGCTGTTTCTATGATGTACCACAGAAGGACAGTTCCTTTCTAACAATGACCACTTTGTTAGACAACATGCCTCATTGCTGTCTTGCACCCCAGATGAACCTCCAAGCGACCATTAAAGTCAGGGTTTCCTAACTATCTTGATCGTAGGATTAGGTTGGAATGTATATAACCAGTAATAAATAACTTAGTTTGTTGCATCCTACACAATGTCGTAAAACTTCCCTTGCTATGTTTTTACTTGAGGTCAAAGGTTTTCTCTTCTGCATACCAGTTACCTTACATTTACTTAACATTTGTTTTAGTGTTTAGGACAAGTTACTTATTGTTATTGAGTGTTAATTTACTAAGTAGATAAAGTCTAGCAAAGGTCTAGTTGTATTGTTCCACAGGAAAGCAGCAATTAAAGTTATCTGATCTCACCCACGGCCAACAACTGGAGAAGAACAGATGGACAAACCCTGCGCGGGTCACGGGTCGACGATGAAGTGCTAATTCACACCACACTACATTCCTTAGCTAATCAGCGTTGCTACAAGACACAATTTCCCCTCCCTTTAGTGTAGCAACGCCTCTGTAACCAGGGCAACCAAAACATTAAATAGAGGAGCACGTGGAGGGAGAACTCAGAATTGATGGAGATTGTAACCGAGTTTCCTCTCTCTATCGTTCTCCTCGCGAGAAAAGACTTAATATTCTGTCTCACTTCTGGGTTGTTTGCTGTTGCTCTTCTCTTAATAATTATTCAGTCATTGAAATAAACCTGACAGTCACCCTGTCTTTTTGTTCCACGACTTTGTCGGTCAGTCCTGTTGTTGGTTTTGTTGTACCATGACTTTCTTTAAAAAAAAATAAAAAAAAAATAAAAAAAATTTTTCTTTGTACCCATGTATAATACGCACCCCAGATTTTAGGACAATAAATTAGGTAAATTTCGCGCACTATACACGGAAAAAAACGGTAGTAACAATACAGATGATGTGTTTGAATCCATAGCTATGAGGAGATCGTTAGTCACTTTAGCAAGTGCTGTCTCAGTGGAATGATTAAAGTTAAAGTCCCAATGATCGTCACACACACATCTGGGTGTGGTAAGATTTGTCCTCTGCATTTATCCCATCCCCGTGTGATTTCAATCCATCCCCTGGGGGAGAGGGGAGCAGTGAGCAGCAGCGGCGCCGCGCTCGGGAATCATTTGGTGATCTAACCCCCCAATTCCAACCCTTAATGCTGAGTGCCAAGCAGGGAGGTCCCATTTTTATAGTCTTTGGTATGACCCGGCCGGGGTTTGAACCCACAACCTTCCAGTCTCAAGGCAGACACTCTACCACTAGGCCACTGAGCTGGTTAAGGGCGACACCCCCACCCTTTTTTCGAGGACGCGCCACATGCGTGCTCAAAATTTGGTGGCGAGGCCTCGTTAAGTGGCAGCAGTTCATTAGGTTTTAACCAGGTCTCGCAGAGACCAAAAACGTCTAGATTATTGATTGATTGATTGATTGAATATTTATTGATCCCCAGGGGTGGGGAAATTCAGGCCCCAGCAGTATTCACACCACAGAGTGGGTATACAAAAGACACAGGCTGCCACACAACGGCGCCACAAAGAAAGCCAGAAAGTGCTCAAGATAAAAGCCATCAAAGCAAAACAAAGCTAAAAGACAAAGGAAAAAAAGTAACTGTGGCCAACCAGCACCCCTCAATACAAGAGAACATCCCAAAACACACTAAATAGCCTCCACGGGGTCCATAGACAGGTGTAGGGGCAGTCCAGTTCAACGGCGCCCAATGGACCGTGGTCGTGAATCGGTGAAAAACATCACAAAGCAGGCAAACGTGTGAGCAGCGTCCTGGGCACCCAGTCGGATGCACGTGCAGATGGTCACCACGGGGCTAGCATGGCGAAAGTCGTTGGTTCCGACGAGCACGAGGAAGCGGAGTCCCTACAGGGGTTGCGGTTGCAAGGCCAAGGCGAGGGACACCGGTCATCACTGGCCGGATAAGCAGGAAGCCGCCGTAGAGTTACGCCGGTCTCGACCGATGATGAAAAAATAATAATACAAAATATCCGATCCGAAGAGATACCGAGGTGCGGTAGAAGGCACCAGCATCGCCGAATGGACAAAAAGACAGAAAGAAAAAGGAGAAAAGAAAGAAATAAAGAGGAAAGGAGAGAACACTGCTGGGAGGCAGCCACTTACGGCGCCATACCGAAAAATGTTCCGTGATGAGGTCATTAACGAGAACTGCTCTCGTATGAAGCGATCTAATATTCATAAAACCGAGTTTAAGTGTAATCGGTCGATCAGGGTGCGAAATCTATCGAAGGATTTTTAAACGAGATGCGAGTAACAGTCCGCATCTGTGTCCGCCACATCTACTGTTATCGCGCAATTCTGCTCTAACTGGCGGACACGTCCCTCTAGCAGGGATAACCTCTCTAAGAGAAGGCTGCAGTTGGTGCACGAAGCCATACAAACCTCTTGATCCGCAGCCATACTTTGTGTCCGATGATCTTCCTCTGTGCCAGTTATCTATAAAATACAGTCCCTGCTTTTTACAGAAACCTCTCATCAGTGCCTCTCCCAAGCAGGGGGCCAGAGACAAGTACTCGATGCCGACTCATCTTTCTGGCGAGATCACAAGTCCTCGCTATGTTTTTCTTTGTGATCTCTGATTGCCTCATCCTAACATCATTTGAGCCGACGTGTATCACTATGAACGAGTAGCTAGTGTTGTTGGAACTACGCTGTTGACTCGACCTATTGCGAGTCAGCTCCCTAAGATTAGCTTCTATGTCGGGTGCTCTGCCCCCAGGAATACACATTACCGTGGCTGGATTTTTAAGCGTAATATTTCGGGTAATGGAGTCACCTATGACCAAAGTGCGAGGGCCAGTAGACCGAGATGACTTTGGACGACTATGCGTCTTACCTGGCTCATCGCGATTAGCAAGCCGCTTGGGGCTAATGCTAACTGGGCTAGCGGGCTGACTACAGTCCGCATCTGTGTCCGCCACATCTACTGTTATCGCGCAATTCTGCTCTAACTGGCGGACACCTCCCTCTAGCAGGGATAACCTCTCTAAGAGAAGGCTGTATAGTTAGTGCACGAAGCCGTACAAACCTCTTGATCCGCAGCCATACTTTGTGTCCGATGATCTTCCTCTGTGCTTATCTTGTTGACATTTCTCTATGTGGACCTTCTTCCTCAGGTTTTCAGCCACTCCGCTTTTGCCATAAAACCTCTGTAATTAATAATTGCTAACTTTCATCATTCGCCTTGAGCAATTCATGGCACAGGATTTAGATTATCAATAGCAGACAGTGTTGTCAGCTGACTGACAAAGGCCATGTTGTTCTTTTGAGAGATAAGAATCTCTAAGAAGTCAGATAAGAAGAAGAGTTCTACTCTTGGTGAGCTTCTAGTTATCTTCTCGTGGTGATGCGTTGAATGGAGTCCTCTGAATGAAACTCCAAAATATCACAGTTTGGGGTGGTAGCTCCACTGAATACAACATGAAGGCCCTGCAGCGCATAGTGAACACGGCTGGTAAGATTATTGGTGCTTCACTCCCTCCCTGAAGGACATTTACACCTCCCGTCTCACCCGCAAGGCGACCGCGATTGTGAGTGATGTGAGTCACCCCGCTCACTCTTTGTTCGATCTTCTGCCCTCTGGGAAGAGGTACAGGAGCCTGCGCTCCCTCCCGCACCACCAGACTCAACAACAGCTTCATACTCCAGGCTGTTAGGATCCGGAACTCTCTCGCCCCTTCTGCGTAGCGCCCTGGACTTTTGCGCTATGCTTACTGTCTGCTGTATGCACACTTGCTCCATTTTTGCTCCTCTTAATTATTATGTTATTTGTTTATTTATTATTTATTTATTGTTTGTGCCTTCTTGTTTTTATTTTTTGTGTTGTTTACTTGTATATATATTGTGTACTATGTCTTGTCACCGTGGGGTAGTGGGAACGTAATTTTGATTTTTTTGTGTGTCTTGGCATGTAAAGAAATTGACAATAAAGCAGACTTTGACTTTGACTTTGGCTTTGAAGTAAGGAAAAAATGGCAGGCGAAGGAAAAAGGAAATTCAAATACTTCTAAGAATGTAGGATTTGTTCAAGAGGCTGCTTCAAAAAATAAAGCAAGGGCAGAAGAAAGGAAGCAAAGATGAGAAAAGGAAATAAGGGAGGAAGGTGACGATGCTCTGTGTAATGTATTTGGACTGTGTGGTTACCCGTACTGGGGGGTGGAGCTAGAGGTATGGCGGGCGGATGGCATGTTGTAGCTAGGGGAGACTGCTGCTAAAAGAACGAACATCAATACATGATTGACTCACTGCTTCCCTAAAACCTGGTCGTCTTGTCAAGTTATTTCTCATGGTATAGAGAAACATTACACTCTGGGTGTCGGGTGTCCGGACCCCCCCTGAATGGTCGGGCGATAGTGCTGTCACGAAGGGGTGGAGGGACATTCTAACTTTAGCCGGACCACCGCCACCTCCTCAAAGCAGACCTCCTCCGATGGACACCGCAGCTGGTTGCCAAGGTAAGACAACCACCCGATTTGTTGTTTAAATAAAAAGACGACACACCGAAACGCTTGTTTGTGTTTCGCCTTTTTGTGTTCGTTCTTGTTCGGTCATTTATACTCGGGGCACCGCTCTCGAATCTTGTGACGCAGCTGTCGCTTAAAAATAGATCTGCTGCTATCATCATCGAGTTGAAACGTGGAGTGAAAAATAAACTGTCATATGATCGAAGTTAGTCATAACATCTTGGCTTATTAGTTTGATTTATTCGAAATCAGTGTTGCCTCACTTTTCCACTCTAACTGGTTGAAAACAAAGATTTTTTTTATCGTTTCCACCTTGTGGGTGGTTCAGGTTTTCCTGAACAGGAGGCCATCAACAATCCTGACATGGCGTCCTCCAACGAGCAGGAGGATCAGACAGTGCCGAACGGCGACGACGAGGAGAGTAGCATCCACGGGGTCCAGTCTCGTTACCTACGATGCTCGTCGCCCAGGTAATATCTTGAAACGCTTTGAGCCAATTGAACGCAAAATGATTCGGTCTGTGTGCTTCGCAGCCTCTCCATGATGTCAGAGTCCAGGTTCTCCGCCATAACCGGCTCGGATGCCGCCAGTATCTTCATGGAGCCGATCCACTTGTCGTCCGCCATCGCTGCCAAGAAGATCATCAGAGGGTGAGTCATAGTTTAGTTGCTTATTTTATCCGTAGAGGTCCCCGACATGTCCGCCAAATGTCACCGCCTGAACAAATCAAAGCTTTTCGTCTCTCTGATCTGAAGTTGAAAGAATCCAGAAATCTTTCCGTGTTCGTTGATTATTAGCGAACGGAGCTCCTGCTGTGACCGCTTCTGCTGCCGGCGGGACACATGCACAGTGGGAAGATAATTGAAAGGCCAACAGATAAAACATAAGCCCAGTAAATCTAAAGAGGAATTTGATTTGTGGTCAATGAGCCAATTAAGTTTTCAAAGTCAGTCAGCTTTATTGTCAATCTCTTCACATGTCAAGATGCACAAAGAAACCGAAATTAGGTTTTCTCTATCCCACGGTGACGAGACATATTACACGATAGACATACAAGTAAGCGACACAATATAAAACAAGAAGGCACAAACAATAAATAATAAGTGATGAATAAATAAGCAGATAACACAATAAATAAGAGGAGCAAAATGGAGCCAGTGTGTATACAGCAGACAGTGAGCATACCGCAAAAGTACAGGACGCTATGCAGAAAGGGGAAGCGAGTTGTTAGGGTTTGCAGAATATCTTCATCGTATGATTATGTTGGAATGTAACCTGTAATAATTTAACTCGCTTGTCCTGCCTTGACAAAAGTAGTCGACCAAAGTGCTAAGATCTTTTTAACTGATTGACTAGCTGCAGAGGAAGCAATCAAAGTTGCTTTGTTTACAGAACGTCGTAAAAGGCCCCCCGCTATGCTTTGATCAGCAGGGAAGCGGCTTCACCCCATCCTGTGTTCCCACACCCCCACTTTCAACCCCACTCTGTTTCTCTCAATAAAGATGGACCTGATGAGGCCTGAGTCAGACCTCCATTCGACCATCGCTGTAAGCACTGCTATGAATGGACTCTCCACTTGCAGGTGTTTAAAATGACTTGCTTGTCTCCTGTGTGGCTCTTGCAAAATAAGTTAGAGTGAGCACCACCCTAACACGAGTTCAGGATCCTAACAGCCTGGAGTATGAAGCTGTTGGTGAGTCTGGTGGTGCGGGAGCGCAGGCTCCTGTACCTCTTCCCAGAGGGCAGAAGATCAAACAAAGAGTGAGCGGGGTGACTCACGTCACTCACAATCGTGGTCGCCTTGCGGGTGAGATGGGAGATGTAAATGTCTTTCAAGGACGGGAGTGAAGCACCAATAATCTTACCAGCCGTGTTCACTATGCGCTGCAGGGCCTTCAAGTTGTAGTCAGTGCAGCCGCCACCCCAAACAGCAATACAGCTGGAGAGGACGCTCTCAATGATGCCGCGGTAAAATGTAGTCATGACGGCCGGACGAGCGCTCGCTCGCATGAGTTTCCGGAGGAGGTACAGGCGGCGCTGGGCCTTCTTCGCCAGTGATGCGGTGTTGGCAATGAGCCAATTAAGTTTAAGTAGATGACTGGATTTCTCCAGCTACTAATGAGTTGAGGGGATGACTTGAATGAGATGGCTCGGATGTCAAACACTGCGGATGAGCTTGTCCGTCGGGTCTTCTGGAAATTCATTGTTTGGGGAAAAATGTAAAGCTTGTGAAATCCAATTGACGCCTCAAATGGAATTCAGTCAAAGCGAACTTTTTGCTCATCCGCAGAATTGCCGCCTCGGTGTCCGTGCCGAGTCCGTCCCGGATTCCATGCTCGAAAGAGCCGAGCATCTGATGGTGGAGGACCTCTACAATCGAGTACGAGATATGATTGATGATCGTAGCCCCTACAACAGTCCTTGCGTGCTGGATATCCAGAGGGCCATGGTTCAAGATCGCCTGGAGCACCCCAGCCAGCCAGTGGATGAAGTGTTTCCGAATATTTTTATCGCTGAGAAGTTAGTGGCAGATGCTGGCAAGGAGGATTGTGAAATTAATTTTCAAACTATGGACCGTTTGGTAATATGTTGCGTGTTTTTCAGATCCATCGCCGTCAACAAGGCCCGGTTGAAGCGAATGGGAATCACAAACATCCTTAACGATGCGCACGGAACTGGCGTCTACACGGGGGAGGGCTTCTACGCCGGGATGGGGGTGAAGTACCTGGGCATCGAGGTCGTCTGTCCTCACGTCAGCGTCGCAAGCCTGCGGTGCAAGATCCACGCACTCCGGTCTGCAGCCTCCCGGTTCCGACGGTCCAGGGTCCGTCGGGAGAACCGATGGTTAACCTGGCCAGCATCCAGAACTGGATCGGCAATGTGGTGACCGAAACGATCAAACAGAAGCAGAGCGAGATGAGCCTGCTGCCTCCGTTGCTGGCCGGGTCGGAGGTGAGCTTCGGCGCCTCGCCCAGCGCCATTTCGGGCGCTCCTACTCCAGTAACATCTCTCAGGGTCGCGGGCGGCCAGCGTCAGTCTTCTCGGCCGGCGGCTTGAGCGGAGTCAGCGGGCGAAGTTCCGCCTTGCCGGATGCTCGGAAAACCAAAATCGGCACCACCAGCGTCCTGCTATTCAGCCTCTTCCAAGACCAGGTCAACCTGGGCAAACTGGACGCCATGGACAAGGAGATCAAATCGGAAATGAGAGGCAAGATGGCGTCCTACGAGAAGAAGAAAATCCTCGAGGACAATAAGCGCAGCACTATGTACAAGAAAAAGAAACCAAAGGCGGATGAAGATGAAGAAGAGGAGGAGAAGAAAAGGAAGGAGGAGGAATTCCTGGAAGAGGCAAAGAAAAAGAAACCCAAACCTTTAAAGACATTCGGCCTCTCTGGATGCTTGAATTTGAATCCCGCTCTGGAGGTCGACAAGAACACCAGCGTTGACGACTGGCTGAAAAGTGTCAGGCCTCCCCCCGGAAAATCTGCCGTTGCCGCCGCCGAGGATCCCTACGACGACTTGGACGGCTCCGCCTCCCAGTTTGACTTCCCGTGCGCCGGTGAGGACGATGACCCGAGAACGAACGGCGCCCCCTCCATCAATAACGGCCACAGTCGAGCCACCCGGTCATACGGCGAGGATGATGAGACGAGCGACTTCAGGAGGAAATTCACAAATGGTTCACATAGCGACGAAGCAGGCGGGTCGCCGATGGGGACGATGATGGCGAAGACGCCGAAGCCTTCATCGCCCGAACCAGGCAGAGGATCAGAGCCCGAGCGGCCGCCGAGGAGCCCGATGACGAGGTGCTCGCCGCTTGGAAGGCGCAGCAGGAAGCAAAATGGAAATCGTAGAGAAATTGAACAGGAAACAAACGATACATCAATGCGGAAAGACAAATGCACGCAATTTCGTCTTTGAATGCACAATTCATACTTCGAGTATTTATGATCAATTATAATGACTGCTTTGGCATTAATAAATGAGGGAAAAAGAACTAGTGGATCATTTTCAGATATGTCACCCATCCAGGAAAGCACAAAACGTTCTGGGTTGGAATGTGGAGCTTTTTGTGAGGATGTCACAAAATGAATTCATCAACGTTTGCGTTAGTCCTGTTTTTGCTTTGTGGAGTGACTTTTTGCTCTTTTGGAGGTAATGAATGGCAACAAGCATGTAATGAGTGTGAGAAAGCTCCCTAACAAGGGTGCTCTTTCTATACCGTACACCATCAAGGTTAATCAAGTCTTCCCGTGATAGACTCATGGCATCAGTGGAATGGGAAAATTTTTTTACAAGGTCGGGGGGCACAGGGACACAGACCTTTCTTTGGTGCCCCCCTCCCCAACCATCAAATTCTCACCCTTTAGGTGGCACTTGAATTTGAGGCAGGATTTGATGTCATGAGATTGGTTGCAATGCAAAACAGAACATCCTTAATTCATTCACTACTGTTAAAGACGCCACTGCACTGATAAGCTCATATGTAGCACATCCTAGTGGAACATCGGTGTAAAAATCTAGATTGTGATAGCGTCCCTCACTTTCCAATACTACGTTCCGTTCGAGTTTCTCTCAGCGTTATTTGTAAACAATCAGGTTTCTTTCCAGTGGGATAATTGGTGGCATCATGTTGTTCCATGTGAGATTTAAAGCACAAATTCTGCTTCGAGACTTAAATGCTGGCGTCAGTGCAGCAAGATCACATTTTAGAGATTAAAGACTTACAAAACGTTTGTAAATATATGACGCATGAAGCTGGACACGTGGCCAGAAATAAGAGCAATGGCGGAGGAAGAGGATGGAGTGTGCGAGAAAACACATCGACTAACAATCATCGTAAAAGTGACAGCGAGGAAAATATGGAAGTGAAAAGGGAAGTTTTTATTTCAGAGTGAAAATGGGAGGGTGGGGGAGAATGATCACGGAAGAGTTAAGCAAATGGGGTTACAAAGCCAGTTGATGGTGAAAGAAAGAAAAGAGGATAAAGATGGAAAACGATCGATTATGGAGAAGAGGCCGATTCACTTTCCAATGTTCTTTTACGTTTGTTTGCATTATAATACTGCCTCTCAGTGGCCAAGGCGGGGATACCAGCATCATAATACATCTAGAAAAGTCCTTATTAAAAGGACAAAGGCAACATTTGACCTTTGTTTGTTGACCTTTCCGTCCATTTAAGATAGAAAATTGTTTTTAATAACAGGAACGATTCAACCCGTACCATTGTTTACTAAATGAGGACGCACAGACTACAAGACCCACAATGCACTACGCCACTTTTCTCTGACGTCATCGCACCGGGTGGTCAACTGCGCGGCGTGTGCGCGCTTTTGGAGCAGCAAGAGTGCAACATTGTTCCAGGTTTGTTTTCTCCTACAAACGTCACTTTTCATTCAGTGTTGACTGTATTGATATGTGGTTGCAGACGATCACCGACAGAGGGCTGTATAGCCTCAAGGGAACTCGGTAGGACGGAATGTATGCACAGGCAGTGGAAGAAGAGAGTTAGCATGAGACTACCAGAGTGATTAAATAAACAACTAGCTGAAGCTAGTATAAAGTTCAACTGAATCCTAAAGCTAATTTGATCAGTGAGAAAGATTTAAATGCACTGACTGAGAAGCCTAAAAAAATCCACAGAAAGAGTCACACCCCTGAAGGCTTATAATAATCAGCCAATACAGACAAAAGGTGGATGCAGACTTAAAATAATGGCAAAAGGCAAACAGCATAACCTGTTATTCACCATTGTGCCAAATGGACACGAGTCTCTTTTAGGAGACAAAGCCTCTGAGGATCTAGGTCTAGTAAAGAGGATCTATCAGATTAATACTGACAACATTAAAGTAGTCATGCAAGACAAAGGACAGGAACAAAAACAGTGTGAGGGAAGTGCAAACATAGTGGAGAAGTTTTCTTCTGTCTTCAAAGGACATGGGACTTTACCTTACACTTACAAAATACAACTCAAAGATGATGCCAAGCCCGTTGTGCACGCCCCAAGGAGAGTGCCAGCACCACTCAGAGCTGGCTTGAAAAAAGAACTTGAAAGAATGACTCAAATGGCGGTCATTGAGCGAGTGGAAGAACCCACAGATTGGGTCAACTCAATCACGTGTGTCAAAAAGAAGAACACAGGTGCCTTAAGAGTTTGCCTTGATCCCGAAGATTTAAACGATAACATAAAGAGAGAGCATTATCAAATCCCAAAACGGGAAGAGATCATTAGTGAAATGACTGGTGCTAAGTTTTTTTAGTAAACTAGATGCCTCTCACGGATTCTGGCAACTGAGGCTTGACCCGGAAAGCAGCAAGTACACCACCTTTAACACACCATTTGGACGTTACTGTTTCTTAAGACTCCCATTTGGCATTAAATCAGCGCCAGAGATCTTCCACAGAGCAATGGAGTCCATGATAGAGGGTCTGGACGGCACCAGAGTCTACATAGATGACTTGGTCGTCTGGGGAAAAACACAACAACAACATGATGAAAGACTGGAGAAACTCTTTCAGAGAGTCAAAAAACATGGACTAAAACTGAACAGAGACAAGTGTCTCTTTGGTGTCAAGGAGATGATTTTCTTGGGAGACAAAGTCACAAGTGAAGGTGTGGAACCTGACCAGTCAAAAGTGCAAGCCATATTGGATATGCCTGCCCCCACTGACAAAAAAGGTGTCCTGAGAGCCATGGGGATGATCAACTTCCTGGGCAAGTTCATCCCTAATCTTACCTCTAAGACGGCATGCCTCAGGGAGTTACTACAGCACAACACAGTATTTGAATGGACTCATCGACATGAGAGGGAGTGGAAAAAATTAAAGGAAACTGTAACTACAGAGCCAGTCCTCACATTCTTTGACCCATCAAAACCCACAAAGATCTCCACTGATGCTTCAAAGGATGGTTTGGGAGCAGCACTGCTACAAATGAATGAGGACAAATGGCAACCTGTAGCATATGCGTCTAGATCAATGACAGAGACCGAGCAGCGAAAGAGACTTTGGGGTTAGTGTTTGGATGTGGAAAGTTTCACAGTTACGTGTATGGACTGCCAACCTTTACAGTAGAGACCGACCACAAACCGCTCATCACAATCAGAAAAAAGAACCTTAACGACATGTCACCCAGAATTCAGCGCATGATGATGGCATTGCAGCGCTACGACTTTGAGCTTATTTGCACACCTGGAAAATATATTGTACTGGCAGATGCTTTATCTCGAGCACCAGCACCAAACAGTGGCATGCTGGTCACCCCGGTGACTGATGAGTCGGAAACACACATAAACATGGTGACTGCTTCACTCCCAACATCAGATGGTATGCTACAGAAAATTGTTCAGGAGACAGCAAAAGATCCTCTGCTGCAGAAAGTTTCACACCATCTACAAAATGGATGGTCGAGAGGAGTCTGCCCAGGGTTTTACCTACTTGTGTGCGGCGGATGGGCTGCTACTGCGACAAAACAGGATTGTCATCCCGCAATCCATGCGCCAGGACATGCTTCAGCGTATACATGAGGGACATCTGGGTGTGGAGAAATGCGAAAGGAGAGCAAGAGAAGCAGTTTATTGGCCGGGCATCAACAAAGACATTGAGGAGATGATACAGCAGTGTGAAACGTGTCTCAAACATCATTACAAACAAACAAAAGAGCCGATGCTAATCGTAGACCCACCCACTGCACCATGGCAAAAAGTGGGAACAGATTTGTTTCATCTGCATGGCAAGGACTATCTTCTAGTGATAGACTATTATTCTAACTATCCAGAAGTTGCACAATTATCCAGTACATCAGCACAGTCTGTCATCACACACATGAAAGGGTTTTTTGCCAGACATGGAATTCCGCGATGTGTTGTCAGTGACAATGGTCCACAATATGACTGTGGGGAATTCAGTGAGTTTGCACAGGTATATGGATTTCAACATGTCACCTCTAGCCCGTTGTATCCACAGGCTAATGGACAAGCTGAAAAAGGGGTGCAGATTGTAAAGAGACTGTTGAAGAAAGCAAAAGACTGTAAAGCTGACCCTTACCTGGCTTTGCTAAGCTACAGGTCTGCAGCTCTGGAGTGTGGTGCATCACCTGCTGAGCTACTCATGCATCGCAAGCTGCGCACCACACTTCCACACATTTCAAGACACAATGATAACAGAGACACAGATGGACTGACTGACAAACGAATGAGACTCAAGTACAGACAGAAAATGAACGATGATAAAACCGCAACACAACTGGAACCTCTTCAGGAAAGGCATGTTGTGAGGATTGAGGGTCCTGAGTCCTGGGACAGAAAAGCCAGAGTCCTCAGTGAAGTAGGTCCCAGGTCTTTTGTGGTCGAGACAGAGAATGGACAGGTATTAAGGAGAAACAGAAGGAGTCTGTTAAAGACTCGGGACATTGAGAATCAAGCTGAGGAGGTTGGAGTTGAACAGTCAGAAGGTGCTACTCCAGATGTGCACCACAGTGATCCTCCTTCACCTCCCTCAATGACTGTGACACTCAGAAGGTCTACTAGACCTAGAAAGCCCCCTGGGAGGCTCATAGAACAAGAGTGAACTGTTCAACTAATATAAAGTGAAAGAAAGTTGTTGGCACTAGGCACTGTTACATTAAGAAAAAAAAAAAAAAGGTTCATACTTATGCTGTATTTGGTATGTTAAATGTGTTATTGACTTTTTCAGTTGTGTAAATGTGAAGAACAATTCAGTGTTTGATATTCATTGGATTTGATCCATAAAAGTTAATGGTATGTTGTCATCATATCGAGTATATGGGTTAAACGACATTTTGTGTTACACGATATGTTCATGTTGTGTTTTCCTGTTTGGAAGGGGGATGTAATGATATGTGATTGCAGACGATCACCCACAGAGGGCTGTATAGCCTCAAGGGAACTCTGTATGACGGAATGTATGTACAGGGAGTAGAAGAAGAATGTTAGCAGGAGACTACGTGAGTGATTAAAATAAACAACTAGCTGAAGCTAGTATAAAGTTCAACTGAAGCCTTATTTAAGGAGCATAAGAACTTTACATGGACAACAAGTCAAATGAGCAGGAAACCCTTGAATGATCCTGAAACATGGATTCCCTCCCTCTGCTAATCAAAAGCTGCTTTGTACTTGTTCCACAAGGTCCGGCCTCTCTCGCTCGGCTGTGAGTGGTCGCTTTTCCCTCCGACTTCTTCAATGCAGGCCCACTACATTGGTGTCATCGAATTGGTAGAGAGAGCGAGAGCAACTTGGCTGCAATTCTGCTGCCCAATGCGTCCATATGACTTTGTTGCCAAGTTTATTGACTTTTTGGACCGGAGTGAGGATCTTTTTCTTGCAAAGAAATTCAAAAGTGGCACATTTCAGTTCAAGTGTTGCTGTATGCTGCTGCTATGTATTGAGTGTGGTTTTTTTTCTTTCTTTCTCAGATTCCATCTATTGAGTGAAAGAGCTGTAGTGGATGCTGTTCGCTCTGGTTTCATTCCGTCGAGCTGCAGCGCCGCGACCATGATGACGGACGGTGTTCACACAGCGACGGTCTTTACTCGTCCGAAAAGAGTGAGATACGGCACAAAAATGAACGGAATTGCAACATTAGTATTTGCTCGAGCACAGGTGATGGGCACACTGCCAACTTTGAGGTGGGTGGCGGCGGGCTAATCTAGAAAGGCAGGACAAAGAGGAAGATTAGGCTGCAAAAGGCAAGGAGGGATCGCTGAGAGAAAAAGGAAAGCAGATAAGGGATAATGAGGTCTTCACGGAAAAAGAGGGAGGGAGGGAGGGAGGGAGTGACGTGCGTCCGTGCGTGTTAGGAGGAAAAGGAGGGAGGGAGTGACGTGAGATAAAGGTTCAAAAGTATGATGATGCTGTGTGGCATGGCGCTGCCTCAGCACAACTTGAGAGAAAGAGAGCGAGAGAAGCCACAGTCAAATGTCAAAAGTCTTTGTCTGCGTGTGGTCCAACTAATATTTTGCGGCTTGACAATAATCTATCGTGTTTCCCAGAATGTGTTTTTTTTGTATTTTGTAATCGCTCTTCCTGTTTAGCTGTGTGTATTTAATTATTAGCACATTTTTTTACAGATTTACATCAGTTCCACAAGCACCTCGTGCCATGACAAATGTCCATTTCGCAAGGGAGAAGCAACGAGAGAAATACGTATACGTCACATCTTCTGATTCACCGACGCCACAAGTCGGACTGTAAATCCCAACACGGATAGGAAGTCAATATTGTGCACGTGTGATCACTTGATGCTCCGGCTGATGAAGCTTCAGAATTATTGGCAGGAGGAGAGAAGAACACCTCTGATGTTGGCGGGCGATGCATGGAAAATGCGAAGATACCCAAGAGCGATTGCTCCCCGAGGAGTACATGCCACTCCGAGGGGAGCGCAATTCTCTGGAGATATTTTATAGTCTGAGTGAGCGAGCGAGAGAGCGAGCGAGTGAGCCTTTTTTTCTGCTGCCACTCAGCAGTAAAATGACTGCTCCAACAGTGGGTCCCTTTGCAATGATTTTCTCTGGGTTCTGCGTATTGTTTGGCCATAGAAGTTTATTGACACAAGTGACCGTTACATGTGGGAAGTGGGTATATCAAATCTGCACACCCTGGTTTCAATGGCAGACTTTGTAATGAAATGAGCATATGAAATGAACCCCTACACCTTATCCAGCCATTATCTGTACTCAAATGTAATGACTTAAGTGTCATGATTGGTCCCCAGTTTTGCTAGGTTGCCATGGTTTCTGTTCGCGTCGCCCCTCCCCTCCTGTGTTCCCTCAATCAGTGTGATCATTCTCACCTGCCTCTCATTTCCAGTCTTGTATTTAAGTCCTGTCTCTGTGTCACTCCCCTGTCGGTTCATTGCTAATGTCACCCGGTCCCTTTGTCTCACATCTCGGTCAGCTTCTGTTGTTGGTTTGGTTGCAAGTCATGTCTGTTTACCGAGTCTGTAAGTTCCTGCAATAAACCCTTTTCCAAGCTGCACGTGGTCGCCCTGCTCCATCTTCCACTCCGTTGTTGACATTAAGCCCATGTAAAGTTCTGCGGTTCTCGTCGGCTTTTCTTATCTTTCTAGCAGTAACTTGAAGCCTTTGCGCAATTTGGAAATGTTCATTCCCCTCCAGCTTGATGAAGGTGCGCAAGTTCCTGCTGAAGTCTCAATGAGTGATATGCTACCTTGAGTCTGACTCGTGTGATCACTCACTGATGAGCACAGTTTTGTTGTGCTCCATTGGATATCAAATGCCTTGGCAATTATTTTGTGCCCATACAAATGTCAGGAAAAGTCATTTCCCATCTGAACTTGATTTTGGGATTAATCAGAGGCACTTTTAATGATTGGTGGCAGGTAGGCGGCGGATGCCGACTCCAATTGAACAGGACTTTCAATGGCATGTGTTAGGAGACATTTCCTCACTTTTATTTTTCTTCCCCTCTTGAAAAAAAGACCTATTTTTTGTAATGAAGTTATACACATACAGTTAAAGGTCATGTTGATGTTGGGAAAAGTTTTCAAGGGATTTATTGTGCTGAGTTTTTTTTTTGGGGGGGGGGGCGTCACCAAAATGTGGCATTTAAAAAATGGCACGTAGTCTTTTGGTTGACACGGCATACGTATGGAGAAAGTAGTGCCGCCTATATCGGCTGGAAGATCGGATTCTTTTCTTGTGTAGCGTGAGTGAGCGTTGCCCCATGATGCATTGCCATTCAGAGAGCAGCTTGACTTTTTGATTCATGCCACAAATAAAGGAGCGGCGAGAATAACACCAAGCAAATGCAAGGTGAGTGAGAAATGTTCCACATAATGAACAACACATTGTAAGTTACACTTTCTTTCGATGATTGCTTGTTTTGTCCTTCAGTGCAGCGACACCAAAGATGGCGCTTTTTTTTTTTTCTGCCCCTCGTTAATGATTTTTAATGAATGCCAAGAAAAGCGTTTTTTGAAAGGCCTCGCGTCTCAAAGTCAAAGTCTGCTTTATTGTTTATCTCTGTGTATATGTGTGTGTTCGTCCGTCCATCCGTCCGTACGTATGTCATAAGTGTACGTTTCCGGTGGCTGCAGGATCACAGCAGAAATAGGATGTGTGATTTTTCAGGCAACACAACTGTAATCCAAGTTTCTATCACTTACCTTTCTGTTTGCGGCGACAATTGTTGTGTCTTATGTCTGGTTCTTTTTTACCCTTCCAGCTTCAATTCAAAGGTGGTACAGTCATACGCTGCAATAAACCTCAGCTACTTCAATTGAATTATTATTATCTCCATTTATTTCATATGAATGACATCACTGGTTATTAATCACTTCATTAGCATTCAAGCTGCCGATTGGATGTGTTTGAGATCCGAGCCGATCCTGCAAATTTGTCAACATTAGCAATGAGAGAAAGCAAGCAAGAAAGCAAGCCAGGGCCAGCCAGCCAGCCAGCCAGCTGTTAAACATTCTAAATCCTAGTTTACAATGATGGTAGAAGAGCGCGTTTCACATTGTGTGTGACGTGAGCCACACGAGCGAGTCTGGGTCATTTAGCCACAGACCCCATCCCAGATGGTTCTGCTCCATGATGTCATTAAAGCAGGTCAATGTTTGAAGCCGCATCTGTTTGCTACAGCGACTTGAGAACACACTGTGAAGTGGGTGTAAAGTTGTGTCGTGCAAAGCTGTGCTTCCTTTACAGTTTTTGAAGCTTGACCATTCTCGGATCATCTTTTTAGCACATGCTTATGGAGATGAATGAGGACTTGATCGCCTTTTGTCTTCTCCAAGTGTAACAGGACACGCGACGTTGTCTGTCTAAAGCTAGAAAAGGGATCATGAGCTGACTGCTTTCCAACAGAGAGAAAGCCACGAGAGACAAGTGGACACGTACGTTATTGCTTCGGGATTGGCTGACGAGCCATGCTCATTTGGGAGCAGAAAGAAAGAAAGAGAGAGTGAAAGAGAGAAAGAGAGAAGGAAGGGAGGAGGCCTGCTGGCTGGCTGGCTGGCTGGCTGGCTGACTAAGCGAGGATGTAACTGACACAAATACGTCAGTAGCTGTCAGCTAGTTTGAGCGTTGCTATTCTGGTGGTGACGGCTTTCGATGCCACAGTAGCAGCACTAAAAGAGCAATGGCTCAAAGGTTACATTATTTGGGAACAGATTTGTGTTCTTTACATTTGGAAGATAACTCGAATAGAAATCGATTGACTTTCTTATCTTTGTTCATTTTTGCTAGCTTGGGGCGTTGCGTCGCTATTACGTGACTGAGACCATTGTACAGAAACACAGTCATGTTTTCTATTTTCTATTTAAGTCATATATATGTATATATAAAATTAATAAATGTTTTCTTTTTTTTTGCCAATTGATGCCACTATCAAGCTCTGTTTGGCACAGAGTCATAATGGTTTCCTGAGTGTAGCGATTTATGTCAACCAACCCAGTGTTATGTGTGAAAAGAAGTTGAAAAGTGTTGAAAACTTGCGCGAGAATCGAGAGTAGTTTCCAGAGACGGTGTGCTAAGGCAGGACAACAAAGACAAAAATAGAGATAGCGTTCACAGGTGTCGAGGCGTTGCGTCTTAAAACAACATATACGTATCAGCCGGCAAAAACAAGCAAAACATCAACTCAGAGTTTGACAGAATGGGGTCATGCTGAAATGAAATACACTTTACACAATCTAGGTAAAAACAAATAAACATTGATGACAGTCCGGAAATGTTAATGACATGGCTCAAAATAGGTTTCCCTTGATGCCGGACTCTTTTGGACCTTGATTTAATGAGCACCTCCTGTGCTGTGGGTTTGCTCCTGCCTGATAGAAGCATAATCATTTCAGAAGGCGAGCTGTGTGAACGAAGCTCTGTGTTCCCTTTACAAGTGTTTGTGGCCACATGGCTTTCACTGCAGCGGCAGCTTCCTAGGAAGCCTCCGGACGCCTTCTGACAGACAGCCGGACAGCCAGCCAGACAGGCCCAGCCAGCCAGCGCCTGCCTGGCATGACAAAGCAGGAGATGACACCAGGTGCTAAACTAGCCATGGGGAAAATGTTAAGCAAATTCAATGGATGGAGTAATTCAATTGGAGCCCTTGAATAATAGTATCATTAGCCTCCCTCCGCCACTTTCAATCAGCACTGGCGAGGCCCAACTTCCAGCTGCACTCTTTGGTTCGTGAGGGCAGGCACAACAAAACAAAAATCATCTTCATGAAGACAATTTGTAAGAAACGTGAAGATAGATATAGATATTATTTTTTTTGTTAGCAAGTGCAGAAATGTTTGTCAGCGTTTGCAATGCTTGAGGCACTTTGTGAGAGTTTTGCCATGACTTTTCAAAGTATTGTCGTGGTGAGCCCATTAGCTGAGCCATTAGAAGTTTTCGAATGCCTTTTCCAAGGGTTGGATCCGAAAGAAACTTTGCAGTTCTGTAAATAGTCAGAGCACCCAGTGTGAAAAAGAAGTGTTTCAATTTCTTTTGTACACTGTTCTCATATGGGCGCCATAAAGGTGGAAACGATACAATTGATTTGACGGACAAATTGCTGGAGTGTCATGCGTTTTGAATGGTGGCCAAGTTCTCCAGCACCAATCAGTCAGTCAAAAGTGGTGCGCTAAAATTGTCCGCACCACTACTATTCACTGACCTGACACGCTGGCAGGCTCCTGTCGATCGCCTTGAAAAGAAATGTGGACGTGACTTTTGCGAAAGTGAAAATTGCTCTCCGTCTTCTGCGAAAGTGAAAATTGCTCTCCCAGCTAGATTCGAATAGCAGGAGCCGCTTTTCTTTTGTCAAGACTTAATTGATTTAATTGCAGAGGAGCGTAACGTGACGCATTTCATATTAGGCCCTTCATTTGTGTCGATTCTCACAACTAACTGCCGAGCGAGCGCTGAAATGTTGCGATGCCATTGAAGATTGCAAAGTTGGACTCTGAGCATTTTATGACCTCCTGCTGAGGGCAAAGCCGTCAGGGCAGGAGGTGTCGTTTTGATCACCTTTGTATCTTCATGTGTTCTCTTTTCCCCAGTTGATTTGCATGAGTCGGATTATGCAAAATTCCTCTATTTACTAACTTTCTTGCAATTGAAAACTTTGTGGATGAGTTGCAGAGTTCAACAGCAGGTATTTTCTTTGAGTTTAGCAAAAAGTTGTTTTGGGCTTAAATTTCTGGTATGAAGTACGTAAATCCTTTTTATTTCGAGTATTCGTATTCCTATAAATTAAGAGGCTAATTTGAAGAAAAAAAACAACAACTTGGAAAGGGGTTTGAAAGTGTTCTTTATTCAATTCATCTCTAAATGCAAACAGAGGGAAAAAAAATCCATTTTGTGGTTGTCGGGCCTCGGCAGAAAAACAAAAATGGCACTTAGAGTAGAACTCTAAGTGCCATTTTAGTTTTTCTTCTCGTATGCGTCAGATGGACTCAAATCTAAAGTCGGTGTGAGCTCCTAATTGAATTCTGGCCAGAGTGCGGGTGCGCCAATCATTGTGGTGGTTAAAAGACATCTTAAAAGAGGAAACCAAATGGCGGTTCTGCCTCCAACTTTGTCACGGAGAGCTAGCTTTCAAGCGTCACGGCTGATGCATTTTGTGGAAAAGGAGACCGAGCAGTAATTGGCAATGATGAATTCATTGGAGCTGTGTTTATTTAATTACTGCTGTTTAACAATGTGAGAGGCCACCTATTTTGCTCCCCAGTTAGCTGCGAGAGCTGACGGGATCTTTACGCACAACCAACTAATGTGTGTGTGCGTGTGTGTGCGCATGTGTGTGCGCGCGTGTGCGCGCATGTGTGTACGCGCGTGTGTGCGTTTGCTAATGAAGTCCCTTGTCAGTAATTTGCTGGAAACACATTGGCTTTGCTAACATTATTTGGACACTGATTGAAATGGCGGTGCTGCCCGGTCAACGTGGTCAAGTCCTCCCCACGGAGCGTTTGGTGCGACGAGATCATTCGGCGGCTTCGATATCGAGCTGCTCGGAAATCTGCAATTGACATGAATTATTGGCGGGGCTAAGAAATGAGCATTTGAATGATGAGTGAATGCATGTCAAAGTCAAAAAGTCAAAGTCTGCTTTATTGTCAATCTCTTCACATGCCAAGACACACAAAGAAATCGAAATGACGTTTCTACTATCCCACGGTGACGAGACATAGTACACGACACAAACTAAAAACAAGAAGGCGGGAACCACTTCCGGGTTCTCTGCCGGACGCCCTCTTCCTTCTCAGCCAGGCTCCCAATACTTTTCAGGCTTGGACGATTTTGTTTCCTCCAGCGTGCAACTCGTCTCCCTGACTCTAAAGCAGTGCTTCTCAATTATTTTCTGTTACGCCCCCCCCCTAGCAAGAAGAAAACTATTCGCGCCCCCCCTCCCCACCGTGACTATCCTAACTTGTCTTGTAAGTCGTAAAATGTTGCACTGTCGCAAACGTGACAGAAGTAACAATGAGAGCGCCACTGCCCCCTGCTGTAGTAAAGGCGCAATTACACTTTATTCTAGTACTGCCCAAAAAAAAAAGCCTGTTCCCCAGGGTCACACGCGCCCCCCCAGATATAGCACCGCGCCCCCCAAGGGGGGCGCGCCCCACTATTTGAGAAGCACTGCTCTAAAGTAAGTTTGAATCTTTTATTACACTGTCGAACTTGTTTTTCACAGCCGGACTGCCTGGGAGAGCGGAGGCTTCGTGGCCGTTTGTCTGCCGTCGATCATCGGACGCAAAGTATGGCTGCGGATCAAGAGGTTTGTGCGGCTTCGTGCACCAACTGCACCCTTCTCTTAGAGAGGTTGTCCCTGCTAGAGGGACGTGTCCGCCAGTTAGAGCAGAATTGCGCGATAACTGTAGATGTGGCGGATACAGACGCGGGCTGTAGTCAGCCCGCTAGCCCAGTTAGCATTAGCCCCAAGCGGCTTGCTAATCGCGATGAGCCAGGTAAGACGCATAGCCGTCCAAAGTCATCTCGGTCTACTGGCCCTCGCACTTTGGTCATAGGTGACTCCATTACCCGAAATATTACGCTTAAAAATCCAGCCACGGTAATGTGTATTCCTGGGGGCAGAGCACCCGACATAGAAGCTAATCTTAGGGAGCTGACTTGCAATAGGTCTAGTCAACAGCGTAGTTCCATCAACACTAGTTACTCGGACATAGTGATACACGTCGGCTCCAATGATGTTAGGATGAGGCAATCGGAGATCACAAAGAGAAACATAGCGAGGACTTGTGATCTCGCCAGAAAGATGAGTCGGCATCGAGTATTTGTCTCTGGCCCCCTGCCTGGGAGAGGCACTGATGAGAGGTTTAGTAGATTAGTCTCCCTTAATCGATGGATGGCTGGGTTCTGTAAGAAGCAGGGACTGTATTTTTTAGATAACTGGCCTTCCTTCTGGGGCCGCCCCGACCTGCTGAGGAAGGACGGCCTTCACCCTAACCGTGCAGGCGCCTTCACTCTTTCTAGGAATATAGATTACTGTTTGGGCCACACATGACACACGCACCAAATGTCTGAACCTGCGGTTCCTCTCGTACTGAGCAGGATTGCTATTGCGACGACACATTATCAGTAGGGTAAAACTAACCTGTCTCACGACGGTCTAATCCCAGCTCATCGTCAATGCTCTCAATAGATCGCAGCGAGGTAGCTGCTCTGCTACTTACGAGACCCTGACCCAGAATCAGGTCGTATGCAAGTCATTTAGCACCGGGCTCTTCTCAAACATGCTTTATCATGCCAATTTCAAGTTTGGGGTAATCTGCCAATTCAAGATTGTTCAAATGAGGTCCATCACAATACAGCCGAGAGCTCATGAAGGAAAGGCGCCGTCCGTCTTTCTCAAGTGGGGGGAAAAGACACTAACGCGTCTCTACAACGTTCTCATGGTTTTGGAGTCGAGGAGCCGGCTTCGAGGAAATTCTGGTCCACCATCCGGCGTCTCAGGAGGGGGAAGCAGTGCAACGTCAACACTGTTTACAGTGGAGATGGCGTGCTGCTGACCTCGACTAGGGACGTCGTGTGTCGGTGGGGAGAATACTTCGAAGACCTCCTCAATTCCACCGACACGCCTTCCATTGTGGAGGCAGGGCCTGGGGACTCTGAGGCGGACTCTCCAATCTCTGGGGTTGAAGTCACTGAGGTAGTTAAAAAACTCCTCGGTGGCAAGGCCCCGGGGGTGGATGAGATCCGCCCGGATTTCTTAAGGGCTCTGGATGTTGTGGGGCTGTCATGGCTGACACGTCTCTACAGCATCGCGTGGACATCGGGGACAGTGCCTCTGGATTGGCAGACTGGGGTGGTGGTTCCCCTCTTTAAGAAGGGGGACCGGAGGGTGTGTTCCAATTACAGGGGAATTACACTCCTCAGCCTCCCTGGGAAGGTCTATTCAGGGGTGCTGGAGAGGAGGGTCCGTCGGGAGGTCGAACCTCGGATTCAGGAGGAACAGTGTGGCTTTCGTCCTGGCCGTGGAACAGTGGACCAGCTCTTCACCCTCAGCAGGATCCTCGAGGGTGCATGGGAGTTCGCCCAACCAGTCCAGATGTGTTTTGTGGACTTGGAGAAGGCGTTCGACCGTGTCCCTCGGGAGGTTCTCTGGGGGGTGCTTCGGGAGTACGGGGTACCGAGCCAACTGATAAGGGCGGTTCGGTCCCTGTATCATCGATGCCAGAGTTTGGTCCGCATTTCCGGCAGTAAGTCGGATTCGTTCTCAGTGAGGGTTGGACTCCGCCAAGGCTGCCCTTTGTCACCGATTCTGTTCATAGTTTTTATGGACAGAATTTCTAGGCGCAGCCGAGGCGTTGAGGGTGTCCGGTTTGGGGACCTCAGCATCGCGTCTCTGCTTTTTGCAGACGACGTGGTGCTGTTGGCTTCTTCAGGCCGTGATCTCCAGCTCTCACTGGAGCGGTTCGCAGCCGAGTGTGAAGCGGTCGGGATGAGGGTCAGCACCTCCAAATCCGAGTCCATGGTCCTCGATCGGAAAAGGGTGGAATGCCCTCTCCGGATCGGGGATGAGATCCTGCCCCAAGTGGAGGAGTTTAAGTATCTTGGGGTCTTGTTCACGAGTGAGGGGAGGATGGAGCGCGAGATCGACAGGCGGATCGGTGCAGCGTCGGCAGTAATGCGGACTTTGTACCGGTCCGTCGTGGTAAAGAGAGAGCTGAGCCAAAAGGCAAAGCTCTCAATTTACCGGTCGATTTACGCTCCTACCCTCACCTATGGTCACGAGCTATGGGTCGTGACCGAAAGAACGAGATCCCGGATACAAGCGGCCGAAATGAGTTTTCTCCGCAGGATGTCCGGGCTCTCCCTTAGAGATAGGGTGAGAAGTTCGGTCATCCGGGAGAGACTCGGAGTAGAGCCGCTGCTCCTCCACGTAGAGAGGAGCCAGATGAGGTGGCTCGGGCATATCATCAGGATGCCTCCTGGACGCCTCCCTGGGGAGGTGTTCCGGGCATGTCCCACCGGTAGGAGACCCCGGGGACGACCCAGGACGCGCTGGAGAGACTATGTCTCTCAGCTGGCCTGGGAACGCCTTGGGATCCCCCGGGATGAGCTAGATGAAGTGGCTGGGGAGAGGGAAGTCTGGGAGTCCCTCCTGAAGCTGCTGCCCCCGCGACCCGACCCCGGATAAGCGGAAGAAGATGGATGGATGGATGGATGGATGGAATATGAATTGGGATTGTTGAAAATATTTGACGAACAGGGACAAAATTTGGATCAGGAGCTTAAACAGAAAAAAGAGGAAATCACAGCTGATGTACTGAAGAATGTGGAAGAAGCTAGGAAGCTAATGGAAAAAGTTAATACACCTTTCTCACATGTCGCCCCGGGTAAGAGTCCCCCGGCGTACGATGTGAATGATAAACGTAATGGCTATCCGCAACTCCCGATAGTTAACCAAGAAGGTAGCTATCAGTCGGAGACCGAAGACAAAGGCATTGTCGAAACCAGAAGAGCTAGAACCACCATTGTTATGCGTCCTAGCCTGACCCATAAGCAGAATAAAACTCGACATGCGACAGAGGGGAGACAAGGGCACACCAAGAGGGAGCTACAGGATGATAGCCAGAGCGACACAGAAGGGGCAGCGGGGGGCTACAACCCCGTAATCAAAAGCATTTCGAGAAGAACAGAGAAAAAAGGACGCACCCCAGGGAAAAAGACAAGAGCAAGGAAAGATGTAAGCGGTACGGAGGGCGGAAGCGGCAAGGACATCTGGGGAGACGAATGCCCTGTGTCTACTGCACGCTCCACCCTAGTTGCCATGGAGGACTGGAGAAGGACCGCTTTAAGGAGCATCGAAGCCAGAAAAGAACAATGCTTGGAGGAGTTAGAATGGAGCGTGGAACCAAGAGAGCAAGAGGATCTAGAGGAACAGTTGCAAAAGTTAGAGGTGGCCAAGCTTGAGTTGGAAAAAGTGCCGTCCAAAATGCCAGGGACACCGTTTGGCCGGGAGCAAGGATCAACCCGAGCAACCACAATTCTGCCAGTGATGGTAGTGGGACAAACCCCACCCCAACAAATTTTATTGCAACCCCGCTGACTGCTGGCCAACCACCGCAGGTGGCCATGGCAGTGCCCGTCAGTTTAGCACCCCAATGGGGGCGCAACCAAACGCAGTTCCGGGGCACCAGAGTGCGTGGAGCCAGGGGAAAGGCAGGAAAGTCGAAACCCAAAGGGGGTCCGGGACAGAGGTCTGACGCTTGCTATAACTGTGGCCAAGTAGGACACTGGGCCCGCAACTGCAGCATGCCCACCAGAGGAGGCCTAGGAGGGGAGTTCAGCCGCCATCCCCCAAGACCCCAGGGCCCGATGAACCCTTTCGGGGGCCCGGAACCTTGATTCTAGAGGTGCCCGGTGGGCCCAAGGGGGGATGTCAGCTGGTAGTGTCAGGTCCGGAACGAGAGCCAACAATAACAGTGAAAGTAAACAATCAACCGTTGACGGCAATGGTTGACAGCGGACCGACTTTCACTTGCGTCCGGCCTGAAGACGCTATTCATCCCCCCATGTCCGGTCCTTTCGTACGGGCAATAGGGTTCGAGATTATAAAACAGCTGATCCCTTCCACAAGACCAGTACAGCTCTGCTGGAAAGATCAAATGACAAACATACCAGTTTTGGTATCGGACCGTACCCCCACTGCCCTCCTAGGCAGAGATGCCCTGCGGAGATTGAACTGCACCATAAAGTGTTCTCCTGATGGTTGTGTGGTCGAGGTCTCACACGAGACATGCCATAAGGTGCTGATGCAGTCAAAACTCAGAGACAGATAGAAAGAGGGAGTGAGAGAAGAAAGGGGGGCTAACTCGTCAATAATGAGGAGATATTGGGATTAATTTGTTGGTCCTTTCTTTAAATCATTTCCTGGAGTAGATAGGTTAGCAACACGAGAGATTTAGAGGTTCAACAGAAAGAGAGTTAAAAGAAAATAACATTTTTTAGTTGGACAATTGCAGGCTAACAGGAGCATGAGAAAGGAGAGCTGAGAAGCGGGATCCACTTTGATTGGGGAGATTGGAAATTTACAGCACCATACTCTAAGTCACATTTTTGAGCAAGCATGACACAGGTACTAAAGTTTGAGAGATCAAGACGTAGATTAGGGCTGGATGTGGAACGCAGACCTCTGAGTTAATTTTGACACAATGTCCCATTAAATTGGAACTATAGACAAAACGTAGCTCGACAATAGGATGAGTTGCAGGACTTACAATAAAAAGACGACATTGCTGTTAATAGGAGAATTCGACTTTTGGTAAACAAACGTTACTAGTGAATGGATGGCAGCAGCTACATTTGGAGATAGTCTTACAAGTTTGATGTCCCAGTCTGTCACTCTCCAGTGCCAGGATCCCTGAAAACTCGATCCCGAGACTCCGCCTGCAGCCGTGGACGACTACAAAACGGTGCCTGGCTTTGAGGCACCTTTGACCTTTGGCAAGGACAAAGAAAGACTGTTGTTGTGCTTGGAGGGGGCAAGTACAGTCCGGAGGAAAGACAACATCCTCGGAGACGAGAAAAGACAGTGAGAAGTGGAGGAACTCACAATGTTGAAGAAAAAATGGACATTTGAACAATGGACTCATTCGAGAATGATGGATGGGTTGGCTCTGAAGCAACAACAAAAGAACACCATCTTGAGAGGGTGAGGTGCGGCAAAAGATATGGACTTGAAATGTCCGACGGCCAAATCGCACTCCGTGCCGTGGCGGTGCTAAAACTTCGTGGGGCTTGGGTTAAAGTGGACAGGAGCTTCATTGTGCACTGGGTTTGACAGAACTGAGGAGATTTGATAAAAAAATTTAATAATGCGTAGAGCTACAGAGAGAAGCATCATGGTCAGAGATTGAACAGATTTGAATAAAACAAATAGGCTAAAACGGTGAGAAACAAGAGCGAGGTCTGATGTTTTGGCTCACCAGACATCAGAAGTAGAAATCGAGTTAGATAAATTTTAGAATAGCACATCTAGACTAAAGTGGATTCAGTCAAGAGGAAGCTAGGACGCTCGATGTACCTACTCAATACGATAGAAGTTTGTTGCGCCATAGTGGAGGTTGGGTAGTCAGAAAGTTGGATCCGTTAAATTTTTGACTTTCACACATTCATGCATAGGAGTCGCACAAGGCCACAGGTAACAAGATAATGACTGAGATAGGGCTCAAATTCAACTGCACCCACATGGCAATGTAGAAGCAGGAGAGCGGAGTAAGGGATTATATGATAAACAGTCCGCTGTAGGGTTACCAATAGGAGATTCTGTCAAAAGAACTACTAAGAGGTGGAGGCGAAGATAATAGGAGGACATAGATATTCGAAGGTTTGATAAGGGCAAACTCCATTGTCAGAGATCAGATTAGTGCAAGTAGGAACGGGAGTATTTTGGCATTTTAACAGGGATTGACAGCAAGGGAAATTGAGGATAGAAGATCTGGACAGCAATGACGTAAATTACTTTAAAAACTTCTCATTCGAGGGAGAAGGCTCGGTGCTCCCTGTGTGGAGCTGCAGCTTTGCAGAAGGGGGGGGCAGACCGCGCGAGTGAGTGGATGAAAGGAGTGGTGATAGGCGACCACAAGGAAGTAGGGAGAGGTGTTGGATGGTGTGACAGGCAGGAGTTTTAGGAAGAAGAAGAAGAAAAAAAAAAAGGGGGGAGTGAGACTCGCCAAGAGGGGCAATAAAGAGAAGCAGACTGAGAAACAGTTTTGAGCAAGACAACGGGAAAAAAGGGGGAGAGCCAAATGATGACGTAAAAAGCCAGAGAGAATAGTCTGACCCATCTTTGTTGAATTTAATTAGGATAAGTAATATAGATCGAGTTTGTAGGACCAATACGAGGGTATGGAGGCTCCCTCAAAACGCGGGTCCCACAGTTAGTCCCTCAGATAGACATATATGACAATTTGCAATGAATCTGATGGGCGAGTTTATGGAAAATCGAATTGGAGATTTTACAATAGGTCATGTTGACGAGTATGTCCGAATGTGAAGAGTCACTATTAGGAGTCAATATTTGCCTGCACACTAACATACTAACTTTGCTTGGTTTGGGGGGGAGAGCTGAGTGATAGAGACGGATGAGTGTGTCTGTGAGTGTGTGGATGGGTGAGTGCGCATGTGATCATCTACGGCTGTGTGTGCGCAGTATGATTGGCCAGAGAGGTCTGAAGTTGGGGTGATGTGTTTGCCATTGAGGATAAAATTCCTCTCACCTGAAGGGGTGGTACAGATCGGAGGGACTGGAACTGGTAAGTGATGAGCTCTGACCGGAACCATGGTTCAGTGATCAATCAGGGGCACCATCAACAACAAAACGGTTCGATGGAGAAGGCCCGTTTCAGTGATATGGTCAGACAAGACAGAACTAGTATTGAACATCAAGACTTTGGACGATTTGACGTGTGACGACTTTGAGCTCACCCGACAGGGTGACGGACTACGTGGACAGTGACCAAATGTTTGACGCTTGAGCTTGCTTGCGACATGAGCGAGCTCTGCTTTGTTTCTCAGTGTGACTTGATTTTTTGCAGCAGCAGCAGCAGCAACGGCCACCAGCCAAGGAGCGGATTGCGCGTTGTTTGCGTAACTTGTTTTCGTTCTTGCAGGTTGTCGATTGCGTTCGTGGAACGTTTGTGTTGAATTTACAAGAATATGTTAACCCTTGCCCTTTTGGTTTTTATAATGAACTTGTTGATTACATGGTTTTCAGGACAGGATCCCCGAGCGCCAGGATTCATTTTATGACTGTTTTTGTTTTGATACTTGATGTCTGTTTTTGTGTGTACAAATGTCCGCTGTCAGCAGGGCTATAAGCTCATTGACAGGAGTGCGCTGATTTTTGTGTGTGTTGCCGAGTGTGTGGTGGACAGTCAAGTTTCAGAGACTTGGGGTGACGGTCCCGGGGCCCAGATTGGAGCTAGAGGTTCCGCGGGCCTGGCTACAATGAGTGTGGTGATGAGAGGGGACGCTTTGCAGGTTCCTTTTGATACGTAATGACACATTAAGTGAATGTGTCAAAAGGGGGGGAGTGGTAAAACAGAAAGGGGGTGAGTAGGGTTCAATTTGTAATTGTGATATACAAAGTTTTTTTCCAAATTCACTTGTTTTTAAGCTTTAACAGGACACGCCAGAATTCAACTAGCAGCGATGGAAGGAGAAGAAGAAGCATCTTGAAAGAAAGGGAGTTAACGGGAAACAACAACCTGGAATGGATGCGAAGCGTGGTAACAATTTAGTGACAATAAGGTTTAAGGTTTTTCAATGACAAAGTACGAAGGACAAATCATACAGTGATTAGGGAATGGACAGTGGCACAATGCACAACGAAAGTTTGGAAGGTTATTGAACGTCGGAGGAAGACGGGGCCAGAGACAAGGAATGGGGAAATTTCTGAACGCGTGACTGCATTAAAGCTGCTATTACAGGGCAAATGTTTAATTATACATTTTAGGACGAGTAGTTTGCATAACGAATACGGAAAGGATGTGAGTGGCTGTACCGTTTTGGAAAGATTACGTGAGCGTTGTTTCAGAATGATGACTGGTTTGAACAGTGAGGTGGCTCAAACATAAGGCACGGATACATAAAGGTACAGATCTAGGAAACTACAGTATTGTGAGGGGTACCGGTTTGAGATTGCTACACATCTTTAGACTGAAGAAGGAATTTGGGGGTGACAAATAGTATTTGGACGGTAAAAAGAGCGGTTGAAGTGACATGACTGACGGGACTTCAGAAAGATGACAGTGTGATTGAGACAGTGACACCTGCGACAGGAAAGGCTACCAGGAACAGGTAGACTTTACATTGTGACTGGGGGGATCTAGCAACGCTGTCGGCACGACGAGAAATGAGGGGAATGAGTCCTGGAGTGTTTGTTTGCTTGTTTGTTTGTTTGTTAGTTTGTTTGTTTGTTTGTTTCAGGGACCGCGTGGGCCTCTGGAAACGCGGGGTAGGTGTCGGGAGCCCTCGGGCGTTCTGATGAGATTTCGATGAGACGATGGACACAGCTTTCTCCTCGTTGCCCCATCACCGCCAAATAATTATTTGAGGGGGCTGGAAACACTGGAGCTATCGGGTTGTGTTGCCCCGCCAGCGGTGGCCGTCGGGGCCGGAAGGACGTCCGGCCTGGGCTGCGGCCTTTGCCATTATGACTTCACATATTTGCACTGTTAACGTCACTTGATACAGACAGTAGCTTTAGCTTGTCATAGGTCGCCTGGCTGCTGACCGGGACCTTGCACGGGATTCAACAGCCATGAGCAACAGGAGGACATTGAACGGACAGCCGGCCCGGGACAGTGCTGTCTACTACTAGTGCTATTCCCCACTGACGGCTCAGTGGACTGGATTTCATATCTGCACGCACTTGTGCATGCAAGGGGGGCAGCGCAACGACGGGTTTAATGTTCTTGCATGCTTTGACGATTCGTTTTTATATACCTCACTGTGTTACCTCGTTGTTTTTTGCCATGTTATTTACTTTGTTATGTGACCTCATTTGCTTACCCTGTGGCATGTTTACGATACGACATTGCATGGTTCTGCTTGTTGCTGTGTTTAGGGCTCATGCTACGCTTTGTGAAATGTGGTGTGTGCCGGAGCTCCCTTCACCTGACTCTCGCCAGGTGGGGGCGCCTCCGGGGGTGTAGAATGGGCCTCCCTCTTTTTCCTCGTCATTAGATTGGCGAGGTTTTTTCGACGGCGGTCCGGCAGCTTTTTGGGGCTTCTAACGGGCCACAGCAAACTTTTCCTCTCCAAATTGATGGCGGTGATGTATTACCGAAGGGGGGTGTGCGGACGGCGTCAATCAGTTAATGGGTTTGGGGGATTCGATCTTGGTCAAATGTGGTTCCTGAGGGGCCTCAGATTGCTGTCAGGGAGGAATTTGGTATTAAATTAGGTTGAGCTTTCCTAGTTAATGTAACCTTAAGTAGCATGCCTTGTGCATGATTTAGGATGAGACAAATAGGTCCAAATTGTAGACGAAAACCATAAAATGGTTGGAGGAAGGTTTTTGGATGTACTGTTGTCTTTTCGTGTTGAGTTGTTGCCGGGGCACTTGTTGTGCCCCGTCAGGGGGGAATATGTAGTGTATTTTTATTCTGGTATCATGCAATGTTTATCTCACTAGTAAGCCTAAGTGTGACCGGGTCATGTTCGGGGCAGGTTCGTGTGGGATTGTTTGGGGCTTGGTCCAGGAAGGTAGACTCATTGGCGCCAGACACATCTGGCTTCCATTAACAACTGCTAAGATACCACCATGTAGAGGTAGGGAGGCAACTGCGGGGTCATAGGTCAGCCAACAGCCCCATCTGCGCGCTCCCGCGTGGAGGGAAGCGCAAGAGTATAAGGTTTAGGACGAGAGTAGACAAAGGGACTCGACATCTTGGCGAGGGCGCGAGACACTTCTCTCTGACATCGGTTGAATAAAATCTTTCCCCAATCAGCCATGTGTGACTGAAGTTTTCCTTCCCCAAGCCAGCCACTTTTTCACCATCTTGTTTGGAAGACCAGCTGACCATCGAAGAGAATTTACCACAGATGTCTCTCAACTTCCTTCGTCTTAACCCAGATAAAACTGAGATGTTGATAATTGGTCCAACTCGTTATCAACACTTATTCAAGGAAACCGCTATAACTATAGATAACCGTACTATCACTCAAAGCGATACTGTAACTAATCTCGGGGTAATGTTTGACCAAACTCTCTCCTTTCAAAAGCACATTAAGAATATAACCAGAATTGCGTTTTTTCACCTTCGTAATATTGCAAAGATTCATCCGATCCTCTCGACCGGTGATGCAGAAACTATTATTCATGCGTTCGTCACGTCGCGCCTGGACTACTGTAATGTACTATTATCGGGTCTTCCAAAGTCCCGCATCAAAAGTCTACAGTTAGTACAAAATGCTGCTGCAAGGCTGCTCTCTCGGAAAGAAAATTTGATCACATTACCCCAATACTAGCCAACTTACATTGGCTCCCGGTCCATTTAAGATGTGATTTCAAGGTTCTTCTATTAACCTATAAATCACTGCATGGCTTAGCGCCTTCATATCTCGTCGACCTAGTTGTTCCTTATGTTCCGTCTCGTAACCTTCGTTCGCAGAACGCTACCCTTTTAGTGACACCGAGGGCCAAGAAAATGTCTGCAGGCTCTAGAGCATTTTCTATTCGGGCTCCAGAGCTTTGGAATGCCCTACCAATGGATATTAGGACTGCTACCTCAGTAGAAACATTTAAGACACGTTTAAAGACACATTTCTATGACATGGCCTTTAACTAACCTGTAGTGGCCGATTCGGCTGGAGTTTGTTTTCTCTCCCTCTCCACCCCGTCCCCCGTGGTTAGGTGGCACCCATGCTGACAGCGGCTATCTGGATTCTCGTGGGTCAATTCAGGATGGGGGAACTGCAGCTCAACCTCCTCGTAGACACTGCCAGGACAATTGAGGGCTCCTTCGGCAGCCCTCTGCTCTGACATGGACATCCACTTTTTATTTCATTGATGTTCATGTTGTATCATTTGTGCCCTCTCTGCATCCATTCCAACCTAGTAGGGGTTTTTAAGTTTTTCCTTGCCCTTTTGGGAGCTTAAGATCAGGGGATGCTTTGAGAATAATTGTCAATTTCTGTCTATGTGAAGCCCTTTGAGACTGCTTGTGATTTAGGGCTATACAAATAAACTTGACTTGACTTGACTTTTGGGGTTGATTGGGGCACGGGGACGACTGGTGGTCGTCGTCTCATCGAAGTGCTCAGTAGAACCTCCGAGGCGTTCTCGGCATCTACTCCTATGATCCAGAGGCCCACGTGATTCCTGAAACAAACAAACAAACAAACAAACAAACAAACAAACAAACAAACACTCCCCCTAGGAGTTATGAACAATCCCCCTTATTTCTCGTTGTGTTGTCAGTCTCGCAAGATCCCTCCTGTAGCAGAGTAACTTCTGCCTGTTCAAGTTAGCCTTTCCTGCTGCAGCTGTCACCGTCTGAAGTCCTGTCAATCAGTCTTTGCAATCGCTCTTTCCCAGTCCAAATATTACTTTTTACTCCAAATTTTCTCTTTGATTCAAAATGTTCTCAGTCTTCCCAAATGGTATCAGTTCCATCAGTTTTGTTCACCCAATTTGTTTATGTACATTATCTTTGTCTCCCCTTCAAGTCACCTTACTGTTCAAATCAGTCGCCCTTTTGAATGGACCTGTAATCTTCCCAAAATGATTTAACTATTCAACTCTTTTCAACATTTGTTATGCAAATTAACCCTCTTAAAATGCGTTCTTAAATACTTTCCCTTCATTAGCAGCTTTAATGCATTCATATGTTAAGAAATTATCCCTATTGCTTGTTTCTGGTCCAGTTTCCTATTTTATTTAATTACCTTCCAAACATTTGTTGTCTATTGCGCTGCAGTCTAATCCCTATTAGCTGTATGATTTGAGCGCAATTCTCTGGAGATGTTTTATAGTCTGAGTGAGCGAGTGAGCGAGCGAGTGAGCCTTTTTTTCTGCTGCCACTCAGCAGTAAAATGACTGCTCCAACAGTGGGTCCCTTTGCAATGATTTTCTCTCGGTTCTGCGTACTGTTTGGCCATAGAAGTTTATTGACACAAGTGACCGTTCCACTCCCTGAATCTCCAGTCGCTTGTTTAGAAGGAAAAGTCCACAAATCCCCCAACAAGCCCAGAAACCGCCGTTAAGGATTGGAAGGGGCATTTATTTAATGTGGAAGAAAGGTGTCCGTTAGAAAAAAAGTGGGCTTGTAGGAAGGAGAAAATGGTGGTGTTAAATCCAGCTTGTTTAAAATCTTTGGCAGCTGGTTAAAATAAAGCCTCTCCTATCTCAACAGCACTTTCTTTGGGGGGTTTCTTTCTCCAACTTGGCTTTGGAATTGGACTGGAAAATGCGTGCGGTTTTTTAAATAACGTTATTTTTTTTTTCATTTTAGGCATCTGGCTAAGGGTCAAGACTCCATGCAAAATATAGCTTCGGTGTGGTGGGGTTAGGGCAGTGCTTCTCAATTATTTTTTGTTGCGCCCCCCCCTAGCAAGAAAAAAACTATTCGCGCCAACCACCCCCCCTCCCCACCGTGACTATCCTAACTTGTCTTGTAAGTCGTAAAATGTTGCACTGTCGCAAACGTCACAGAAGTAACAATGAGAGCGCCACTGCCCCCTGCTGTGGAAATGCGCAATTACACTTTATTCTAGTACTGCCAAAAAAAAAGCCTGTTCCCCAGGGTCACACGCGCCCCCCCAGGTATAGCACCGCGCCCCCCAACTATTTGAGAAGCACTGGGTTAGGGTCAAAAGTCACCCTTTTTGCCACTCGCTGCGCTGTAAACTGAAAATGACATTGCACTTGCTCGGGGTCCAGGTCACGACATCTCACTTTGATCATGTGATGTCTTCAAAAACAACTCCTACAATTGAAGCTTATGAGCCCCCCTGGTGGCCAATTCATGCACGTCAGAAGGAGCAGCACAATGGCCATAAAATTCAAGCAAAAACAGTGTCCAAAATGTCATCGTCGTCATCAATTTTTTTCCTATGGCACAATGATCAACTTGCCGTCTTTCTTGCTCTTAGTATAAAATCCGCTGGTCTGAGACAAATATCGATTTGGGCTCACTAAAACACTCAATGAAACCCAATGAGCCTTTAAAAGTGCACCAAAATCTTGAAGTGTTCAATTCATCCTAATCAATAGGCCCTGTGTTCCTCTTTGTGACAAAATCCATCCATCCAAAGTCATTACAATGTGTGAACAAGGGAAGTCTGCAAACGTTCCGCTTGCCCTTTCAAGTCGGATCTGGATTGTTGCAATCAGAGGCGCAACAGGTAAGTGAGCCGTGCGTCGGTGTGGAAAAGCGTGCGTGTGCGTGTCGTGTAGAGAAAGTTTCGGGCCTTGAATACAATAGCCGCCACATTTGTACAATTGCTTTTTCTGCAGTGTATTTCATGTAGTGGTCGTTTGACAAATGGGCTCATTATGTTTGAGTTAATGTCTTGGGCTACCCACGGTGCCGCCACCCCCCCCCCCCGCCCCCTCATTTGGAATCAAGCTGCTTGTCGTTTTCCACTTAATGTCCAACCACATTCCATCATCTGCAGCACACCTGTGGAGCAGCACGTCAGCTGTAAAGAGCTGAGAATGGCATCCGAGTGGCACAATGGACAAAAACCTCCCACCCGTGGTGTTGCCGCTCTGCTCTCGCTGCTGGAGAACCGACGGTGGCTATTCCAAGTTACATGAGCGGCAATTGTTTGCTAGTTTGCTGCTTGCCGCTGTGAATGCAATCAAGATTCAGCTCATTTTGTCAAGTGCTTGCTCATCAAAGGAGTGAGACATCTGTGTTAAAGGTGGTAAATCTACTCCTATTTATGGCTCTTTATATATTTAGGATAGGATGTATCCACTAATAATTGTTGGTTTCTTAACCAATGAATGAACTTATTCATTCTCAATTTGCTTGCTGACACCCCAAGCGGAAACAGCTGCACGTGTGGCCAGGCCAGGCCAGGCCAGGCCATCCGTGACACTTGTCGAGTCGCAATAAAGCCAAAGCCTGGTTGAGTGGCAAAGCCCGGTTGAGTGGCAGAGCCGCCCAATTGGTGGAGGAAATCAAAAGCACTGATTGTTATAATTGAGATGAATGAATATAGAGTGTACTTCAGTTCACTTGTTGAGGTGTCATTTTCTCTTAGGGTCCCCCTACTGGTCAACGGTGGCTACTGCACTAAGGTGTGCGCTGCATAGGTTACAAAAGCAAGATGGCTGACTCCATGTTGGCAAGTGTGCATGAGGACTCTCACTGGATTAGCTTTTTTCCCCAAGCATTATTTTTGCAATCTTTCCAAGATGGAATTGTCAGTATGGTGTGGATACTATCAAGCCAGCAACCATCCGTGACCTGGTTCCTGACCTCCTGGCCTGGACACAAAAATGGTGAGTCAATATATCAAAGTCTTGCTGTCACCTTTTGAATTGAGTCAACTGAAGCCATGGAATTGTGATGAAATAGCAGCATCAAGATCCAAAGCAGATGAGACTGAATTGAAGGGTTTAGGCTCACTAGACAAGTTCCTCGCCAATGCTAGCGAGCGAGGGAGGGAGGGAGGTAGCGAGGGAGCGAGGGAGGGAGCGAGGGTGGGCCACACACACATGGCAGACGCGCTTGCTTGAGAGCGCACAGATGTTACAGCGGAGCTAGCTCCAAGTAGCACACACAGTGCCACTTGTCTTGTCTGATGACAAGCCTCATTTGGAACTGCCATTAGGAAGACGTGTGATTTATGGCTCTGTCTGCCTGCCTGCCTGCCTGCCTGCCTGCCTGCCTGCCTGCCTGCCTGCCTGAATGCCCGGGTGGCTGCCTGGCTGGCTGCCTGCCTGAATGCCCGGGTGGCTGGCTGGCTGGCTGGCTGGCTGGCTGGCTGGCTGGCTGGCTGCCTGCCTGGCTGCCTGCCTGAATGCCCGGGTAGCTGTCTGGCTGGCTGCCTGCCTGCCTGGCTGCCTGCCTGAATGCCCGGGTGGCTGCCTGGCTGGCTGGCTGGCTGCCTGCCTGCCACAGCATTTGATGTGGCCTGCAAAGACAAATTGGGCATCGACTTTGTGTCGTTACTAAAATTACAAATTGTCTGCACTTTTGAAAAAATAGAGACATTGCTAGCAAACTCTATGCCCATTCGTCTTTTGAAAATATTGGAACAATTTGTACTAGTCTCTGATTTCAAAACTACTTATTCATCAGTTTGTTGTGTAGCCTGTACTGTACTGTATATAAGACATTGGCAGTCCTAATAGCCCTCCGACAGGAACTGACTAGGATGGAGCCGAGTTTGACACCCCTGGGTTAGCACGTCTGGCTCATTGTGCTAAGGTTGACAGTTTGAATATGTCTCCTTGTGTGTTCATAGTGTCCTCATGGTAAGGCAAATCATTCAGTGTTGGCAAACGGCTGGGTTTGGGATGAAGTCCGCGCAAACGTTCACTTCAATTGAACTCATTCGCTGCCAGCCCAGTTACAATGGAGCGTTGACATCTATAGCCAGCGTCAATGGCAGTGAATGAGTTCGATCAATGTCTTTCCATAAACCCTTTCATCCGTTGTTTCATTGAAGTTGTTTGGCGAGCTCAGCATGTTCTTGCAAAGTAGCATAGTTAGTTGGATATTGATTTTTATCTTCTAGCCCGCCCAGCCATGGTGAGCCAAGCTCAGGGAGTGATTCCCCCCCCAGACAGTGGATTCAAAGTATTGCTACTGTTCCAAATGGTCATCCATTCCTTGCTCCTGAGATCCGCCCCCCCCCCCCCCCCTTTTACAAGCCGCAGAACAAATGTTTTCCTTCTTGATGCAATGATGCAAACGAAGTCCATCCGTTTTAGAATCTTCCTAGTTCCTGGCAGATGATAAAGAAAACTCAATTCATACACTACATCTCCACCTTTGTCCGGAACCCGCCCACCGCCACCATCATTTTGTGCGGCATTTTTTGCCGGATGTAGTCCTCTTGTGGATGTTCCACAATGTATTGTTTGAGAATCTGAAAAAACAAGAAAGGTCATTCAAATAATAGAGATGGCCAATTTGCAGCACTCCATCTTCACCTTTGTCCGGAACCCGCCCACCGCCACCATCATTTTGTGCGGCATTTTTTGGCGGATGGAGTCCTCTTGTGGATGTTCCAAATGTATTGTTTTAAAATCTGAAAAAACAAGAAAGGTCATTCAAATAATAGAGATGGCCAATTTGCAGCACTCCATCTTCACCTTTGTCCGGAACCCGCCCACCGCCACCATCATTTTGTGCGGCATTTTTTGGCGGATGGAGTCCTCTTGTGGATGTTCCACAATGTATAGTTTTAGAATCTAAAAAAAACAAGAAAGGTCATTCAAATAATAAAGATGGCCAATTTGCAGCACTCCATCTTCACCTTTGTCCGGAACCCGCCCACCGCCACCATCATTTTATGCGGCATTTTTTGGCGGATGTAGTCCTCTTGTGGATGTTCCACAATGTATTGTTTGAGAATCTGAAAAAACAAGAAAGCTCATTCAAATAATAGAGATGGCCAATTTGAAGCCCTCCCCTACACTCCTGTCGGAAATCTTCGTCGTGTAACCACTCTTCTAACCCCTCTTGCAACTTTTCATAAAAGTGACTACGACCTATTGTGTTGTTAGATTTGATATTATCGTGTTGCGGTCAACAGCATCAAAAATAAGTTTTATAATTGTGGAAAAAAAATGCTTGAAGACTTGACAGTGGAGGCAGAGAAGTAAGGGGCTGAATTAATTCTGGATGCATAAAAAAAAATGCAAATGAATTCCGGTTTATTCCAGAACAAATATAAGACTTGGACATCGGTAATCAATTATTATTATTATTTCTCCTGAAAACACATTTTGTTGTTGTTGAATCACAACAAGATATTTGCAAACACCTGCTTTGACTTCAGAAAAGCACACCAGTAAGTGAATCACAAGTTTGCTAAGTACAACATGAATCCTTCTTGTGTGACATTGTGAAATTGTCAGTCATTTTGATCGCCAACAAATAACAGGAAAGTGGCAACTTTCAAACGAAGCCAAAATCGATCCGATTAATCGCTTCTCAAAATATTGCTAGTGACAACGTAGCCTACTACGCTACACGTGTTTTTGGACTGTGGCTTAGGGTTAGTTAGATTATTTAGTCGGTTAGTTAACCAAAATGACGACGCCGTGCTTTCTCGGACAGATTCAATGGTCGATGAAATCAATCTTGCAAGCCTCACTACTTAATTCAGCTTTCTCACCATCAAAGCAAGCCAGCGTATACCTAGCTGTCAGTGTTGATTTCAATACTTGAATCATTTCTTGGTCTTGGGCGCTGCTGCCACATGCCACGCTTTGTTTGATGAAGAACCCAAATAAGAAGCTTTCAGCGTTAACAAGTCATCGACTGACTGCCTGGCTGCCTGGCTGCCTGGCTGCCTGGCTGCCTGGCTGCCTGGCTGCCTGGCTGCCTGGCTGCCTGGCTGCCTGGCTGCCTGGCTGCCTGGCTGCCTGGCTGCCTGGCTGCCTGGCTGCCTGGCTGCCTGGCTGCCTGGCTGCCTGGCTGCCTGGCTGCCTGGCTGCCTGGCTGCCTGGCTGCCTGGCTGCCTGGCTGCCTGGCTGCCTGGCTGCCTGGCTGCCTGGCTGCCTGGCTGCCTGGCTGCCTGGCTGCCTGGCTGTGTCATTAAGATGATCTGACCTCAGTAATTCCAAAGAAAAACGCTTGATCAAGCTGTCAGCGCTTGCCTCGGCCGCCGCCGCCGCCACCGGTATGAACGCTGGATTTATCCTCGTAATATCTATCCGACAGGTCAGTAGAACCTTGGTAAAGCTCAGCCATAAAAATCCCACCCAGCTCTTGCTGGCTCTTTTTAATATAGTCTCAGTCAAATGGCTGAAGGTCAAGTGGAGCCTCACTCAATCAGATGGAAGCAGCTCCTGCAGCCACAGCAAGTGTTGTTGCAGTAAAGTTAGACAGATGGCTGCGGCCGGGGGAGCGGCGAGAACAATGGCTGCGAGATCTTCCGCAGTGCATGGAAAAGGAAGAAAGGAAGGATGCAGGAAGGGGCAGACAGGTGGGTGGTTGGGCGACGCCGTAAAATGTCTCCGCTGCGCAAGTGTAACTCCAAGTAAAATGTGTTCGTCCTCGCTGGAGAATGAAATGTCCCCGCAGAAAGTGCGCAGATCAAATTTAGATTCATTCCCCGGAACAAAATGGATGACGTACGTACGTACGTACGTACGTACGTACGTACGTGTGGCGCCACTTTGAATGATGCTCGTGTGGCTTTTCCCCAGTTTTAGACACCTAGCAAAGAGTTTGGTTCGCGTACTTCTCATCAAGACATGAAGCATCCTGGAGTCTGCTTTGCTTTTATGATCACATTTACTCATGAGCATTTATTGTGGATTCTCTTTCAGCTAAATTTGAAGCATAACTCAGAAAAGCCGAGAAATCCACACGCAGTGGCACAGATAGCTGGGACGAATTGCTCGGAACTTCCCTTCCATTCATTGAAGTGCCTTTTTTTTTCCCACTCAAAGCAGTTTCATTTTAGGAAAACAACAAATCACAATAAATGGTAGCTCAAGGCATTTGATAGGAAGCAAATTTAGAAACTCTCATTTGTAATTTGAGTTGCTAGCCATTCAGTGATAATAACGTCATTGGAGCATGGCAAGTTTTGTCATCTTTTCATGGAATCATCATCAAATGAAACATAACAATCAATATACGTATGTTTGGGTTACAAATATAAAGTTACTCTCATATGCTATATCTCCCAAAAAGATCTAATATTGTGCCGTGTTGCCATATCGTCATATCGTGAAGTCATGTAACTAAGTCATGTCGTAATGCAATCTGATTTTATAATGTAATGTTCCTTAACAGGAAGCAGTTGTGGTGGCGTCTATCAAATCAACTCCAAAATATCTCCCAACAGTGTGAATTGATTGCCTGGTTGATTTCCCCGTAAAGGCCTAAAGAGAGAACGTTGAGCCTGCGTGCAGCCTGTTAGCATTCCCGCCAAATGGAATCAGCCTGCTGGATTTACACGTTCATTTCTTTGTGAATGGGACCCTTCCTGATTGCGCTTGATGACTCATCTCCAGTCCTGTGATACTTTGAGTCATCTTCGCGAAGGCGGGCATATTTTATCCTTGTAAGAGAGCGACTGTCATTTGCAGTGACCTTGTCACTCTCGCTCGGTAGATCTTTGAATTACAACTCGCGCTAATGCCGTCATTACCATTATTAATGGGACATGACACAAGTCATTGCCACGGCATCCGGAAGTAACGGCTCCTCTCCGATGTAGTGCGGCCGCTTTCTCGCTTAGTGCGGTGCCAGCAAGTCAAATAGGAAGCGCGGCGCAGGCAGGGCGGGCTGACTCCGCTGCTGATGCCGGTTGTAACGCACGCAATAAAATCCAATTTCATCAGTGTGTGCGTGTGTGCGTGCGTGTGAGTGTGCGCGTTTGCTAATTAAGTCCCTTGTCAGTAATTTGCTGGAAACACATTGGCTTTGCTAATATTACCGTTTTTTTCCGTGTATAGTGCGCCCCAATGTATAATACACACCCTAAAAATGGCATGCTGATGCTGGAAAAAAGCCTGTACCCATGTATAATACGCACCCAATTTCTATGAATTTTTTTTATGAATTTTTTTTTTTTTTTAAGTCCCAATGATCGTCACACACGCAGGGAGGCAATGGGTCCCATTTTTATAGTCTTTGGTATGGTCTTAACTAGGCTGGATGTAATTTTTTTTGTTGGCGTTGATTTTTCCGACTGCCCGTAAACGCACCACCGCGCTCCGTGCGCGCACGGGAAAGAGGCGTGCGGACGTGAAAAAGGCGGCTCTGTATGGGAGAGACGTTGAAGAGGAATAAAAACAGCCTTGGAAACCAAAACTTGCCCCTCGTCGTGACTCGGAGCCGCAACAAATGTTTCGGATTTGTGTAGGGTACATTGTGACAGACAGCAAACGAGCAGGTGATCGAGCAAGCCTTGTCTGATACCAGAGCATTGCGGTCGCATGGAGCGTGTTTGAAGTGAACAGCAGAGAAGAAAGGAACAAGGCAAAGTGTTGTGAAATAAAATATGACCAACCTGTAATACGGATTTAGGTAGAGAACTGGACTCTCGCTCTTTATATAGCTGACGTGTCTTGCGCATCCGTTCTGCGCATCTGTAATGGCGGCCTCCGTATGATATCCGGTTTGCGTGTGTGCGCGTGTGCGTGTGTGCGCGTGTGTGTGTGAGAGAGAGCGAGAGAGAGAGTGCGAGAGAGAACGCTCAACCGTAGCGCGCCGACGACCGCCCAACTGCACCGCGCTGGTCGATTATTGTGACAGAGCCGTCGCTGAAATTTAGAAGATATTTTTAAAGTCCTGATGTACTTTCTAAAATTTAAGTGGACCTCAGAGCTTAATTTGGTGCAGCGCGCCGGGCGCTCACTGTCGCATTGCTTAAAGAGCACCTTTGTGTTTTAGGATGAACAGCAGAGACCAAAGGAACAAGGCAAAGTGTTGTGAAATAAAATATTACCTGTAATACGCATTTTGTTATTTGCTGATTGAAACTGCTAATTAAACTGTGAATTGAAACTAATAGGAAGAAAACAACTCTCGCTCTTTCTATAGCTGACGTGTCTTGCGCATCCGTTCTGCGCATCTGTAATGACGGCCTCCGTAGGACGTCCGGTCTTCGATGGAGATTAAAAAACAAACAATATTTGACAATAACACACCATCGAGGATTGCACCATCGCATCAAACGATGTGTCGTCAATTATGAATTTTATTAAGTGTGTTGGGCAGGATGGCTGAATGCGATGCGCGATTGACGACAAACAAGAAGAAAGGTGAGTTTTATTTCGGGGGAGATTTGTCATGTCTCGTCCCCAGTTTTGCTATGTGTCTAGGTTGCCATAGTTTCTGTTTGCGTCGCCCCTCTCTTCCTGTGTCACCTCAATCGATGTAACGTGTTTTGTATTTAAGTCCTGTCTGCCCCTCGCTCACCGTCGGATCATTGCATGTGTTACTGTCATGATGTCTGTTTGCTTTCTGTTCCTGTCTTTGGTAATGTCACCCTGTCTTTTTGTTCCACGACTATGTCGGTCAGTCCTGTTGTTGTTGTTTTTTGTACCATGACTTTCTTAAAAAAAAAAAAAAAAAATTTAAAAAAGAAAAAAATTAAGATTTTTTGTACCCATGTATAATGCGCACCCCAGATTTTAGGACAATAAATTAGTTAAATTTTGCGCATTATACAAGGAAAAGAACGGTACTTGAAACATCTTTACTGGCTCAGAAGAGAAACATCTATTATCACTATTATTGTTGGTGGAAACCCGTCAAGCAAAAAGGAGCTCACAGGACTTCAATGCCTTTGACATTTTAGTGAGCATCTTTAGCAAGTTTATGCAAACAGGACGACCAAGGATTGAGAAGGTGACGACGACGACGGCGGCGGCGGCGTTAATCCAGACGCATTCAGTCGACAAGTGCGGCGCTGACCCGGCACATTAGGACGTTTGATGGGGAAGAATCAAAGTCATCAAGAAAAGAGCTGCTTTTGCCACACAGAACAGGATGAACATATTCAGCAAATAGGAGAGAAGATGATACAAATGAAGTGGGCACAAGAGGCAATATTCAAAACAGGCGGAAATTACACTGGGAACATTGGCGGCCATCTCGTTCTCGACTGAAATAACGACACGGTCGCCGGGTCGCAGGTCGCGACCAATCACAGCTAATCTCTTTCAGAAGCTGTGCCGTCATTGGTTGTGACTTGAGACCTGTGATGTCACTTTCAGTCCAAAGCAAGTGGTAAAATGGCCGCCCCAGGAGTTGGATTCAAACAGGTGGATTTTGCCTGTTGAACAAAGAAACTTCAGCCCCTAGTGTTTATACCGTTTTTTTCCGTGTATAGTGCGCAAAATTTAACTTTAAATTTAGTTTGCTTTCTGGACCTGTCTTTGGTAATGTCACCCTGTCTTTTTGTTCCACGAATTTGTCGGTCAGTCCTGTTGTTGGTTTTGTTTTCTAAAAAAAAAAAAAAATTAAAACATTTTTGTAGCCATGTATAATGCGCACCCCAGATTTTAGGACAATAAATTCGTTAAATTTTGCGCACTATACACGGAAAAAAACGGTATTTGGACAATGATTGAAATGGCGGTGCTGCCCGGTCAACGTGGTCAAGTCCTCCCCACGGAGCGTTTGGTGCGACGAGATCGTTCGGCGGCTTCGATATCGAGCTGCTCGGAAGTCTGCAATTGACATGAATTATTGGCGGGGGCTAAGAAATGAGCATTTATTACGCTACATAGTAAAGGGTGTAACGTTATGTGCATGAGCCTGATTGCCTTTTCTTCAAATGCTTTCAATTCACCCAAATGGTTGCTAACAAACGCTTGCTAGCAATGCTAAACGGTCACGTTTCCGATCCACGCTGGGATCGCAACGCCATTTGGGATGCCAATTAAAACAAAAGCAGTAACGGTCCAATCTCATTTCCATTTCTCTGTCGTCTGGATGCTGCTCACAGCCATAAAGGCCTTATTTGCACGGCGCATGCCGAGATTAAACCGGCGGCGTCCGTCCGGCCGCCCGCCATTTGGAGTATTTATCTATCTGGCCGCCGGCGGCTGATGCGTGCGCATTGTACCTTTCAATGAAATGTCACGCTCGAGTGTTTCAATGATGCATTCATATGAGCTCTTGTAAGAATGCAGCTTGTTATTTGGGAAATGTGCGTGTGTGGTGGACAGCTTGAAAAGGTTTGTGGCATGCGTAGTTGTCATCTTTTGTTGGCCAATTATATTAGCGCAATTTAGCCACTTTGGACGCAGCGGCCATCTTTGTTCCCTTTGGATGTATGCAAAATGAGTGTTGCTATTGATCTGATTTGATTTGAATTAAGAAACACACAATTGTTTGAAATGTTGCGCTCTTTCTATCTCCGGATCCTCGCACCTCGGCATTTGGAGCGTCTTTTCCGGAGCTCGCTCGCCCGGCTGCTGCTGCTGCTGCTGCTCCAGTGCGCTAATTACCTCGTCCTCCTCTGCTGCTAATGAGAAGGTAAAATATGGTTGTCTGGCAACGACATTCATTTGCAACCCCGGCTGGCTCCCGGCAGGAGAACGCAAGAGGGGAGAGAGCTGCTCATTTCTAGCCAGCGTGCAACTGTGGCGTACATTCTCGCAAGGGTTGTCCCACTGTCGAGCTGTCATAATGGACATCCATCCGCTCAGATTCATCTTTTCCTCAACTCTCGGCATTAGGCCAGCTGGATTAAGGTTAGAAAAGGTGACTTTAGTGCAGTGCTTCTCAAATAGTGGGGCGCGCCCCCCTTGGGGGGGCGCGGTGCTATTCCTGGGGGGGCGCGTGTGACCCTGGGGAACAGGCTTTTTTTTTGGCAGTACTAGAATAAAGTGTAATTGCGAATCTTCACAGCAGGGGGCAGTGGCGCTCTCATTGTTACTTCTGTGACGTTTGCGACAGTGCAACATTTTACGACTTACAAGACAAGTTAGGATAGTCACGGTGGGGAAGGGGGGGGCGCGAATAGTTTTCTTCTTGCTAGGGGGGGGCGTAACAGAAAATAATTGAGAAGCACTGCTTTAGTGGAACGCTTTGACTTGTGTATCTTTGATTTCTCAAAGGGGACCTGGCCACCGGCAAGCAAATAAGAGCCATTAAATGGCTTTTTTGTTGTGTTTTTTTGGATGACATCAAGTTTAAAAATAATGTTCAATAGTTGAAGGGTACAGAAAAAAAAACAAAAAAATGTGAGGGGGAAAAAGATGATATTGCATGGGGCCGGGCCGGATGGACTCCGATGAAACAAAATATGTCTTGACAGTGGCTGGCGTCAATCAGGAACATTTGATTCCCGTTCGATTGACACAAGATCATAAAAGTGCATTAGCGGCAATAACGACGCAGCTTTGTGGCTATTTTTCTGGTCCGAAAAGAAATCATTTGAGCCGAGAATGCTAATGTTTACTGGTCATGCTGACACTTGAATTAGAAAAACATGATGATTGGAGAGACTGAATTAAAAGAGACTTTCCGCCGCCTCAGTGGACTGATTTACAAATGGCTGTTAGAGTGGAGCTATCGCTTGGGGATCTAATGCGGCTTCCGCACTTTCCACACATACCATTTTTTTCCGTGTATAGTGCGCCCCCATGTATAATACGCACCCTAAAAATGGCATGCTGATGCTGGAAAAAAGACTGTACCCATGTATAATACGCACCCAATTTTTAGGAATTTTTTTGAATTTTTTTATTTATTTTTTTTAAGTCCCAATGATCGTCACACACGCAGGGAGGCAATGGGTCCCATTTTTATAGTCTTTGGTATGGTCTTAACTAGGCTGGATGTAATTTTTTTTGTTGGCGTTGACGAAAGGAACAAGGCAAAGTGTTGTGAAATAAAATATTACCTGTAATACGCATTTTGTTATTTGCTGATTGAAACTGCTAATTAAACTGTGAATTGAAACTAATAGGAAGAAAACAACTCTCGCTCTTAATATAGCTGACGTGTCTTGCGCATCCGTTCTGCGCATCTGTAATGGCGGCCTCCGTATGACGTCCGGTCTGCGATGGAGATTAAAAAACAAACAATATTTGACAATAACACACCATCAAGGATTGCACCATCGCATCAAACGATGTGTCGTCAATTATGAATTTTACTGACTAAGTGTGTTGGCCAGGATGGCTGAATGCGACAACAAACAAGAAGAAAGGTGATTACAAGTTTTATTTCGGGGGAGATTTGTCATGTCTCGTCCCCAGTTTTGCTATGTGCCTAGGTTGCCATAGTTTCTGTTCGCGTCGCCCCTCTCTTCCTGTGTCACCTCAATCGATGTAACGTGTTTTGTGTTTAAGTCCTGTCTGCCCCTCGCTCACCGTCGGATCATTGCATGTGTTACTGTCATGATGTGGTTTCTGTTCCTGTCTTTGGTAATGTCACCCTGTCTTTTTGTTCCACGACTTTGTCGGTCAGTCCTGTTGTTGGTTTTGTTGTACCATGACTTTCTTTAAAAAAAAAAAAAAAAAAAATTAAAAAAAAAAATTTTTTTTTTTTTTCTTTGTACCCATGTATAATACGCACCCCAGATTTTAGGACAATAAATTACCGTTTTTTTTCCGTGTATAGTGCGCAAAATTTAACTAATTTATTGTCCTAAAATCTGGGGTGTGCATTATACATGGGTACAAAAAAAAATTGAATTTTTTTATTTTTTTTATTATTTTTTTTTAAGTCCCAATGATCGTCACACACGCAGGGAGGCAATGGGTCCCATTTTCATAGTCTTTGGTATGGTCTTAACCAGGCTGGATGTAATTTTTTTTGTCGGCGTTGATTTCTCCGACTGCCCCTAAACGCACCACCGCGCTCCGTGCGCGCACGGGACAGCAAACGAGCAGGTGATCGAGCAAGCGTCTGATACGAGAGCATTGCGGTCGCATGGAGCGTGTTTGAAGTGAACAGCAGAGAAGAAAGGAACAAGGCAAAGTGTTGTGAAATAAAATGCACAGAACGACTGCGCAAGACACGTCAGCTATATAAAGAGCGAGAGTTGTTTTCTTCCTATTAGTTTCAATTCACAGTTTAATTAGCAGTTTCAATCAGCAAATAACAAAATGCGTATTACAGGTAATATTTTATTTCACAACACTTTGCCTTGTTCCTTTGGTCTCTGCTGTTCATCCTAAAACACAAAGGCGCTCTTTAAGCAATGTGACAGTGAGCGCCCGGCGCGCTGCGGTTGCGCGACCGCACCAAATTAAGCTCCCTGCGCAGTGCGCTCTGAGGTCCACTTAAATTTTAGAAAGTACATCAGGACTTTAAAAATATCTTCTAAATTTCAGCGACGGCTCTGTCACAATAATCGACCAGCGCGGTGCAGTTGGGCGGTCGGCGGCGCGCTACGGTTGAGCGTTCTCTCTCGCTCTCTCTCTCTCGCTCTCTCTCGCACACACGCGCACACACGCACACGCGCACACACGCAAACCGGATATCATACGGAGGCCGCCATTACAGATGCGCAGAACGGATGCGCAAGACACGTCAGCTATATAAAGAGCGAGAGTTCAGTTCTCTACCTAAATCCTTATTACAGGTAATATTTTATTTCACAACACTTTGCCTTGTTCCTTTCTTCTCTGCTGTTCACTTCAAACACGCTCCATGCGACCGCAATGCTCTCGTATCAGACGCTTGCTCGATCACCTGCTCGTTTGCTGTCCCGTGCGCGCACGGAGCGCGGTGGTGCGTTTACGGGCAGTCGGAGAAATCAACGCCAACAAAAAAATTTGCATCCAGCCTAGTTAAGACCATACCAAAGACTATAAAAATGGGACCCATTGCCTCCCTGCGTGTGTGACAATCATTGGGACTTAAAAAAAAATAAATAAAAAAAATAAAAAATTTAAAAACAAATCATAAAAATTGGGTGCGTATTATACATGGGTACAGGCTTTTTTCCAGCATCAGCATGCCATTTGTAGGGTGCTTATTATACATGGGGGCGCACTATACACGGAAAAAAACGGTAGTTAAATTTTGCGCACTATACACGAAAAAAAACGGTAGGGGAGATTGGAAGACACAGCGAGTCAGTCAATATGATGTCATTACAGGTAAGGTACGGGTAAGATAGAAGTCATTTTGCTCGACAGTATAAGCTCAACGCTGCTTAATGTTTGAGTGAACAGCCAGAGCCATCCTCCTAATGCACCTAATTAAATTGTACATTATTGCTCAGCTGCCAACTCAGTAACTGTAAATGCCTCATCCTGTTTCCCTCCTTGAGTCAAAAGCTCTAAATGAAAGCAATGTTGGAGAAGACTAAATGGAATGAATTGGATGACGCTGGAAAAACAAAACTTCACCATTGAATCGAGTCGGTCCTGCTATGATTGGATTTGTCAACGATAATGCAACTCAAGTTTCTTTGGAGTCTCGAGGTGGGGGTGGTAGAATCAGCTGTTAAAATAATAATAATAACTAGAATTTTGCAATTTCTGGAGAAATTGCGTGTGAAGGCGAAATGTATGAATAACTTTTTCGGGGAATGCTGCCGAACGATGTTGAAACGTGTTGAATTACTTGAGAAATGTAGAATATTTGGAGAATTTGTGGTGAATTTCAAAACTGAAAGTTGGGAATATTTGGTAAGTGGGAAGTTGTGGAATAGGTAGGCAAAAGATGAACAGCTGAAAGTTGGAATGGGTTGAATCGGTTGAAAAATGTAGAAATTAGAGTAGAAAAACGAAATTTTGGAGAATTCGGTTGAATTTCAAATTTGGAATTTTTGGTAAGTGGGAAGTTGTGGAATAGGTAGGCAAAAGATGTACAGTTGAAAGTTGGAACGGGTTGAATCAGTTAAAAAATGTAAAAGTTAGAGCAAATGTTGAATCCCCATAGAGAATGAATGGGAAAATAAAAAAAAGCAATTGCGCCAAATCTTTCTAAATTTGGAACAAAACAAAAAAAAACGGCCTCAGGAGGTTCACTTTTGGGGTAAAAATGTTGAAACGGGTTAAATCGGACAATAAACGAAGACGTTAGCGCAAATGTAGCTATTTGGGGCACTTAGTGTTGAAATAAGGTCACTTCCGGCTTGATTCGGGTCATTTCCGGTCTAATTTGGGTCACTTCCGGTTTATTTGGGTCACTTCCGGTTTAAAACAGGCCACTTCCGGTTTAGCTGAGGTCACTTCCGGTTTATTTGGGGTCATTTCCGGTCTAAAAAGGTCACTTCCGGTTCATTTGGGGTCACTTCCGGTTTGATTTGGGGTCACTTCCGGTTTACCAGAGGTCACTTCCGGTCTATTTGGGGTCACTTCCGGTTTATTTGGGTCACTTCCGGTTTAATTTGGGTCACTTCCGGTTCGTCTGAGGTCACTTCCGGTTTATAAGGGGTCATTTCCGGTCTAAAAAGGTCACTTCCGGTACATTTGGGGTCACTTCCGGTTTGATTTGGGGTCACTTCCGGTTTACCTGAGGTCACTTCCGGTCTATTTGGGGTCACTTCCGGTTTAATTTGGGTCACTTCCGGTTCGTCTGAGGTCACTTCCGGTTTATTAGGGGTCATTTCCGGTCTAAAAAGGTCACTTCCGGTACATTTGGGGTCACTTCCGGTTTGATTTGGGGTCACTTCCGGTTTACCTGAGGTCACTTCCGGTCTATTTGGGGTCACTTTCGGTTTGATTTGGGCCACTTCCGGTTCATTCTGGGTTCATTGGTGGCACTTCAGGGTCATCCAAGATGGCCGCCACACTGGAATTGGGGGTCAAGGGTTGAATTGTGTAAGCATAGTGGAAGTGGGGGTGAATGGGAGTGAATGTGGGAAGAATAAGGTGAATTAAGTGAATAAATTTGGAATGGGTTGAATCTGTTGAAAAATGTAGAAATGAGAAGGGAAAAAGGAATTGGGTGTGAATTTCAAAATAAAAGATGTGAAGTTTTTGGTAAGTGGGAAGTTGTGGAATAGGTAGAAAAATGATGAACAGTTGAAAGTTGGAATGGGTTGAATCGGTTGAAAAATGTAGAAATGAGAAGGAGAAACGGAAATATTGGAGAATTGGGTGTGAATTTCAAAATAAAAGATGTGAAGTTTTTGGTAAGTGGGAAGTTGTGGAATAGGTAGAAAAATGATGAACAGTTGAAAGTTGGAATGGGTTGAATCGGTTGAAAAATGTAGAAATGAGAAGGGAAAAGGAATTGGGTGTGAATTTCAAAATAAAAGATGTGAAGCTTTTGGTAAGTGGGAAGTTGTGGAATCAGTAGAAAAATAATGAACAGTTGAAAGTTGGAATGGGTTGAATCGGTTGAAAAATGTAGAAATTAGAGTAGAAAAACGAAATTTTAGAGAATTTTGGTTGAATTTCAAAATAAAAGATGTGAAGTTTTTGGTAAGTGGGACGTTGTGGAATAGGTAGGCAAAAGATGAACAGTTGAAAGTTGGAACGAGTTGAATCGGTTGAAAAATGTAGAAGTTAGAGGTGAAAAACGAAATTTTGTGAAAATTTGTCGGAATTTTTAACGTGAAAACGTGAAATTTTCGAATTTGGGAATTTTGGGAATGTCGAGAATCCTTCCGAATGTGATTAGAATGTGCTGAATGATGTGAATTTCAAATTGGAACGACGTAAATGTGAAATGTCGAATGTGCCATTAAGAATGAATGGGGAAAAATTTGTCGGAATTTTGGGAATTTTGCGGAATCGGTAAATTTTCGGAACGAGAAAAATGGAAGCGCTCGTCGCGTGAATATTTGGAATACGTGAAAAGTGGAATGGAGTGAATCGGATGAATTATGTGGAAGATGAAACGTGTCAAAAAAGTGAGGAGAATAAAATATAAAAATAATAATAACTAGAATTTTGCAATTTCTGGAGAAATTGCGTGTGAAGGCGAAATGTATGAATAACTTTTTCGGGGAATGCTGCCGAACGATGTTGAAACGTGTTGAATTACTTGAGAAATGTAGAATATTTGGAGAATTTGTGGTGAATTTCAAAATTGAAAGTTTGGAATATTTGGTAAGTGGGAAGTTGTGGAATAGGTAGGCAAAAGATGAACAGTTGAAAGTTGGAATGGGTTGAATCGGTAGAAAAATTTAGAAGTTAGAGTAGAAAAACGAAATTTTGGAGAATTTGGTTGAATTTTAAATTTGGAATTGTTGGTAAGTGGGAAGTTGTGGAATAGGTAGGCAAAAGATGAACAGTTGAAAGTTGGAACGGGTTGAATCAGTTAAAAAATGTAGAAGTTAGAGCAAATGTTGAATCCCCATAGAGAATGAATGGGAAAATAAAAAAAAGCAATTGCGCCAAAATCTTTCTAGATTTGGAACAAAACCAAAAAAAACGGCCTCAGGAGGTTCACTTTTGGGGTAAAAATGTTGAAACGGGTTATATCGGACAAAAAACGAAGACGTAAGCGCAAATGTAGCTATTTGGGGCACTTAGTGTTGAAATAAGGTCACTTCCGGCTTGATTCGGGTCATTTCCGGTCTAATTTGGGTCACTTCCGGTTTATTTGGGTCACTTCCGGTTTAAAACAGGTCACTTCCGGTTTAGCTGAGGTCACTTCCGGTTTATTTGGGGTCATTTCCGGTCTAAAAAGGTCACTTCCGGTTCATTTTGGGTCACTTCCGGTTTGATTTGGGGTCACTTCCGGTTTACCAGAGGTCACTTCCGGTCTATTTGGGGTCACTTCCGGTTTATTTGGGTCACTTCCGGTTTAATTTGGGTCACTTCCGGTTCGTCTGAGGTCACTTCCGGTTTATAAGGGGTCATTTCCGGTCTAAAAAGGTCACTTCCGGTACATTTGGGGTCACTTCCGGTTTGATTTGGGGTCACTTCCGGTTTACCTGAGGTCACTTCCGGTCTATTTGGGGTCACTTCCGGTTTAATTTGGGTCACTTCCGGTTCGTCTGAGGTCACTTCCGGTTTATTAGGGGTCATTTCCGGTCTAAAAAGGTCACTTCCGGTACATTTGGGGTCACTTCCGGTTTGATTTGGGGTCACTTCCGGTTTACCTGAGGTCACTTCCGGTCTATTTGGGGTCACTTTCGGTTTGATTTGGGCCACTTCCGGTTCATTCTGGGTTCATTGGTGGCACTTCAGGGTCATCCAAGATGGCCGCCACACTGGAATTGGGGGTCAAGGGTTGAATTGTGTAAGCATAGTGGAAGTGGGGGTGAATGGGAGTGAATGTGGGAAGAATAAGGTGAATTAAGTGAATAAATTTGGAATGGGTTGAATCTGTTGAAAAATGTAGAAATGAGAAGGGAAAAAGGAATTGGGTGTGAATTTCAAAATAAAAGATGTGAAGTTTTTGGTAAGTGGGAAGTTGTGGAATAGGTAGAAAAATGATGAACAGTTGAAAGTTGGAATGGGTTGAATCGGTTGAAAAATGTAGAAATGAGAAGGAGAAACGGAAATATTGGAGAATTGGGTGTGAATTTCAAAATAAAAGATGTGAAGTTTTTGGTAAGTGGGAAGTTGTGGAATAGGTAGAAAAATGATGAACAGTTGAAAGTTGGAATGGGTTGAATCGGTTGAAAAATGTAGAAATGAGAAGGGAAAAGGAATTGGGTGTGAATTTCAAAATAAAAGATGTGAAGCTTTTGGTAAGTGGGAAGTTGTGGAATCAGTAGAAAAATAATGAACAGTTGAAAGTTGGAATGGGTTGAATCGGTTGAAAAATGTAGAAATTAGAGTAGAAAAACGAAATTTTAGAGAATTTTGGTTGAATTTCAAAACAAAAGATGTGAAGTTTTTGGTAAGTGGGACGTTGTGGAATAGGTAGGCAAAAGATGAACAGTTGAAAGTTGGAACGAGTTGAATCGGTTGAAAAATGTAGAAGTTAGAGGTGAAAAACGAAATTTTGTGAAAATTTGTCGGAATTTTTAACGTGAAAACGTGAAATTTTCGAATTTGGGAATTTTGGGAATGTCGAGAATCCTTCCGAATGTGATTAGAATGTGCTGAATGATGTGAATTTCAAATTGGAACGACGTAAATGTGAAATGTCGAATGTGCCATTAAGAATGAATGGGGAAAAATTTGTCGGAATTTTGGGAATTTTGCGGAATCGGAAAATTTTCGGAACGAGCAAAATACAAGCGCTCGTCGCGTGAATATTTGGAATACGTGAAAAGTGGAATGGAGTGAATCGGATGAATTATGTGGAAGATGAAACGTGTCAAAAAAGTGTGGAGAAACGTAGAGAATAATAATAATAACTAGAATTTTGCAATTTCTGGAGAAATTGCGTGTGAAGGCGAAATGTATGAATAACTTCTTCGGGGAATGCTGCCGAACGATGTTGAAACGTGTTGAATTACTTGAGAAATGTAGAATATTTGGAGAATTTGTGGCGAATTTCAAAATAAAAGATGTGAAGTTTTTGGTAAGTGGGAAGTTGTGGAATAGGTCGAAAAATGATGAACAGTTGAAAGTTGGAATGGGTTGAATTGGTTGAAAAATGTAGAAATGAGAAGGGAAAAAGGAATTGGGTGTGAATTTCAAAATAAAAGATGTGAAGGTTTTGGGAAGTTGTGGAATAGGTCGAAAAATGATGAACAGTTGAAAGTTGGAATGGGTTGAATCGGTTGAAAAATGTAGAAATGAGAAGGGAAAAGGGAATTGGGTGTGAATTTCAAAATAAAAGATGTGAAGTTTTTGGTAAGTGGGAAGTTGTGGAATAGGTCGAAAAATGATGAACAGTTGAAAGTTGGAATGGGTTGAATCGGTTGAAAAATGTAGAAATGAGAAGGGAAAAGGGAATTGGGTGTGAATTTCAAAATAAAAGATGTGAAGTTTTTGGTAAGTGGGAAGTTGTGGAATAGGTAGAAAAATGATGAACAGTTGAAAGTTGGAATGGGTTGAATCGGTTGAAAAATGTAGAAATGAGAAGGGAAAAGGGAATTAGGTGTGAATTTCAAAATAAAAGAATTGAAGTTTTTGGTAAGTGGGAAGTTGTGGAATAGGTAGAAAAATGATGAACAGTTGAAAGTTGGAATGGGTTGAATCGGTTGAAAAATGTAGAAATGAGAAGGGAAAAAGGAATTGGGTGTGAATTTCAAAATAAAAGATGTGAAGTTTTTGGGAAGTTGTGGAATAGGTAGAAACATGATGAACAGTTGAAAGTTGGAATGGGTTGAATCGGTTGAAAAATGTAGAAATTAGAGTACAAAAACGGAATTTGAGAGAATCTTGGTTGAATTTCAAAATAAAAGATGTGAAATTTTTGGTAAGTGGGAAGTTGTGGAATAGGTAGAAAAATGATGAACAGTTGAAAGTTGGAATGGGTTGAATCGGTTGAAAAATGTAGAAATGAGAAGGGAAAAGGGAATTGGGTGTGAATTTCAAAATAAAAGATGTGAAGTTTTTGGTAAATGGGAAGTTGTGGAATAGGTCGAAAAATGATGAACAGTTGAAAGTTGGAATGGGTTGAATCGGTTGAAAAATGTAGAAATGAGAAGGGAAAGGGAATTGGGTGTGAATTTCAAAATAAAAGATGTGAAGCTTTTGGTAAGTGGGAAGTTGTGGAATCGGTAGAAAAATAATGAACAGTTGAAAGTTGGAATGGGTTGAATCGGTTGAAAAATGTAGAAATTAGAGTAGAAAAACGAAATTTTAGAGAATTTTGGTTGAATTTCAAAATAAAAGATGTGAAGTTTTTGGTAAGTGGGACGTTGTGGAATAGGTAGGCAAAGGATGAACAGTTGAAAGTTTGAACGAGTTGAATCGGTTGAAAAATGTAGAAGTTAGAGGTGAAAAACGAAATTTTGTGAAAATTTGTCGGAATTTTTAACGTGAAAACGTGAAATTTTCGAATTTGGGAATTTTGGGAATGTCGAGAATCCTTCCGAATGTGATTAGAATGTGTTGAATGATGTGAATTTGAAATTGGAACGACGTAAATGTGAAATGTAGAATGTGCCATTAAGAATGAATGGGGAAAAATTTGTCGGAATTTTGGGAATTTTGCGGAATCGGTAAATTTTCGGAACGAGAAAAATGGAAGCGCTCGTCGCGTGAATATTTGGAATACGTGAAAAGTGGAATGGAGTGAATCGGATGAATTATGTGGAAGATGAAACGTGTCGAAAAAGTGTGGAGAATAAAATAGAAGAATAATAATAATAATAATAATAGAGAATGGTGTAGAATAACATATGTGTGAAGGCCTTCGCCTTCACACAATAATAATAAAAAATCTGAGCTCCTCAGATAAAATGTCAATGTTGTGCTTCTGCCATTCTTGTCTTTTCGTCCCACTTTGCTTTTGCTCAGCTGGGTCTTGAGGTTCTCCCTCAGTAGCTCACATTTGTTCTCTTTGGCCTGTGGGCTGATGGAAAATGATCATGTCTGTGATGCGAGGTGGTTCTGTTCTGTTCTGTTTTGTTTTGTTTTGTAGTGGGTCGAAAAGGGATTTGTGTACAGCCCAAGATGGAAGCCTGAGGCATGTCCAATTTGAAGGTGGTTTGCTCTCGCTTTCCTGTACCTGTGACCTCGGATGATAAATGCTCGGGTTCTTGACCATCCTGTCAGACGAGCTTTCCTTTCACTGGCCACGTAGTACGTAGCAGAGGCTCTCCGAGACGACCTCAACAATGCGGTCGTGACGAATTGATAGGCGCTGTAGTTACTGTATTGCATCACCTGTTGCATCACACTTGACTTGTTTCCAAATGGAAACAAAACATAAGCTGTGCATTCGGGGCTCTGCTGAAAATTCAATGTCATCAAGTCAAGCACATCAGAAAATGACATCTTCCTATTCAGATGGACCGAACGGTGTCAGGGCTGGCCCGCAAATGGCGCAATGGCTGCGTCGATAAGAACAAGGCTCCTGGAAGCTCGGGAGGAAAAGCAAATCATTTTGGACAATCTATTCTCACAGCTGCCTGCCAGTCAGTCACTCGGCAGCTGCGGCCTGAGGGGCGGCCTGTGAATGCCAATTCCGTACCATGAATTCTACAAAGCTGGCAGACAGAGCGTTGTGTGCTTCTGCAACATTTTGGACCATGTGCCGGCCACTCGATGAATACATCAGCTCCATCCCAGTGGCAGCAGCTTGACGGCAGGCAGATGAGCTGTGAACTTGACGGACGAACGAACGAACGAACGAACAAACGAGAGTTTCCTTCAAACAACGAGCAGGTTCCTCTCAGATATGCAGATTAGTCCACTAAATACGGATGACATAATTGCCTTGGGTATGTACGTATGTACAGTCACATTCGAATAGAATGCCTTTATTGTTCTTGTACAGCAGGATTTTGGTGCAACAAAATGATTTGAAATATAAACACTAGGGGCTGAAGTTTCTTTGTTCAACAGGCAAAATCCACCTGTTTGAATCCAACTCCTGGGGCGGCCATTTTACCACTTGCTTTGGACTGAAAGTGACATCACAGGTCTCAAGTCACAACCAATGACGGCACAGCTTCTGAAAGAGATTAGCTGTGATTGGTCGCGACCTGCGACCCGGCGACCGTGTCGTTATTTCAGTCGAGAACGAGATGGCCGCCAATGTTCCCAGTGTGATTTCCGCCTGTTTTGAATATTGCCTCTTGTGCCCACTTCATTTGTATCATCTTCTCTCCTATTTGCTGAATATGTTCATCCTGTTCTGTGTGGCAAAAGCAGCTCTTTTCTTGATGACTTTGATTCTTCCCCATCAAACGTCCTAATGTGCCAGGTCAGCGCCGCACTTGTCGACTGAATGCGTCTGGAATGTTTATTAACGCCGCCGCCGCCGTCGTCGTCACCTTCTCAATCCTTGGTCGTCCTGTTCGCATAAACTTGCTAAAGATGCTCACTAAAATGTCAAAGGCATTGAAGTCCTGTGAGCTCCTTTTTGCTTGACGGGTTTCCACCAACAATAATGGTGATAATAGATGTTTCTCTTCTGAGCCAGTAAAGATGTTTCAAGTACCGTTTTTTTCCTTGTATAATGCGCAAAATTTAACTAATTTATTGTCCTAAAATCTGGGGTGCGCATTATACATGGGTACAAAAAATTTAAATTATTTTTATTTTTTTTATTATTATTATTTTTTTTTTTAAGAAAGTCATGGTACAAAAAAAACCAACAACAGGACTGACCGACAAAGTCGTGGAACAAAAAGACAGGGTGACATTACCAAAGACAGGAACAGAATGACAGTAACACATGCAATGATCCGACGGTGAGCGAGGGGCAGACAGGACTTAAATACAAAACACGTTACATCGATTGAGGTGACACAGGAAGAGAGGGGCGACGCGAACAGAAACTATGGCAACCTAGACACATAGCAAAACTGGGGACGAGACATGACAAATCTCCCTCGAAATAAAACTTGAAATCACCTTTCTTCTTGTTTGTTGTCAATCGCGCATCGCATTCAGCCATCCTGGCCAACACACTCAGTAAAATTCATAATTGACAACACATCGTTTGATGCGATGGTGCAATCCTTGATGGTGTGTTATTGTCAACTATTGTTTGTTTTTTATTCTCCATCGCGGACCGGACGTCATACGGACGCCTTTCTCACGTGCGCACGGAGCGCGGTGGTGCCTTCACGGGCAGTCGGAGAAATCAACGCCAAAAAAAAAATATATACATCCAGCCTATTTAAGACCATACCAAAGACTATAAAAATGGGACCCATTGCCTCCCTGCGTGTGTGACGATCATTGGGACTTAAGAAAAAAAAAAAAAAAAAAAAAATTAAAAAATTTTTTTTTTAAAAATTGGGTGCGTATTATACATGGGTACAGGCTTTTTTCCAGCATCAACATGCCACTTTTAGGGTGCGTATTATACATGGGGGTGCATTATACACGGAAAAAAACGGTATTTATGCTTGGGGACAGACAGGCAAGTCGCTTCTTAATAGTCCTCTAGCTCCCGACTGTGCGTGTTTCTCACATTCACATCAGTAAATTAATTTTCCCCACACCACTGCCATACATCAGAGCAAACCACTACCGCCGCATTTTCTTAAGCTGTTGTCGTAAAAAAGTTTTATTGATTCTCGCCACTGGCACTTTCATATGCTCTTTGCAGAACAAGTAGTTTGACTACTGGGCTCAACGCGTGTCGGTCAGCGACTCTCGTAAAATATACGTACGAAGAGGAGCTCTTTTCCTAAATGTGATAAATACCCTGAATCGTGGAAACTGATTTCGTATTGATAAATATTTATTATGGGTGGATGGATGGATGGATGGATGGATGGATGGATGGATGGATGGATGGATGGATGGATGGATGGATGGATGGATGGATGGATGCATGGATGGATGGATGCATGGATGGATGCATGGATGGATGCATGGATTGATGCATGGATGGATGGATGAATATATAGTACCTTACATTGAGATAGGTACAGTAACAAAACATTTCTTCCCATAGGATAGGGTAGCTGCTAGACTAGAATTTCCCGAGGGAGCGATCCCAAGGGATGAGTAAAGTTAAGTCTCTGTCTATGTCTAACTAATTAAACATGCTACCTAAGTCGAGGCTCAGAAATGTAACACATGTTGCTTTGGGAGCTGTTAGGCCCTGGAATAATCCAATCCGAGAGATCCACGGGCCAGCGCCGAGGCCTGAGTGAGATTGATAGCTGGACGGGCGGATCACGAAACAGGGGCAGTTCCCTCGGTACCACACCTCACCCATGTCCTCTTCCTACTCCTGTTTTGGCTGTTGCATGGAGGTCCCAGAGGTTCAATCCACCGTAGGCTGGCCACAATAATAGAATTTTATGTCAGCCGGGAGTTTCTGCAACTTGGAAAAAGCTGATTGATGAATGTCGTAAATCAGCGCTGCATTGGGTTTTACAACCTAAGAAAATGCTTTGGGCTGTAAAAGCACTCTCCGATGGCTAGTGTAGGTGCCACTCCATTTTTACTGTTGAACTTCAAAACAAATGTATGTGACTTGCGTAGAATTTTCCCCATGTTGTTTATGACGTTCAGATCGTGTCTCATCAGTTTGTGCACTCCTGGCACCTCATCAAGCAGTGTTACTCCGCCAGGTAACTAACATAAAAAAAAATCCATCCAAAAAAACTCTATATTGGCAACATTTCAATAATGAAAGCAAGATCATTACAGACTTTTTTTGTTGTTGTCGTAATCATCAAAACATGCCCTGTAGTGGAGAAACAATCAAATTGAAACATGCGCACATTTCCAGCCAGCTATCTGGAGACAGTCCAGTGCACTGAAGAAATAAAGATAGTATTGCCAAAATACAGTGATCAATAGCAAAGCCTCGCCAAGGCTCCCTTCAAGACCAGCGGTAGAAGGGAAAGAAAATCCCAGATTTTGATCAGGCTCTTGTTACCAACCTCGGTAGAGACCAGAGTTAAACGCGCGCGCGCACGCACGCACGCACGCACACGCACACACTACAAATACATGTTGGCACAAATGAGCAGCCGGCAAAGAATAGCGTCGATCATCTCTAAAGGCGAGAAAAAAAACCCACAATGTTCTTTTCCTACAAAAGCAGTTTTGCAAAGAGGATTTATTACGTTAGCTGTCAAGTGCAGCAGATCATTTGAAATTACCGTTTTTTTCCGTGTATAGTGCGCAAAATTTAACGAATTTATTGTCCTAAAATCTGGGGTGCGCATTATACATGGGTACAACAAATTTTTTATTATTATTATTATTATTTTTTTTTTTTTTTAGAAAACGAAACCAACAACAGGACTGACCGACAAAGTCATGGAACAAAAAGACAGGGTGACATTACCAAAGACAGGAACAGAAAGCAAACAGACATCATGACAGTAACACATGCAATGATCCGACGGTGAGCGAGGGGCAGACAGGACTTAAATACAAAACACGTTGCATCGATTGAGGTGACACAGGAAGAGAGGGGCGACGCGAACAGAAACTATGGCAACCTAGACACATAGCAAAACTGGGGACGAGACATGACAAATCTCCCCCGAAATAAAACTCACCTTTCTTCTTGTTTGTTGTCAATCGCGCATCGCATTCAGCCATCCTGTCCCAACACACTTAGTCAAAAAAATCCATAATTGACGACACATCGTTTGATGCGATGGTGCAATCCTTGATGGTGTGTTATTGTCAAATATTGTTTGTTTTTTAATCTCCATCGCGGACCGGACGTCATGCAGAAGCAGTATGACTGTGCATGCGCGGAAGCAGTATGACTGCGCACGCGCACTATGGGGTCAGCTGCGCAGAACGGATGCGCAAGACACGTCATCTATTTACTAATTAGCGAGAGTTCGGTTTAATTAGCAGTTTCATCAGAATGGATAAGAGAGCAAGTTATACTGTAGCATTTCGAAAGAAAGTCATTGAAGTGGCAGAAGAATTAGGCAATAGGGCAGCTGCGCGCCAATTTGATTGATTGATTGATTGATTGTATATTTATTGATCCCCAGGGGTGGGAAAATTCAGGCCCCAGCAGTATTCACACCACAGAGTGGGTATACAAAAGACACAGGCTGCCACACAACGGCGCCACAAAGAAAGCCAGAACGTGCTCAAGATAAAAGCCATCAAAGCAAAACAAAGCTAAAAGACAAAGGAAAAAAAGTAACTGTGGCCAACCAGCACCCCTCAATACAAGAGAACATCCCAAAACACACTAAATAGCCTCCACGGGGTCCATAGACAGGTGTAGGGGCAGTCCAGTTCAACGGCGCCCAATGGACCGTGGTCGTGAATCGGTGAAAAACATCACAAAGCAGGCAAACGTGTGAGCAGCGTCCTGGGCACCCAGTCGGGTGCACGTGCAGATGGTCACCACGGGGCTAGCATGGCGAAAGTCGTTGGTTCCGACGAGCACGAGGGAGCGGACTCCCCACAGGAGTTGCGGCTGCAAGGCCAAGGCGAGGGACCCGGTCATCACTGCCCGGATAAGCAGGAAGCCGCCGTAGAGTTACGCCGGTCTCGACCGATGATCCCGGTCCCAGGAAGAAAAAAAAAAAATACAAAATATCCGATCCAAAGAGATACCGAGGTGCGGTAGAAGGCACCAGCATTGCCGAATGGACAAAAAGACAGAAAGAAAAGGGAGAAAAGAAAGAAAGAAAGAAAGAAAGAGGAAAAGAGAGAACACTGCTGGGAGGCAGCCACTTACGGCGCCATACCGAAAGAAAAAAAAAAAAATGAGTCAATGAGTCAAACATAAGACTCTGGAGGAAGAAAAAAAATCAATTTGATACAGCGAAGGCTTCAGCAATATAGTCCTCTTCTCTTCTTGACTGACAATGAATGTGATAGTTTAATACAATCAGCAAATAACAAAATGCGTATTACAGGTAATATTTTATTTCACAACACTTTGCCTTGTTCCTTTCGTCTCTGCTGTTCACTTCAAACACGCTCCATACGAGCGCAATGCTCTCGTATCAGACAAGGCTTGCTCGATCACCTGCTCGTTTGCTGTCTGTCACAATGTACCCTACACAAATCCGAAACATTTGTTGCGGCTCCGAGTCACGACGAGGGGCAAGTTTTGGTTTCCAAGGGTGTTTTTATTCCTCTTCAACGTCTCTCCCATACAGAGCCGCCTTTTTCACGTCCGCACGCCTCTTTCCCGTGCGCGCACGGAGCGCGGTGGTGCGTTTACGGGCAGTCGGAGAAATCAACGCCAACAAAAAAAATTACATCCAGCCTAGTTAAGACCATACGAAAGACTATAAAAATGGGACCCATTGCCTCCCTGCGTGTGTGACGATCATTGGGACTTAAAAAAAAAAAATAAATAAAAAAAAATTCATTAAAAAAAATTCATAAAAATTGGGTGCGTATTATACATGGGTACAGGCTTTTTTCCAGCATCAGCATGCCATTGTTAGGGTGCGTATTATACATGGGGGCGCACTATACACGGAAAAAAACGGTAAGGCGCAACTCATTTCAATAGCAATGAAAAGTCGGAGTGCTCAGCAACGCAACGCAACCCTTATCGAGTTGACGGTTGGATTTGAAACTTCTGCTAGTAACGACGGAAAAGTTTTTCTTTTTTGTTTAAAATGTCCGACTTAAACCAAAATGCTGCGTCGCATTGTGGCCGAAGGAAGAATCCTGGTCAGTAATCGTGCTTTTGTAAATACCGTTTTTTCCCATGTATAATGCGCAAAATTTAACTAATTTATAGTCCTAAAATCTGGGGTGCGCATTATACATGGGTACAATTTTTTTTTATATATATATATATTTTTAAGAAAATCCCCTTCGAAATAAAACTAGAAATCACCTTTCTTCTTGTTTGTTGTCAATCGCGCGTCGCATTCAGCCATCCTGTCAGTAAAATTCATAATTGACGACACATGGTTTGATGCGATGATGCAAATCCTCGAAGGTGTGTTATTGTCAAATATTGTTTGTTTTTTAATCTCCATCGAAGACCGGATATCATACGGAGGCCGCCATGACAGTATGCGCAGAACAGATGCGCAAGACACGTCCGCTATATAAAGAGCGAGAGTTCAGTTCTCCACCTATTTGTTTCAATTCACAGTTTAATCAGCAGTTTCAATCAGAAGCAAAATGCAAAATGAATGAAGCCTTACTGGACTGAGTAGAGTATCGCGCATTTTCTTCCCTGCTGAAAACAAAATTGGCCTGCACTGAGAAGTGGGTCATGATTGCACTTTATTTGATTGGAATTGTCATGATTCGTCCCCGGTCACGTCCATGTGTCATTGTTTTGTCCGTCCGTGTGCTCATGTCCGTGGATCATGTGTGCTTCTGTCATGTCTTGTCCCCAGTTTTGCTAGGTTGCCATGGTTTCTGTTCGCGTCGCCCCTCCCCTCCTGTGTTCCCTCAATCAGTGTAACTGCGTTCACCTGCCTCGTGTTTTGTGTTTTGTATTTAAGCCCTGTCTGCCCCTCGTTCATTGTCGGATCATTGCTTGTCGATTGTTGCATGCAATCGCTGCTGTCACGGTAACGTCACCATGTCTTTCTGTTTCAAGTCTTGTCAGGTCAGTCCTATTATTTATGTCAGTCTACCAAGTTTGTGTTCTGAGTTTGTTCCAATAAACCCTGGTCCAAGCTGCACATGGTCGCCCTGCTCCATTTACTCCACTCCGCTCGTGACAGGAATAGCTTTAATAAACAACTTCTATCATCATCATCATCATCATCATCATCATCATCATCATCATCATCATCATCATCATCATCATCATCATCACAATGGATAAGAGAGCAAGTTATACTGTAGCATTTCGAAAGAAAGTCATTGAAGTGGCAGAAGAATTAGGCAATAGGGCAGCTGCGCGCCAATTTGACGTCAATGAGTCAAACATAAGACTCTGGAGGAAGAAAAAAAATCAATTTGATACAGCGAAGGCTTCAGCAATATAGTCCTCTTCTTGACTGACAATGAATGTGATAGTTTAATACAATCAGCAAATAACAAAATGTGTATTACAGGTCGGTCATATTTTATTTCACAACACTTTACCTTGTTCCTTTCGTCTCTGCTGTTCACTTCAAACACGCTCCATACGAGCGCAATGCTCTCGTATCAGACAAGGCTTGCTCGATCACCTGCTCGTTTGCTGTCTGTCACAATGTACCCTACACAAATCCGAAACATTTGTTGCGGCTCCGAGTCACGACAAGGGGCAAGTTTTGGTTTCCAAGGGTGTTTTTATTCCTCTTCAACGTCTCTCCCATACAGAGCCGCCTTTTTCACGTCCGCACGCCTCTTTTCCGTGCGCGCACGGAGCGCGGTGGTGCGTTTACGGGCAGTCGGAGAAATCAACGCCAACATAAAAAATTACATCCAGCCTAGTTAAGACCATACCAAAGACTATAAAAATGGGACCCATTGCCTCCCTGCGTGTGTGACGATCATTGGGACTTAAAAAAATAAATTAAAAAAAATTCATAAAAAAAAATTCATAAAAGAAAATTCATAAAAATTGGGTGCGTATTATACATGGGTACAGGCTTTTTTCCAGCATCAGCATGCCATTGTTAGGGTGCGTATTATACATGGGGGCGCACTATACACGGAAAAAAACGGTAAGGCGCAACTCATTTCAATAGCAATGAAAAGTCGGAGTGCTCAGCAACGCAACGCAACCCTTATCGAGTTGACGGTTGGATTTGAAACTTCTGCTAGTAACGACGGAAAAGTTTTTCTTTTTTGTTTAAAATGTCCGACTTAAACCAAAATGCTGCGTCGCATTGTGGCCGAAGGAAGAATCCTGGTCAGTAATCGTGCTTTTGTAAATACCGTTTTTTCCCATGTATAATGCGCAAAATTTAACTAATTTATAGTCCTAAAATCTGGGGTGCGCATTATACATGGGTACAATTTTTTTTTATATATATATATATTTTTAAGAAAATCTCCTTCGAAATAAAACTAGAAATCACCTTTCTTCTTGTTTGTTGTCAATCGCGCGTCGCATTCAGCCATCCTGTCAGTAAAATTCATAATTGACGACACATGGTTTGATGCGATGATGCAAATCCTCGAAGGTGTGTTATTGTCAAATATTGTTTGTTTTTTAATCTCCATCGAAGACCGGATATCATACGGAGGCCGCCATGACAGTATGCGCAGAACAGATGCGCAAGACACGTCCGCTATATAAAGAGCGAGAGTTCAGTTCTCCACCTATTTGTTTCAATTTACAGTTTAATCAGCAGTTTCAATCAGAAGCATATCTATTTTTGTAGCTAGCCAGGACTCTTTGTATTTCGACCAAATTCCTTCAAATCAAAAACTCATTATTCATATCATCATAAGAAATATCGATCTATATCAAAGTCAAAGTCTGCTTTAGTATTGTCAACTTCTTCACATGCCGAGACACACAAAGACATCGAAATTACGTTTTCCCTATCCCACGGTGACAAGACATATTACACGATAGACACGCAAGTAAACAACGCAATATAAAAAACAAGAAGGCACAAACAATAAATAAGAGTAACAATAAATAATAAATAAATAGATAACACAACGAATAAAAGCCAGTGTGCATACAGACAGTAAAAGTACAGGACGCTACGCAGAACGGGGAAGCAAGTTCAGGATCCTGACTGACTATATATCTATGTATACGACGTATCTAGATCAATATCTCTATATACTCAATCCAACTTTATTTATAGAATGCATTGCTGTAACAAAGCGCTTATCTTATAGCAAGGGGACAAGCACAGTAAGACAGTAAAAAGAAAAGTCAATTGAAACTAATAAAAACACAGTAACAGTCTAAATGAATTAGCCAACGAATATACAGTTGCAAGCACCAATTGTCATCGTCGCTGCCGGGACATTTCACGTCACACTTATTGATCTGCATCACTAGACGGAGATTAAAATACATGATTCATCTTCCATTTCTTTGTGGCAATGAATCCAAACGTTTTCTATGATGGCGTCAATCTTGTTGAGCTTTTTAAAAAGAACTTTTTCCTACTGAAAGAACCTTGGCAATTAAGGCTCCATTAGTCTGTGCGCAAGCACAGCTTTGTGTGTTGCCATTTTGCCATGCTATACCTGGGTGAAAATTGGTTCTGGAGTTTTGAAACCACAATGGGGAGGACAATAAAGCACTTTAGAGTGAAATTTAATGACACGCTCCATGCGACCGCAATGCTCTCGTATCAGACAAGGCTTGCTCGATCACCTGCTCGTTTGCTGTCTGTCACAATGTACCCTACACAAATCCGAAACATTCGTTGCGGCTCCGAGTCACGACGAGGGGCAAGTTTTGGTTTCCAAGGGTGTTTTTATTCCTCTTCAACGTCTCTCCCATACAGAGCCGCCTTTTTCACGTCCGCACGCCTCTTTCCCGTGCGCGCACGGAGCGCGGTGGTGCGTTTACGGGCAGTCGGAGAAATCAACGCCAACAAAAAAAATTACATCCAGCCTAGTTAAGACCATACCAAAGACTATAAAAATGGGACCCATTGCCTCCCTGCGTGTGTGACGATCATTGGGACTTAAAAAAAAAAAGAAAAAAAAAAAAGAAAATTAAAAAAAATTTGTACCCATGTATAATGCGCACCCCAGATTTTAGGACAATAAATTAGTTAAAATTTGCGCACTATACACGGAAAAAAACGGTATATATATATATAAATATATACATATATACATACATACATACATACATACATACATACATACATACATACATACATACATACATACATACATACATACATACATACATACATATATATATATTTATATGAATATATGTGTATATATATTCATATATATATGAATGGTACGGATTCGATGCAGTAGTTTCAGAGTTTTTCACTCAAGAAAGCATGCATTAATTATTATGATCTCTGAATATATGCGTATGGCTCTTTTCTGCACTTCAGACTTTGTAAATGAGTGTTCCTCCTGTACTTCAAACAAACTATGGAGGGGAAAAAAATCAGGGCATACATAGCTCGTTGATTTAGTTCTCTAAAAAATATATAATAATATATGAATCTAGATATAATCTGTCAACTATTTTACCTGAAACCTTTTTATTTTCCCAGATCTAATTTGCTTCTCAGTTTTTCCTCAAAAAGTATTCAGTAGGGTCTTGACACTGAAGGACTTCCTAAGCAACGTCTACCATTTTCATAATAAACACATAATAATACAACTTGACTGTTTAAATCTCGAGGGCGCGGGTGACGCCGCCGCCGCCTATTCAAGCATGTTTTACTGTTGCAGCCTTATAATGATTTTGCTTTGCCATGGACCTGCTGGAGCCCCAGGAGCTCCACTTATCCGCGGTATGATGCCACTTGATACTCAGTAGTCCTCACTTGTGTACTTTCTGTACTACGGTCCTTTTATTCTCGCACCTTTAGATGTTCACAATGCGGAGCTAGGAAACACAGAGTGATTGATTCAAGTGCAAAGAGAAATCATAGCTTCAGCGGTAACAAAAGCAAAACAATTGAAGTGTCTGCGCTTGGACTTCTTAATATCTTCAACTTTCCAATTTGCCAGTCTGAAGTCAAACCGGGTGGGTGACCTTTTTCATGCCCCTTTTCTGGTGTTATGCTTATCTTTTCTATGATGGTGTCAATCTTGTTGAGCTTTTTAAAAAGAACTTTTTTCTACCCGTCTGAAAAGAACCTACTGAAAGAACCTTGGCAATTAAGGCTCCATTAGTCTGTGCGCAAGCACACCTTTGTGTGTTGCCAATTTGCCATGCTACTCTACCTGGGTGAAAAAAAGAAATAGAAAACTTATCCAATAGCGTCTAATTGGTTCAATTGCGACGATGATGATGATGATGATGATGATAGAAGTTGTTTATTAAAGCTATTCCAATCACATAAAGTGCAATCATGACCAACTTCTCAGTGCAGGCCAATTTTGTTTTCAGCAGGGAAGAAAATGTGCGATACTCTACTCAGTCCAGTAAGGCTTCATTCATTTTGCATTTTGCTTCTGATTGAAACTGCTGATTAAACTGTGAATTGAAACTAATAGGTGGAGAACTGAACTCTCGCTCTTTATATAGCGGACGTGTCTTGCGCATCTGTTCTGCGCATACTGTCATGGCGGCCTCCGTATGATATCCGGTCTTCGATGGAGATTAAAAAACAAACAATATTTGACAATAACACACCTTCAAGGATTTGCATCATCGCATCAAACCATGTGTCGTCAATTATGAATTTTACTGACAGGATGGCTGAATGCGACGCGCGATTGACAACAAACAAGAAGAAAGGTGATTTCTCGTTTTATTTCGAAGGAGATTTTCTTAAAAATATATATATAAAAAAAAATTGTACCCATGTATAATGCGCACCCCGGATTTTAGGACTATAAATTAGTTAAATTTTGCGCATTATACATGGGAAAAAACGGTATTTACAAAAGCACGATTACTGACCAGGATTCTTCCTTCGGCCACAATGCGACGCAGCATTTTAGTTTAAGTCGGACATTTTAAACAAAAAAGAAAAACTTTTCCGTCGTTACTAGCAGAAGTTTCAAATCCAACCGTCAACTCGATAAGGGTTGCGTTGCGTTGCGTTGCGTTGCGTTGCTGAGCACTCCGACTTTTCATTGCTATTGAAATGAGTTGCGCCTTAATTTCAAATGATCTGCTGCACTTGACAGCTAACGTAATAAATCCTCTTTGCAAAACTGCTTTTGTAGGAAAAGAACATTGTGGTTTTTTTTCTCGCCTTTAGAGATGATCGACGCTATTCTTTGCCGGCTGCTCATTTGTGCCAACATGTATTTGTGGTGTGTGCGTGTGCGTGCGTGCGTGCGCGCGCGCGCGCGTTTAACTCTGGTCTCTACCGAGGTTGGTAACAAGAGCCTGATCAAAATCTGGGATTTTCTTTCCCTTCTACCGCTGGTCTTGAAGGGAGCCTTGGCGAGGCTTTGCTATTGATCACTGTATTTTGGCAATACTATCTTTATTTCTCTTATCTCTATATATTCAAGAAGGCATTGTAGGACTAAAAAAACATAGTAACTGAGCATACAGACTACTGATTAAAAAAAATCAGAAAAATTATTTTCTGAGGAGTTTATATGTATTACATCAATACGCTTGTCAAACAATCTTCAGTAATTCCTCTCTCAACATAAGATACAAGTCACTTGCATGCAATGGATCTGATGGAGCGTGCCATTCATTTTCCTCCATTAGCAGACAACACAGTTCAAATACAGTTTCATCGCAAGGAAACTGGCATTTTGGAGTGCACTCTTCCATACACGCAGTGATATCTTGCATTCCAGTGGGTTTCAGTCGATCCTCGGCACTGTGCATGGCAGGGAATGAATACATGACGTCTGGCCGACTGGCATGATGGGAGAGACAAAATATTTTACCTGCACAAGATTATTTATCATAGCCATCCATGTGCCAAAGAGCATTTGGGCCTCTGCAGCTGTACTGGCGTCTTCTAAGGCGTCGTGCTCTTCTTAATTCCACGCCGACTGGGTCAACCGATTTTATAATTTGTCTTATTGTATCTTGTGAGACAACAACGAGAGAGGAATTACTGAAGATTGTTTGACAAGCGTATTGATGTAATACATATAAACTCCTCAGAAAATAATTTTTCTGATTTTTTTTAATCAGTAGTCTGTATACTCAGTTACTATGTTTTTCTAGTCCTACAATGCCTTCTTGACCTTTAAATATTCCTTAATGACCCAAATTAAACAGAATAATTCATTGCAAAATTGAATTTTTTTTAACTATGCTTACCTGATCTATGGTTATTCTTTTCCATTTGTGACTAACAAAAACCAAGATGTTACATTTTGCTTGAAATGTCCTGAACTTGACTGCTTAAATATGTATTAAGTATTAATGTATTACTTGTATATTAAAAATTGTGTCTTTTCATAGAAGGCATCTGTACAACATAATACTTTATTTTTATATACCAACATTCAGGTGCAGTCAGGAAATACATAGTGGATGAAGAGTGAGTTTATTGAATGCAATAAAATATTACCACTCTTCATTACAGAAGCATTCACTTAATACTATGTAGCTGCTGAAAACAACCATCCAATGGTTATGCGTAACATCTTGGGTCATTTTAATAAAGCCCTAGAACTTTTATATATGCCAAATGCAAGCTGTTTCTATAAAATTCTAAAAACAGTGAAGGAACGAATACAAAGTTTGTTTCTATTTGACCAATACGAACAGTTGTGTTGATGCAACTTACAACGGATAATTAACGGAGTTATGGTTATTGACAGAATTAAACAATATCCATGACCCAGATATTGCTTTCGAGAACGGCATTGAATTCTGATCGGAAGTCTGGGAAATTTTCATAGCTGTCAGCAATGTACAAAACCTCTCTGGTCAAAACCACACCACAATGACTTTCCCTCCGCCACCCCACGTCAGAAATTGGGAATAGTCAGAATTCTGACTTTATTCTCAGAATTCTGACTTTAAAGTGGGAATTCTGACTTTAAAGTCAGAATTCTGACTTTATTCTCAGTATTCTGCCCTTTGTTATAAGTTTAAGTAGAAACACGTTTACATGTAGCGCTTTACCTCCCTCTAACGGTTGCTGTTAAAGGCTGATGTGGAAACCTTTTATGTTGTGCCTTGGACAAGATTTGTCCGTGAGTATTATTCGAATTTTGAAACAATATTTTATTTTGGTTACATGTGATGTTTAATGCAAACCTATTCACCGTAAATGTGATGTAGCTTGTATGTGTTTAGCTAACGCACAATTTTACTCCTAGTTTTAAGACGGTCTTAAGAGGGCAATGGTTTGAGGCCATTCTACAAATAAATCAGCTAAAAGAAACCAAGTCTGATTATTTGGAGCGTCGTTAACTCGCTGTCTAGCTGGTGAAAAACTAGATGCTTCAGAGTGAGGACAGCACACTCAGAATTCTGACTTTATTCTCAGAAATCTGACTTTAAAGTCAGAATTCCCACTTTAAAGTCAGAATTCTGAGAATAAAGTCAGAATTCTGAGAAAAAAAGTCAGAATCCTGTCACCCTTCGTTTTTTTTTTCTTCACTGGCGTTCCTTGTTGTTGTTTTTTTGCCACCTCTGGCTAACTGAGATATTGGCTGGGCAAAAAGCTGCCGGGGAGGGAGGGAGGGAGGTTGCAGCCAGCGCCAGCTCGGTGAACGAGCGTGGCAGCGGGAGCGAGCGTAAAGGCAGGGGCGGAGGAAGGAAGGAAGGAGGGAAGGAAGGAAGGAAGGAGGGAAGGAAGGAAGGAAGGAAGGAAGGGAGGGAGGGAGGGAGGAAGGAAGGAAGGAAGGAAGGAAGGAAGGAAGGAAGGAAGGAAGGAAGGAAGGAAGGAAGGAAGGAAGGAAGGAAGGAAGGAAGGAAGGAAGGAAGGAAGGAAGGAAGGAAGGAAGGAAGGAAGGAAGGAAGGAAGGAAGGAAGGAAGGAAGGAAGGGAGGGAGGGAGGGAGGGAGGGAGGGAGTCGATAAAAACCAGTGGACCACAGTTGCCCGCCGAGTCCAAGGCGAAGTGGATGAACGGATCCGACCTTTTTCCTTGTACGGCGTCTTTCTATAGCTGCGAAGGAGCTGCTCTACAGTGATGCTCCAACTCGTGCATCTCGTGGCGTTGTTGGTGTGCGGCAGCCAAGGTAAAACGTGCGCGCGTGTGCGTGCGTGGTGTGTGTGTGTGCGCGCGGAATACCCGAGCTTTATGACTTAGTGCACAACTTTATTTGGGCGTTTTGAGATGCTGTGGACGGACGGAGAGAGGGGCTGGATTGTTGGACTGGACCTTGTTTGGTAGTTGCAGCACATCTTTGCAGGAGCCAGGGGGCTTTGAAAGGAGGGGGCGGTTGAGGGAGCCTTTTTTTTTTTTCTTTTTTATTGAGCAAAAACACTTTTCTGGTCACTGTTTTCTGTTTAGGTTCTTTGAAATGTCCTACATGTACATCCAGATACTTGGAACTTTAAGTCGCAAAAGAAAGATTTGTGTTCCGTATTGTGAATCGTGCATGCATGACCCCCCACTTCTTCTGTCCAGTCGATCCAAAGTGAGGCATTTGCACTTGTAGTCAGTGATGCCTTTGAGAAGTTTGCACAAGCTGCATTGTTGCGTCTGTGTCTTGTGTATTGATGTGTGTGCACAAGTGGAGACGATGCCTGTGTCTGCGCTTGCACATCCGATGAGCAGCCTCATGATTGTCACAACTGAGTGTCGTTCGGGAACGCACATAGGATCTGGCAGCTTGTGTTTAACAAATCCATCAATAACCACCCACAGTCAGGATCATTGTAATAATGAAAAGGTCCAATTTTCATTTCTTCTGTCAGACTTTCATGGTAGGTGATTGTTTTCCCTTTTATAATATTGGTGGCGCACGGTATCACACAGAGAGCTGTTTGTTTGTTTGTTTGTTTGTTATTGCTTGTGTTGGATATCAAATGAAAAAGAAAAAAAAAAGCAGCATGACGCGGTGCGCCACTGCAACCACGACAACGAAAATAGTGTCAAATATATTCCTCTCTGACCGAGTCATGGTATTCTATTTGCAAAGCAAACATTTTGTCACAGCTCATTTAACATGTAGGCAACCTAGCGATACTGTTATTACAATAAAGCACCAAATAATCGGCAATTATGGAAAAATGGTCGCATGCACAGAAATCGACAGTATACCAAAACCTTGTGTCTTTAAATAGAGATCATGACGTTTGTTGATGAGATCAGGGATTGTCAACTGGTGGTCCGTGGCGGGCGGTATTGCAGGTGGCCCGCCAAATTGGAAAAATGAAATTGCTTTATTTATCTAGTGTTGCACTTGATTTCTTTGAGAATAATTTAGCCATCCGAATGATGTCAAATGGAGCTGAGATTCGAAAAATCCATTTGGTTACGTGACGCAAGCTTAATCCCGTCCACTATGTGCTTTTTATCTGACGACGGTGCAGCTCAGGGTGTCTCTTTCCGACTTTTCACTTCAAGCAACCTCTTCAGATCTATTAGGAGCATCTCCTTTTCACATGATTTTTGTTTATTTATTAATTTACTTTTACACACCATTTCACCTGCTGCACTTTAAAACATATTTGCCAGTTTGAGATGTTCGCTTGTGGCAGGCACAGTGTCAGTGTTTGGTCAAAATATTGCCATATGAGGCACGGTATTGCTCCAAAATGTGTCATTTCTTCAAAATATTTGGTTAAATGAACATTTCCAGAGTGTGCATGACTTCTCGCAGCGTATTCAATTTGAGCATGTTTTGGTGAAAAGAAAGAAAGAAAGACAGACAGACAGACAGAAAGAAAAAAAAACCCGCATCAACAAACTGCTTCGAACACTCTTGGAATTGTGAGTAAATGATCTTTTTTTTCGGTTTCCACCTCCCAGACATGCAATCAGGGATTTTCTGTCAAGAGGCAAATCTAGCTTTAAGTCTGTCTATGCAGATTGTTTGGTGAACTCATCGTTTTCAGCCGCTTGTATTTGTGTCATTTCCGAGTGAAAGACAATGGAACCACAAGTGTCTTTCTCTGCGAGGAGATCAACCGTCTAGAGAAAGAAATCAATAGTACAAAATGCACTCGGCGAGAATCTGGAGCATGTTTCTGTCATTTTTCGTCTTGGATCTTTGCAAGATTGCCTCTTATCCTCTGCATCTCTTCTTCTTCACATTGACATGCAAGCTTCTCAACTGGCTATTCGATTTTGAAGCAACCATGGTCATTTCAGCTCGTTGATTGAGCATTTTGCTCCAGCTTTGCCGAGTGCTCAAAATGACGGTACTGCAAAGAGGGTTGATGGAAAGTTCAACAAGGGTAATCACAAATCAATGCTGTGAACTGAATGAATATTTGCAAAGGGCTCATTTTAAGAATGGAAAAAACGTCGATCGGAATTACAATTCAATAATATGAATAAATCATTCTGTCAAATAGTATTTCTTTGTCTGTATGCACAATTCCAGCATATAGTAAGGCTCATACTGCTGCTCACTTTTTTCAATGTTCCTTTTCAAGAGGTTCCATTCTGCATGGGTGTTGTCAACCTCAGTGTGGCCTGTCAGGATATTGGGCAAGCTTTTATTCGCAATCGTGAGCAATGTCACACGCTTTTGTAGAAATGTCCGCGTCTCCATTTATCATAAATGATACGTAAGGCGCAAAAGAGATTTAATCACCGAGCGAGCGGTCAGTCCGCACCGAACGCATATAAAGGCCAATTACTAGTCTCTGCATTATGCGCCATCTGCCTCACTTCATATTACTTTAAATTCACCACCGACAGAAGCCTTTGAGGACTGCTTATCTGTCAGCGTTCCAGCCTGAGATGAACACAAAAGCTTTATTTCGTTTCACTTTTGCGCACGTCTGCTTTTTCCTTCACTCTTCGAAAAAAACGCGAGAGATATATTTGCTTGAGTTTTGCTAGGGTGTCTTTGTTTGTGTTGAAAACATACTTGTGGCTTTCCCCTCGATTGGATACGATGATCTAATATAAGTGTGGTCCATTTTTAATTCTTGTTTTTATTTTATTAGATATATATCCTTTTCTTTTTCAATCAGACAATCAGTATGTAAGTTTTTGCAAACATGACCTTTTATCAGGCCAGTCTTCAGAAATCTAGTTTCCTATTGCGTGCATCCGTCGCTTGTAATTCCCTCGCTCCCTCCCGGCTGCAATGATTGTCTTTGATGGAGGGCAACGTCGGTTGCTCAGACTGCTGACTGACTGACTGACTGACTGACTGCACGCTGGGCTCAGTGAAGGACAACAGAGCGTGGAGCAGCTTTATTCGGCCCCACTAGGAGCTGTCGTACTCAGCGGGGTCAGCTCATCCAGCACAATGTAGTCAAAGTCAAATTTTGGTGAGAGTATGTTTGATGCACGGACGGCCATGATAGCTTGAAAGATGATCATGGAGACGACTTTTTCAGAAACTTGGATGAAATGTGGGGGATTCGTTTTTTCTTCATTGATCGTTAGTCTCTTCATAATGCACATTGTTGACCGCTGTGTTGGACACAAGCTCAGCGTTTGTTACCTTTTTTTTTCTTTTTTTTTTTTTTACCAGAATAGTTTATTAACCCAGTTGAAGGAAACCTCCCAAAATGCATTGCGTCGGCAAAGAAGCTTGTAGCGGCTGCACTCAGTCACTCAGTCAGTCCCACAAAGGCTGTCTTTGTCTTATTCAAGCATCTCAAGGTTGTCGTTTAAGTCTTTTGAAAAGTAATAGCATTCCTAACTTCCCGCTAATTGGGTTAGAAGGCTAACGGATGACTCAAAAACCCTTGAAGGTTTGCATTCCCGCTGGAAAATCGTTCTCGGCAAATGTGTTAAACTGTTATACAACATATGATCAGCTCAGCCGTAACTAAGTATTTCCGTCCCCCCCACCCCCTCTTCTTTTCTGTCTGTTTGTCACAGCTATCCTGCAGGTTTCCATTTCTTTGAGCAAGGGGGAGTTAAGAGTTGGAGAGTCCAAGTTCTTCATCTGCTCAGGTAGAAAACGCCGCTGCTGTGTGTGTGTGTGTGTGTGTGTGTGTGTGTGTGTTTCCATGCATCATATGTTTGGAGACTGGTTGTATCGGCACAGTGGGGGGACTGTTTGTTCTTTTAATGACAGTAAACAGCAGCTCCATGCTCCCCATATGGTGAGTGACATTAACCCCCCCCCCCATTGTTCCCCTTCTAAATGGTCATCAAGCGAGTTCAGCGCTGGCAGGTCCAAGCCACCTCCCGCTGTTTGCCTCTTCACTTCTGCCAGCCAGCTCACAAACAAGCGTAGCCTGAAAAGAGCGTTGGAGGTGTGTCAAGAAGCTCTTCTTGACACCGCAGGCTGTCTCGCTCGCTCATCCTCGGCCTTGCTCTATTTAAATGCAATATTGGCTTAATAATGGCCTTGCTTGCATAACATTGGCCTGTCCTAATGACAATCATCATGGACATGTGTGACAATGACAATATTCTATTCTATCAAATTCTAAACAACCTATTTGAAAAAGCAGAGAGCGATACGTTCAATGAATCCAGCCTGGAATTAGTACATAATCCAAATATTTTGGGCATTTTTACAAGTGCGTATGAGCAGAAATCAGTTTGACCATGTAAAAAAAAAAAAAAAAAAAAACTGCGGAGAAATGCTGACGGTGTATTCCAAAGCAAAGACAGTTGAAAAGGTTTTACAGGATTTAAACAAGAATTCAATGCAAGCATGAGTTAAATGCAAATAAGAAAAGGTTAACCGTACGAGACAGGAATAAAACAAATAGAAATAGAACTGGTCCAAACCAAAACTCACAGCTAAAAAGCGAATAGCACAGAAGGTGAAAAATTGAAATCCTCAGTCGTGCTTAAAAGCAAACAGAAAAAGGATTTCCTGGCAAGACGAGAAGCTGGCGAAGCAAGCACAAAGGTGACGATGGTGACAAGCAAACATCAACTTTCCTTCCAGCTCTCCTGCATGGACAGCAGCGGGTGGGAGAGTAAAACAGAAGGGTTAAAAAAATGGACACACTGATAAAAGTTCGATCTGCGTGGGTAAGGATTTCAAATAAAAACAATGGCTACCAGAGAAGAAGAGGCGCCAATCATCAAATCAAATCAAATCATTGCGCTTGACTGGCTGACACTAAAGAGCATTTAAGCGGCTCCAGCCAAGCGTGACAGATATGGAGGGAGGGACTCAACTGACATGATGTAACCTCTCCAATTAACGCAGTGGCATCACGCCAAAACAAGCGTCAGCTGCTCAAACACATCACAGGCGGCGCCATGTTTGTTTGCCTGTGCTTTGGAAGAACTGAAGCAGGATTTAGCATGGGACTGCACAAGTAGCTAGCATGCAACCCTCCGGGAGTATTTCTTCTGCTATCATTTCTTCTTCCACTATCACTTGGCCATTGGCAAATATAGAACGTGTGGTGCATGACCACCACCACCACCACCACCACCTTCTTCGCCACCAGGAGACCCCAAAATGCAAGGCATTGGCTGAATGGTGGAAACAATTTGGGATCCAGAAACCATGTGACATGGGTTCAACCAACGCCTTGTATGTTACTTCCGCCAGTTGGACGAAGGATATACATACAGTAGAATGGTCGCTGTCTAATCATCATCTTGTAGCCATCTTGACGCCGTTCCGACTTTTGCTTTTTTGCAGCCATTGGCGAGCCGGTGAGGCTGGAGTGGTACAATCCTCAGGGCGAGCGCATCGTGGCCTCCAAGCGAATGGCGTTTCACACGGAGGCATCGCGATCCCGGCTCATAATCTACAACGCCAGTGTGGAGGACGCCGGCATCTACCGCTGCCGGGCCACTGAAGCCAGTGGTCGCATGGCGGAGGCATCAGTGGTGCTGGAGATTTACCGTAAGCTCCACACACCTTTCTCTATTTACTGCTCCGAGCGTGCCACGCGAGCTAATAATCACGTCGCAGCTCAATGAATCCGCATCATTGGGTGATTCGGAAACCGTTTTATGTCCATGTGTAGGATTATGGGTGTCTATGTTCCCTCTTTGTCTTGTAATTAAAGTCGAATGACTTGGAGCCACGCCATGGGACTCTGATCCTGCCAGGCATGATGAGGGAGGGATATGCCACTGAGGCCAGCCTTCCTTGCTGACCCAGCAAGGATAAAACCCAATGTTATGAGGCACAAAGGAAGGGGGGGGGACGCGGAGCGTTTGTTGTTCAGTATTTACACAGACAATTCCATTGTGAGGATGGCATGGTTAAAACAAACTCAGAATTGCAGTAGGATTGCTCTCAAGAGTGATAGCATCCATGTTTCATGTACTGTAAGTCAGCGGTTGCCTTTTGTGATGGCCAAGTAAGTTTCTCGAATTCTTGTTTTGCTAGCACCCATTTGCACAAAATCTTCCAGAGGTTAGCCCAAGACGTCCGTTGCGAGACTTGTGAAAATAAAGACAGGAGAGCAAAATCAAATCAAAACAGTACAGAATTAAAGGGGATGCTTATTTGCCGTTTTGAACGTGTGCAAAGATGGAATGCAATAAAAGTGGACATAGAGAACTCAAATACACAAGATCATTTTCTGCTTGACAAAAAGAACACAGTGCTCAAGATGTCCAATGTACAAGGAGGAAAGGACATTGGATGAATGACCATGTAGGCACTATGCATTGACAGGTCAAGAAATACAAATATTTTTCAGTCATTGTGATTTTGATCATCAAAAGAAGTGTGATTATTTTTTTTCCATAATCTCCCAACCCCACTATTTTCTCACCAAAATGTCCTCCGATTCTTTTTTGAACTGTTGATTGTAATTGCTGTTATTTAAGGAGGCAGGCGTCTGCTCTGTCATATGCACTGTGTTAGGATATGGATTTTAGATATTGATCTGACTCCAAATTGTGATCAACACTTAACACAAGAATTGCTATGTTCTAATCCACACACTGGCGCACCTAACAATTTTGCGAGTTCGTTCTGTCAAAGAGAAGACCAGTAGATCAATCAGACCGAATTTACCAATTGTTTAATCTTGTCAAAGCAAGCTAATACAGGCGCCTGGGTCTTGGGTCCTTAACACAAAAACTCGTGTGCCTTCGTGACCAGAAAAGACGACACATTCTTCCGGGTTGCCCAGTTTTAAAGAAACACAATATGAATATTCAAACATGCAAAAAATTGTGTGGTGATTGGTCGATGGTCGATGGTCATCTCCTCCTCGTTTGGGTTTTCCCCTGCTCAGCACAGGTGTCTGGACCACAAAGACAAGTTGTTTTTCGCGTTCCCATCGGCCTTGAGATATGCTTCCTTTCTGGACCTCCTGTTCCACAATACTTTGAAGAAAACAAATTCATGTAGCCTGCACATTCCTTTCCACTTATTAAGCGACCACACTACTACTAAAAATTATATTGATATGATTATATGTGTCTAACGCAGCCTTAATCAAATGTGTTTGCAAACTGCCGAAAGTACATTTCCCTTTACGTGATTGGCAGTGTGCTTGCTGCACTTTCCATTTATTTTGTCATTTTGGCCGACAAAGTCAGCGGTAATGGGATTAGCTTGCATTTCATTTGAGGGAGTGGAAAAGCACACATCAACCACACAAATGTCCAAAATGTCCAAGGTGAATAATGCAGACTGGTATTTATTTGGACTGAAAACAAAGCAAACTTTTGCACGATAAGTAAATACTTGAGTGTGTAACGAACGTTGCCACTCGGGCAAAAAAGTCGACAATCTTGTTTGATCTCGCAGAGAGGCTGACTTTTCGAGACATCCAGTCGCCGCAGGAATTCCGCTACGGTGATACGGCGGAGGTGCTGTGTGATGTCATCAGCTCGCCGGTGCCGCAGGTCGTGTGGTCCTACCAGGGGAGGGAGATCACTGAGGAACGCCACAGTAAGTGGAAATCAGAAAGAAAGAAAGAAAGAAAGAAAGAAAGAAAGAAAGAAAGAAAGAAAGAAAGAAAGAAAGAAAGAAAGAAAGAAAGAAAGAAAGAAAGAAAGAAAGAAAGAAAGAAAGAAAGAAAGAAAGAAAGAAAGAAAGAAAGAAAGAAAGAAAGAAAGAAAGAAAGAAAGAAAGAAAGAAAGAAAGAAAGAAAGAAAGAATCTGTGTCCATTTGATCTGCCAAAGATTGACTGACAATCTTCTTTTGTCATTTTGTTAAACATGCTTCTCAGGCTTCTCTTGTCTGTCAATTTTTTCCCCTGCCTTGTTTTTGAAAAGTTTTTTTTTTCTTTCCCCCGATTCAGGCAGGTTCAAAGTGCTGACAAACAACAGCCTGCAGATCCACCCCGTGACCAAAGCGGACGAGGGAGTGTACCGCTGCGAGGCCAGCGTGGAGGCTCGCGGCGAGATCGACCATGTAGATATCGCCGTGGTGGTCAACGGTGAGTTGGATGAATGTCAACGACGTAGCGTTTGGCAACGGTTATGTTTCCGTCCCGAGTCTCCTGTTATTGCTTCCATGCGATTGGAAATGTCCAAAATGGCTTGGAGGTTTCAAAAAAAAAGGAGGATGGAATTTTGATTTCCGAATTTGTATTCATCTAGCGCAGTGGTTCCCAAAGTGGGCGGTACCGCCCCCCTGGGGGCGGTGGAAAGCTCTGGGGGGGCGGTGAGGAAGAAAGGGGCGGTAGGGGGGCGGTAGGGGGGCGGCAGTCGATTTGTACACAACACGCACGCCGCTCTGGCCCAGTCAGATACGACAGCATAGCTACAAAAGCAAAAGCTCAGGTTTGTAATTTCAAGCTTGTAATGTTCAGAATTTTATCTTATAATAAAAACCGCATTCTGGCGGTCAACATCATCTTGAGTTCAAGTCAACATGAAATTGGGGACTCGCCAGAACGCGCCGTGTTGTGTTGTGTTGAGCTGGTTAGGGCAATGGTCCCCAACCACCGGGCCGCGGCCCGGTACCGGTCCGTGGGTCACTTGGTACCGGGCCGCCAAGCCGCACAGAAATTTTTTTTATCGACGATCAATTAATTCAGGTCAAGACGCTCGTCCCGGTCACGTGACATGTTTCCCCAGTCGAGCCCGCAAAGCTAATATGTGGCGACAGGCTAACTAACCAGGCAGTGAAGCATTCAAAACTGCTTCAACACATGGAGACCAAGCATCCTGCAATAAAAGACAAACCTTAAATCACTTCGGGTGTCATTGTCTCCGATTACGTCTAGATGGGACCGGCTCGTTTCTGAGAAACAAACTCAGTGCTCCCACTAATTCAACGTAATGGTAATGATATTATAAATGTATTATTTATTTATATAAATGTATTATTTATTTATATAAATGCCGGTCCGCGAAAATATTTCTGACATGTAACCGGTCCGTGGCGCAAAAAAAGTTGGGGGGGGGGGTAGGAGGGGGGCGCTAGGAATTCACTGGGGAGCCAAAGGGGGCGCCAGCCTGCAAAAGTTTGGGAACCACTGATCTAGCGGCACCATTCCTGTCTTGTAATGGTTGAGCTGCTCCAATCCTGTCTGTGCCTCATGTAGTAATATCAAATTGTCCCTTGAGCCGCCACCCCCCAAAAAAAAAGCTGTGTTGGATATTACTCGCCACTTATACGAGGCGAAGCTTGCTCATTGATTTGCGACACGGCTGCCTGCAACAATCGGTGAAGTGTTGGGCTGAGACAAAATGGATTCTGTAACGGATTGTAATGGATTAACCAACTTTGCTTTCAAGCAAGCAACGTGCTTGCCGTTGCTTGATGTCGGCCAGAAACCTCAAATGTTCAAATATGGTCCAAATTTTTGTTCAACCGATTGAATATGTTGAAAATTGCTGAAGAGTGAGATTCCAGATCTATCTTTCATGTTACTTTTCAAAGTATTCATCGCTCTTCATTGTTTGTGCCTTCTTGTTTTGACTTTTTGTGTTGTTTACTTGTATGTACGTATATTGTGTGCTTACGTCTTGTCACCGTGGGATAGTGGGAAACGTCATTTCCATCTCTTTGCGTGTCTTGGCATGGGAAGGGATTGACAATCAAGCAGACTGACTTTTAGTTTCAAATGAAAATACTTCAATGATGTAGGAATCGGTCAGATAGAATAGAATAGAATAGAATAGAATAGAATAGAATAGAATAGAATAGAATAGAATAGAATAGATCTTTATTGTCATTGTCACACATGTACAACGAAATTTAAAAAGTGCCAACCGATCAGTGCGTAAAATAAAAAAGAAATAGAATAAAAAGATTAAAAAAATACAAGCTCAAAACCCACAGAAGAACATAGACAGAAATAATCATTTTCTTTTAGCGGCATTTAATGTGACTACCGCTGTAGGGTAAAAACTGCTGGTGAATCTACTAGTCCTTGGCCTAATTGATCTGTAGCGTCTGCCTGATTTATTTCTTATTCTTGCAGATGTCTTGTTGCTATTGTGCAGCTCAAGGTTTTGTAAATTGCTATCGCTCAAAGCTCTCAGACCTTTGAAAAGAGCTCCGTTCCAGGAAGATGATGTCATTGTGCCAGTTGGCCTCTTTGAAGTGCTCGAGTCTTTGTGAGAGACGTTAAGGGTCAGAAACCAGTGCGGTCGCTCTTCCGTGTGAACTTTCTCTTTTCATTCCCTTTGTGTGGAAAACAAATGCCTATGACAATAACAGCAACCTGAAACAGCAGAGTCAATTTCTATGGCCATGACTGTATACAATCAGCTGAAGATGGAGCGGATGGCTCGGAGGCTCGACTACATTAAGCACTTTTAGCAATCACCTGCTGTTGTTGTTGCTGCTGCTGCTGGGGGGGGCATATAATAAACAAAAGTGGAAGCGGGGGGAAAAGAAACATGCTTTTGTCTGAAGAGCCCAGGATGAAGAGGAATGAGCACTGTAGCTCCGCCGCTATTGGCTATCCTCCCGACATTGGGATCAAAGTGGCTTCTCAAATAAGTCTTTTTGACATGATAGCACCTCAAGGCATTTCAGTGGAAATGTAAAAACAAGTGCAATCTGTTTTTAAACTTTGATTTTTTTTTTTTTGCCCAATGTATCTTCGTGTACCACTTTGATCTGTGCCGTGTTCAAATTGTAGCGTGAACTCTGTCTGAACCTCAAGCATGCGTCCGCCGTCCGTCCTTCTCGCGCTTCAATTTGGCTTGTAGCAACACGCCGTCGTGCTGTTTCGTCGACAGTGAGCCGGAAAAAGTACTATGGGACCCGCTGTGGCTGCTTGTGGACTTGTTTTGACAAGGTCCCAGCCAGCATCCCCTGAGTGCTCTGGTGACAGCCAGTCAGCCTTAAAAGCCTTAAAAGCCTTCAGTCCATCAAACAACGGACGGTGTGCTTTTGCTGCTATGCCACCAGCTCTGCGCTGTAGTTTTCACATAATTGCTTTCACTTTCAATTCATTGCAATCAATTGCTTTGCTCTTTTCAAGCGCTGTGCCCAGTTAACAAGGAGTCCTGAAGGTCGCTCGCATGTTGCAAAGGAATAGTCAGGAGCGCATGGGAGCAAAAATTGATGGGCTTAGAAATGGATGGTTATCGCACCAAGCAGATGTTTGCTTCTCGCAACCACAGAATTGCGACTACTCAAAGTGTTTGATTTTTCCTTTGAACACTTGTATAGCATGAAAGCTTTTGATACTTGATGAGTGAGCTCACTCGGATCTCTGCTTAATGCATGATTGTGTCGGTGGTCTATGCCAGCAATTCTCAAAGACTGGTACTGGTATCTCTCTGTCTCTGTCTGTCTCTGTCTGTCTCTCTGTCTCTCTGTCTGTCTGTCTGTCTCTCTCTCTCTCTCTGTCTCTCTCTCTCTCTCTCTCTGTCTCTCTCTCTCTCTCTCTCTCTCTCTCGCTAGCTGTCTATCGAGCTAGCTAACTATCGAGCTAGCTAACTATCAAGCTAGCCATCTGTCATTTTAGTTCGATAGCTAGCTAATGTTTAGGTACATTTATTATCAAACTTTTGTGTGCAATACATTTGAATTGAATCATTATTTGAATGCATTTTTCTTCTATTTAAGAATAGTGTTCAAATCTCTGATCGACACCGTCAGTCACATTTGGATGGGTTTTAATTGTTTGTTTTACTCGCCACTACAAAGCCACACTATTTGTTCGGTATTTTTCTCATGATCATTTACGTCGTCACGTCATTTATTTGGAAGAAAATGTTAATGAAGGTTAATTGGAAATATGGACTCACGTTTCAGCAGGATCAATCGCAAATTGCACATTTGCTATTTTTGTGTCCAGTTGTGCACAGTTTTGGGTTGCCTTTTTTTTCTGATGCGATTCTTTTCCCATTGTGTCCACAGTTCCCCCGGTTCTGTCCGTTACCCAACAGTCATTCAACGCCACCGCCGACTACCAGGAGTCCGTCACCTTTACTTGCATCACCTCCGGATCGCCCGACCCTGTGGTAACATGGCACAGGTATGTTCCACTCTCCAGAAAAACATTTTGCGTCCCATTCACGGAAATCTCACAGCAGCTCTTGAATTTGTGTTCCCAACCGCGTCAATACTTCCTGCAGGTAAAACAAGGAGCTGCGGCACGGCACGCTGGTTATAGATCAAGTCGATAAACCTTTGAATTGATATTCCGTCCTCGCGCACAAGCCTTCCCCCAGCCGTCTAGTAATAGCACACGCTACTTTGGGAGCGGGTGTGTAAAAATGAGCGCCTGGAGAGCCTTTGACACCGCGCTGTCAGCTTTGCACCTAGTGCTCCGAAAATGAGCTCATAGAAAAGCAGCCATTTCCACATGAGGGTCTATTGATAAAGGTGCTTGTTTCCTGTGGCCTGCTTAATAGGGGTGTAAATCGCGGGTTTTGTCACGATACGATATAATATCGATATAAAGAACTACGATACGATATTTGCCGATATCTTAAAGCCTGCTGCGATTCATTCACGATGTATCGCGATATAGTGCTCTACGATCGATTTTTTTTTTTTTTTTTTTTTTAACTAAAAAATATAGAACAATATCCTGATTTATAACAATTCATACGCAAAATCAACAAGGTACTGCAAACTCTTTATTTAGGAAATGACAAGAGTATTGTAGTATACAAATTGCTTACTTTAACACTGAACTTTGATGTGGTGTTTTTTCTTTAAATGTGCAGCGAGATTTGTGCTCCCTGAATATTTGTTCAGCGCATGGCAGGATTTACAAACTGCACGTGTCTTGTCCGTTGAGCCATCTTTTCTTTGGAATCCAAAGTGCTTCCAAACGAATGACTTGAAGCCTAAAGGGGAGCGAATTTCCACGTCTTTTTGGACACTAGCCATAGCACCAGCCCAGGAGCCGCGTACTAGTTGTCGCCTCCCTTTTCACGTGCCTGCTCTGCTCACAACACAACAACGCCGCGCACCCGGAAAGAGGAAGCAAGCAACAATGAACTGGATTTCAAAATAAAGTCGCGTCTAATGTCCGAGGTCAAACACGGCGATATAAATCGATGTTTACCTTTAGCATCGATGCCAATAAATCGTAGAGCATTATATCGATTAATCGATGTGTATCAATGTATCGTTAAACCCCTAGTGCTTAATTCTTTGATGCGGCGGATTCATCCGAGCTGGCTTAGCATTGCTAATTGTTCCACATGTCTATGCTGCAGCGTGTCAATGTCATGCTTGCAATACGTCGTCAGGCATGGACGGCACTGTTTAAAAGTCAAAAATGTCTTCCTCCAAAGACTGATTGGCGCAAACGGTCAAGGATTGACAATGGTAACACGTTGACGTCTGCATTCCATACTTATGCTAGCCTTGCATTTTGTCATTCATGAATGTTCAAATATTATGCATCAGGATTGAATGGGATGAAGACAATTGTGCTGCCGCTGCCAGCTGTGCCTACGTCTTCCAATTTCTGTTTTGTTTTGGGGGGGTCTTGGACTGATTGGTTGAATAAAACGGTGCGCTGCCTCAGCAAACTTGGGCTGACCAGCTCCTTGCGGACCGATTACATTACAGCCGTTCATTATTAACAAGTCAGGCTCGCTCGTATACATACATATGTCGACCCGAACTATTTCCACTCGAAAGAAATGGTCTGAAAAAAACATCCGGGCTTTCATTTTGGACATGTCTTGTCAACAATTATTGTACGATCATTATTATGTCCATTATTATAATAGCAAGTAATAGCAGACGATGTGGGGAAAGAACAATCATTCAATCGGTTTGTTTGAAAAACAACAACAAAAACGGAACTCATCATATTGGGATGTACAGCAACCCTGCTGTAAGCAGCATGGCCGTTGTTTTTCTCCATTTTGTTCTTTGTCATATTCTTAAAAGAGAGAGATCTACTTTATACTGGAATTCCCCCATATAGGGACAAATAAAGGACTATCGAATGTAATTGAATCGACACCATTGAGCGTGTCCTCTCCAGCTGTATTGCTGTTTGGGGTGGCGGCTGCACTGACTACAACTTGAAGGCCCTGCAGCGCATAGTGAACACGGCTGGTAAGATTGCTGGTGCTTCGCTCCCCTCCTTGAAGGACATTTACACCTCCCGTCTCACCCGCAAGGCGACCACGATTGTGAGTGATGTGAGTCACCCCGCTCACTCCTTGTTCGAGCTTCTGCCCTCTGGGAAGAGGTACAGAAGCCTGCGCTCCCGCACCACCAGGCTCTCAAACAGCTTCATACTCCAGGCTGTTAGGATCCTGAACTCGCTCCCCCGTTCTGCGTAGCGTCCTGTACTTTTACTGTCTGTACTGTCTGTATGCACACTGGCTCTTATTTGTTGTGTTATCTGTTTATTTATTATTTATTATTACTCTTATTACTTACTATTTATTGTTATTATTGTTTATGTTTTTACTTTTGCGCTATGCTTGCTGGCTCCGTTTTGCTCCTCTTATTTATTGTGTTATCTGTTTATTTAGTATTTATTCATCACTCTTACTATTGATTGTTTGAAGTTTTGCCTTCTTGTTTTTATATTGTGTCGCGTACTTGTATGTCTATCGTGTTATGTGTCTCGTCACCGTGGGATAGAGAAAAACGTAATTTCGGTCTCTTTGTGTGTTGTGACATGTGGAGAGATTGACAATAAAGCTGACTTTGACTTTGAATGGGCATTAGCAAAGATCCACTTTTACAGGTAGGTCTCCCTTTTAACTCTCTTCCATTTGGCACACCGTTGAAAGTCAAGTCATAGCGACTCCCCTGCCTGCCCTCACAAACTTATGAATTGAACCTTTAAGTAAGCAAGCCCAGTTGCATTTCTTGTCTGCGGGATGTGCGGCCTCGCACCCATGCATCTTGAGTAATGGAGCTCCTGTCAGTCAGCGTAATGACATCCACCGAGCCACCTGTCCCATGCTGCTCGTGCCCGGGATTCTATACTTGCTCTCTTGTCACTTTTCAATTCAGTAGCACAATGGCGGCGCTTTGAAAAGAAAACAGGGTCCGGCTTCAGATTGAATGCGTCTTATCATTGCCATCAAATAAACAGGCTTGAATTTTTAAAAAAAATCATATAGCTATTCTATTTTTTTTTTGTAAGACCTGTGAACACGGATTTGTGTTGTGCTTTGTTGTAAGGCCTTAGATGTGTTTATAAACACACACACGCAAACGCTGGCAGTTCACATTTTCTACAGATGCGATACAAAAGCCGTACCAAAAAAAAAGTCATTGTGAGAAAATTGGCAAAAACTAACTTTTTCCCAGGAGTCAAAAGACAAGTGAGCTTAGGAAATGGAAGCCGGCTCACACTGTGACGTGCGTGCGAGCGATGAAGATTATCAACGGCGTATTCCACGCCACAGCCGAGGGCCGCCGGCAGCCGAGTGTAGCCAATACACGTCAGCCTTGACAGACAACGCACTCCCTGAGCAGAGGAGGAAGAGCTCTCCGGGCGACAGAGTTTGAGAAGTTGTAGCTCGTGTGGAGAATTTGGATGCAGGAGAGGGGGGGGGGGTTGATTTAACCATTCACTAATGAAAGATTCATTGAAAAAAAACATGTGCTCTGTCTTTGCGTAGGAAAGGCCAGCGACTGGAGCCATGGGATCATCAGTACATTGGAAGTCCACTGGAAGGGGGGGCGGAGCATGAAAGGTTCATTGAAAAAAAACATGTGCTCTGTCTTTGCATAGGAAAGGCCAGCGACTGGAGCCATCGGATCAGTACATTCTAAGTCAACTGGAAGGGGGGCGGAGCATGCTCACCATCCGCAACATCCGTCAGGTTGACGGAGGCTTCTACTACTGCAAGTCTGCCAACAAGGCCGGCTCTCAGGAGATGGAGCTCTTCCTCAAAGTATTTGGTGAGTGGGAAAATGCCCGTAGCTCCCAAGGTTGCGTTGCGTGTACATCGTATAACATCAAGTTTATATTGAATCCTATTTCGCCGGCGTATCAAGGTGATGTATTCATCTGCGCTTCGGAGCCTTTTTTTAATCAAAGATTTCAATTTACTATCGAGGAGGGGTCACCGACTGAAGTACGGAAGGCAGAATGTGCATGGCAGCAGAGGCAGGCTGGATATTTGAGAAAGACGTTTCATCTGTAAATCTGCTGAGAGTGGGCCAGAGGGTTTCCTCCTCGTCTTGACAGAAGCAGAAGCCAGTGATTTAGAAATGATCAGCACCTCGGTCATGCATCATCTGTGTGTGTTTAAACCTGCCGGCGGCGCAGCCTTCATCTTCTCTTTCTGACTGGCGCTCTCATCTTCTCTTATTTTTCTGGTGACTGTCTCCACCCTCCAAATACATTCGACGTGGCCTGCAGTCCAGCCCCACATCACACACCTGAAGAATGTGACAGCGGTGGAGGGCAGCGCCGCCATGATTTTCTGCATGGCTGAGGGCGAGCCGTTGCCGGACATCTCCTGGAGACGAGCCAGCGATGGGCGGACCTTTGTGGACGGAGACAAGGTAGCTAGCGACCGACCGACCGAGCGCCAAAAGACCCATCTGCCATTGGAATTGTGCACAGTGTCTTCTGGTGGGAACACAAATGTGTTGATTTGGTAATGCTCAGACCCCGTCCCGTCCCGGTGCATTTTTCCTTTCAGAGCCTCGCTCAAAACACAAGCACGTCATAAAACAAACGATCCCAAAGATTCTGCTACAAATTGCTTGCGTAGATTCTCCGTTGTCCAGGTCACACCCGCTGAGCTGCAAATGGAGAGACTCCACACCTACACATTTTCAACTGGAGAAGATTTTTAGATTAAAGGTGAAATTTGTTCCCCCCAAAAAACCCCAATAGCAATTGTTATAACTCAGCCTTTGCGGCTTTACGCTGCAAACTGCTTGTGTATCCTGCAAACTGCTATTCACCGTGTAGCCTCCCTTCCCCCAAGACAATAACGAAGCAAACCAAAATGTATTTGGAAACATTCACCCTAGGCTATTTGAATCCTCGAAATTGGCCATAGCTGTGAATGTTGAATTTTGCCATCTTTTATTCACCGTCTTTCAATACAAGTCATCTGCATTTTTTTGAATCGAGCCCAGTAAAATGCATTTGACGTCGATGCAAAGTAATCGAGTGCCTGTGTTTGCCTGGTCTAGTTGAATGCTAAAAGCCAACATTTACAGGTCATCACTGCTATATGTCTTCATAAATGTCGAGTCATAATCCTTCCCACTCGCCATGTCTGAATGGGTGAAATTAGTGTCAGCCTGTCGGCCTACAAGTGCTGCCCGTGACCAGTCCATAATCAGATGCTTTTAATATTCATAATAACGTTGTTTATTTTTCACGCACATGCCGCAACTCAGGATGGCAATGACCTTGTACTTAAATTGACCACAAGGAATGATTTGAAATTGAATGAGGAACAGCTAGGCTACTTTGGGAATGGAATCATTGACGGACGGCGGAGGGACAACAATAACAACAGCGCTGTTTTGGGTTTTTTTGCTGGAAAAAGGTCACCACAAAACATTGCCATCACTCAGTTATATTGATCTTTTTTGATATCGTCAGTAATGATACATATAAGCAGCTATAATCATCTGGATTTTATGAAACAAGACAACAGCACTAGGAAAAGAAGACAAAAACTAACGACACTTTCAAACCATGCTGCCATTTCCAGCTGCCATTTCGAATACGTCCCTCGCACATGCCAGCCCCCCCATCTGAGAGTCAGATGCTTGCTTGTATTATTGATGCATTCTGTAAGATCTCTTCTACCTACTCCTCTTCATCAAGCCTTCAAACCGACGCACCATTTCTGCGCTTCCCTGTTGTGTGCTGGCCACTCACCTTCCACTGAGCTGCATATCAAACAGGCTGTGCTTTGGCCGCCCTGGTCTCTGCTCACACACCCCGCCAGTTGGCAGAGAGGAATGGGATGGGATGCATGCGAGGGAGGGGGCGTTTCCTGACGCAGAAGCTCCTCCCCTGGAAGGTGTCCTCTCTCTCTCTTCCTCCTCCTCCTCCTGGCTGCTCCGTCCATCCTCAGCATTCAAAGTGTTGCGTGCTCCTCCAATCCCATTGAGCCCGGCTGGCAAAGTAAACAGTCAACGTGTGAAGTGGTGAGCCACTGGAAGTCATTGGCTGATAGATATAGATAGATAGAGAGCGAGCGCTGCTGTGATAAGAGTGCCGATAAGCTAAATAGGATCAAGCTGAGACAACAAAGAGTGTGTTGGTGAACTGGGGGTTACATTACAAGAGCAAAATGTGCAAGGGAAGATGCACACTGCAGGGAATAAATAGCATGACCAAAGCCACATTTACACCAACAATGGTCCAGTTTAGATTTGTTTTCAACTGAATTTGTCTTAAATAAGAAGCAACCTGGAGTCTTCAGCTGATCACTATGAGGTGTTTTTGCACTTTCTTGTCCTGAGATTTATATATATATATATATAGCTACACACATACTATATAAGTACACACTCTCCCTCCCTGAAGTGCCCCCTCGTTGACTCTAATCAATGATTAAGTCAAGAAATAACTGAATAAATGGAGCAATCTAAAGCAATTTGACAATCTCAAAGGTAAGAGCGTAGCAAAAGCTGACTTGGGAATCAGATTAATGATGCCCGTCATGATGTAATATTTCCTCTCAGGTGCAGTTACTTTGTGAAATATGCACGAGTCCAGTGTTTCACCTCCCAAACTATTTTCATCTCAACAGCAGCTGAATGAACTGAACTCGTGCACTGCCATATAGACGTCATAGGCTTATTGGAAATGAAAAGGTGGGCCTCCTGAACATTTGATGTCCTCAGAGCCAGGACGGACGCTTCGAGGTGCGCGCTCACCACGGCAAATCGGTGCTGACCGTCAGCGGCGTGAGGCTTGCCGACCTGGGCCGCTTCGACTGTGAGGCGCTCAGCAGGATCGGAGGGCATCAGAAGAGCATGTTCCTTGACATTGAGTGTAAGTGGCCATTCCAGGATGTTTCCCGTGACTTTTGTCCTCCCAGCATCGCATGCACAAGTGTCGTAGAATACCTCGGCTGCGAGGAAATATGTTGGCCGCCGCCATTTGGCCCAATTTGCATCTGCTACTCGCCGTAGGACGAGGCTCCAATTAAGAGCGCCCTCTCTTATTAACACCTCCGCGATGTGTCTCGGACAGACGTACCAAAGTTCTTGAGCAACCACACCATCTACTATTCTTGGGAGGGCAACCCAGTGAACATCAGCTGTGATGTGATGTCCAACCCGCCCGCCACTTTGCTGTGGGGGAGGGAACACTTTGCCATCTCGCCGGAAGGGACCAGCAACACTCGGGTGCACAACGCCATGGGCAAGTCTCTACTAGAGGTGTGGCAGAAGCATGAGCACACGGATGCATGACCGACCTACTTGTTGTCTTGTCACGTTTGCTTTGTATTTCTTCCGGTATGAAAGTTGACGGCTTGTTATACTTGTAGGTTACGCCGATGTCCGACAGGGACTTTGGTCGTTACAACTGCACCGCCCGCAATAACGTCGGCATTCGCTACCAGGAATTTATTCTGGCCCAGGCAGGTGAGTGTGACTTCCGAGCAAGTTGGCAAAGTTAGCCGACCCGCGTCAGGGACTTGACTGTACAAGGACTTTGTTGGACATTCAAATGCTAATGAGCCTATTTGTAATTATGGCAAAGTTCCACGTCCACTTGTATTCTCCCTATCTTAATCTCAAACAAAGCCGTCTGATTTACCATTCCCTCGGCTATTTGCAGAAGTGGCCTCTAATTGACTGCAGTGCAGGCCAATACATGATTGCGCATTCCAATTATCTTCAGTGCGGATTGAATGGTAACCAAAGTAAGGAATAAAAGCTGACCTCGCATGATTACATCCAATAAGAGACAAGATAGGCGCCCCTATTCAAATTGGGGGTCTTTCGGGATCCCCCCCCCGCATACTGCCACCGACTTTTGATCCCATGTCCAGATGTGCCGTCCAACCCGCACTCGCTACGCCTGTCAGCCATCTCCCGGCGTTTGGCCGCCGTCACGTTCGTGAAGCCGGATTCCCACGGCGGCGTGCCCATCGGCTATTACCTGGTGCAGTACAAGGAGTTGGGCCCACAAGACTGGAAGGACGTCCGATCGCATAGTGTGCACAGTGAGTATTCCACGGAGCACTGAATGACAAAAGTATCGGGAGGCGCAATCGAAACGACGCGTCATGGAAGAAGAGACGCCGTTGGCCGTATTCATCAAGAAGACACAAGGTCAGAGGTCAAAACCCTCTAAAAACAGACTTCCTCCAACTTTTTCATTTTCTCGCCAAGCTCATCCGGTTCATCGATCGACCGAGCTGCGCTTTGCGAAATCGTTAGGCTATCGCTCGTTTTCATCCTTTACAGTAAATGAATGGCACGTTGTAACTCAGGCAAATTCGACTACAGAATGAAAGCGGATGAATAAGCTGGTCCAGTTGAATGTAGTATTTCTTCTATTAGTCTCTCTTCTTTCAGAGACCACAAATACAGTTTTTTCCGTGTATAGTGCGCAAAATTTAACTAATTTATTGTCCTAAAATCCGGGGTGCGCATTATACATGGGTACAAAAAAATTAATTTCTTTTTTTTTTATTTTTTTTTATTTTTTATTTTTTTAAGAAAGTCATGGTACAACAAATCCAACAACAGGACTGACCGACAAAGTCGTGGAACAAAAAGACAGGGTGACATTACCAAAGACAGGAACATAAACCACATCATGACAGTAACACATGCAATGATCCGACGGTGAGCGAGGGGCAGACAGGACTTAAATAAAAAACACGTTACATCGATTGAGGTGACACAGGAAGAGAGGGGCGACGCGACGCGAACAGAAACTATGGCAACACATAGCAAAACTGGGGACGAGACATGACAAATCTCCCTCGAAATAAAACTTGAAATCACCTTTCTTCTTGTTTGTTGTCAATCGCGCAACGCATTCAGCCATCCTGCCCAACACACTTAGTAAAATTCATAATTGACGACACATCGTTTGATGCGATGGTGCAATCCTTGATGGTGTGTTATTGTCAAATATTGTTTGTTTTTTAATCTCCATCGCGGACCGGACGTCATACGGAGGCCGCCATTACAGATGCGCAGAACGGTTGCGCAAGACACGTCAGTTATATAAAGAACGAGAGTTCAGTTCTCCACCTATTAGTTTCAATTCACAGTTTAATTAGCAGTTTCAATCAGCAAATAACAAAATGCGTATTACAGGTCGGTCATATTTTATTTCACAACACTTTGCCTTGTTCCTTTCGTCTCTGCTGTTCACTTCAAACACGCTCCATACGAGCGCAATGCTCTCGTATCAGACAAGGCTTGCTCCATCACCTGCTCGTTTGCTGTCTGTCACAATGTACCCTACACAAATCCGAAACATTTGTTGCGGCTCCGAGTCACGACGAGGGGCAAGTTTTGGTTTCCAAGGGTGTTTTTATTCCTCTTCAACGTCTCTCCCATACAGAGCCGCCTCTTTCCCGTGCGCGCACGGAGCGCGGTGGTGCGTTTACGGGCAGTCGGAGAAATCAACGCCAACAAAAAAAATGACATCCAGCCTAGTTAAGACCATACCAAAGACTATAAAAATGGGACCCATTGCCTCCCTGCGTGTGTGACGATCATTGGGACTTAAAAAAAAAAAAAAAAAAAATTTTTTTTAGAATTCATAAAAATTGGGTGCTGATCTTGAGGTCCTCTGTGTTTACACTCCATTTTTAATATGCGGTACGCGCGCCGGGAGATGAGCAACAAATGAGCAGGTATTGAGCAATTGAGTGAATCCCAATCAAGCTGGTAAATAAAGAAAGAAATATTTATGAGGGAGGCAACTTGTTCTCAACAGGAAAAGTTGTACGCTCCTGTTTGCGCTGGCCCTGTGATCCATGGCTTTCTGTCTCACCAGCGACGGTGGTGCTGAGCGGCCTGGAGCCCAATACGACGTACGAGGTTCGAGTGGCGGCCGTCAATGAGATGGGTCAGGGCGAGTTCAGTCACATGGAGACTTTCCAGACTTTACCCGTCCGTAAGTCTCTCATTTGGCATATTTCTTGATGGAATTCAGGATTCCTTAGTCCTTATTGATTTCAGTCAGTTCATTGTGTTCAAGGCACAGTAGGCCTTCTGTTTGGGACAGGTTGTTTTCCCTCAGGCGCGGTGGTTTCATTTACATTAACTAAGAGATGGAGTCGTCAGTCACCTGCTTTGTTGTTTTCTACGGATCATTTTATCTTATCGACTGCCTTTAAATGGTGCCATTTCACCCTTAAGAATAGAGGCAATTCAACAACACCCGCTTGGGAGTGTCCAAAAAAAAAAAAATGGGTATAGTGCTTTTCCAGACACAATAATTGCATTATTCATTCGTTCACACATTCCCATTTGGGTGCTGATCTTCTTTCCGAGCCTGTGTCAATATAAATGCAAGGCGTTGTAGTTGTGCCATAAAACTATGACTTACTCTTCTGATACGTTAATCAGTCAATAGCATTGGAATGAATGGAATGGAATGGAATATCAATAGAAATTCAAAAGGCTCCATTTGTCAGGAGAACCGAGCCCACCGGCAGTCCACGGGCAGAGAGGACTGGGCAAAGCCTACAAGCTGGGCTTGGTCAAGCAGGATAATGGCGGCATGCCCATCGTGGAATATATCGTCAAGTACAAGACAGTGAGTGACAACAAAGGTTGTCCGTTGTGATCACAAACCTCTCATCCATCCATCCATCCATCCATCCATCCATCCGACTCGATTGCAGGATAAAGAAGAGCAATGGATGACCAAGCTGGTTCCGGGCTCCAATGACTTTGCCACTTTGCAGCCGCTGCAGTGGAACACCCGATACGAGGTGGAGATTACGGCCCGCAATGTTAAAGGCTTGTCGGAGCCCACCTTCTATCAGTTCTTCATGCCACAGAAACCGGAAATCACAGGTAAGCGCATTTTAAGGGAGGGACGGTTCTCATTAGGGCTCAAACATATTGGAAAAAAACACAATATGGATTTTGCTAGATCTAACATTTTATTGGACTTGTTTTTCATGTGACATGGCTGAATGTGACTTGATCTGTTTTTGTTTTTTTCCAATAGTATTATTGTTTTAGTTACAATTATATTGTGAGGCAATCTGGACATTCTTATTTGATAGTTTTGTCGTTTTGATGTTTGTGCGCTAATGAAAAAAAAATCTGAATTTAAGCAGTAGTTTTATTTTTCATTGGTCCAAAAAATATCCAATTTAAATAGAGTTATTTAATCACAGAAAATACCTTTGACTTGGCTAATCCCATCCTAACAGTTCCTTTTGATTCTTTTTGTAATAGTACATTTTTTTCAAGAGCTATTTCTGTGTGCGGGAGCAACATACCTAACCCACAGTGCTCTCAAGTGTTTGTTATTAGTTTTCTTTTCAGTTTCGAAAGGTGCTGGCGCTGCGACTGCCATGACTGAACAAATGAATTTGCAAAGCTCAGCTAAATGGTCATCACTGGACCTCTTCTTCTGTGTGAGCAGAATCCCTCTTCAACGGGCTGAGCCTCGGGGCGGTGGTGGGCCTGGGCCTGGGAGCGCTCCTCCTGCTTCTTGTCCTTGTGGATGTCAGCTGCTTCTTCCTGCGCCACTGTGGTCTGCTGATGTGCATCACGCGCAAGCTGCGCAGCAAAAAGACAAAGAAATGGAAGAGGGCAAGGCCGCCTACCTGTGAGTGTCCTTTTCTTGTCAATGTCAACATGAATGACTTTCATGCTTGCCCAGGGAGCATCTGCTGTGGGTGTCACGGCCTTTGGGTCACGACTACATTATTATTATTTTTTTTTTCTTTCAAGCTAATGTGCACACGTGTTGAGTGACCTGTGTGGCAAAAGTTAAACCAAACCTGTGAAAGACTCAAATCTAGCTAGCTTTTTATTGGAGAATGAGAAAAGAAACCTTCTCTTTGCCGTCTAGGTGCACCTACAACAGCAGCCCGACCACCTTTTCAACCACAGTATGTCTCCGATAATGTCTTCTTCACAAACATCTCATCCTGCGTGTCTCGTTTGCATGTAGACGTTCACACGGATCAAGTGGTTGTCTCCGTATTTGACCGCAATCCATTGAAGCGTTCATGATTCAAACACACTTGGAATTGTGCACGTCAAACACAAATTCAGCTTGTCATTCACTTCCTCATTTCATGGACATGAAATTAGGTTGCAGCAGTACACGGAAAAAAGTTTTTGATGGCTTGATTGAAATTTGGTTCATCGAGAGGTCAAATGAAATCTTCGACTATCATCTCAAACAAGGGACCACTATTATAAGCACGAAGCAAGGGCTTTGGGTGGAATATGCCTTTATTTTCCACCCAAGGTTGGATGCAGGCCATTTATTTGCATCTGCAGGTCTATTTCGGGAAAATTCAACTCCATTTGGATGGGTAAATGAGGCCCAAAATGAATTGGAAGATCCATTTGACTTTGAGAATCTTCCTCATTTTCCAATTTGCCCTGTTGACAATCCCTGATCGAATACACTAGACATCTACCGTAATTTTCGGACTATAAATCGCGTTTTTTTTCATAGTTTGGGTGGGGGGGCGACTTATAGTCAGGAGCAACTTATATACATATATATGGGGTTTTTTTTCACTTTTTGGGGCATTTTATGGCTGGTGCGACTTATACTCCGGTGCGACTTATAGTCCAAAAATGACGGTACTTGAAAAGTATTTCTGGATTTAGATGATTTGATTTTGTGCAACCACTTGAGGAAATAAACATGTTTTCAGTGTAGCTTCATGCAACCACTACTAAATGGCACTTAAGCTTGTGTTTCCGCTTTGGGCTTGTTACAGTGACAACGTACGTAATAAGCAGCTAAGCGGCGTTATCAGTCGTTCTGGCCCAACTTGATTGAGGGATGTCAATATGCCGCCGGATTCATCCCGAATGAATCCATGCAAAGCATGGTCGCAAAGGTGCCGGCGCTAGTCCAATCTGGGTTTGCATGAGCTCATGAAACATGAAATTGCTTAACGTCCTCCAATCAAGCACTTATTGTGCTTATTTGGCTGGATTTCACTCTCCTATAATCTCACTTGTCTTGTTGCGAGAGAATTTGTGTCCCATTTCAATGGATTTTCATCATGAAAGGACGCTGGATGTTTCTGTCGCTTGTGCCTCATCTTTGGGCTCATTCGGTGGGCCAAAGCTAGTCAGTCTCTCCGCGTACTCTGACTTGAACACGAGGCTTTTTGAAATCGATTACAATGATTTGACCGTTGAAGTGACCAGTTACCAGTTACTGTGTGAATAGAGCAAAGATTGAATCATTCACACTGATCATCAAGTAAATAGTGCGATTTAGAGAAAAATGATCCCATTTCCTGAACAAATCCTTCTTGAGGCTGGATATCAAGCGGGAATCAGCTTACTGACAGCAGTACACGAAGGCGTCTTGCTTTCGCTGTCTTCATCGAAAGAATTTGAGAAGATTTAGAAAAGACCCTTTCATCTCACACTTGCGGGAGAAAACCATTCTCCCGACATCTCTGGCTTGGAGCGCAGAATGCTAACCGCTAAGCTAAAGGATCCGCCTAGACGCGCGGCGGCGGCGGCGCTCAATATTCGATTTCAAGGGAGGCAGAGTCTCAAGTGGTCGTTTTTTGTGGCGCTTTCGCCTGGAGCGTTGGCGTCCGCTATCGTGATGGTTTTCTGTTTCCGCGTTTGTTTGAGCTTGTTGGTATTGTCTCATGAGCGACCTGAGGCAGAAAGTGGAATTAAGGAAGCATTCCAAGTGTGTGGATTCCAACTGAAACTGTCGTGTTTGGATTGAGTGGAAGGAAGTGTCGGTTGATCCACGTATCAATTTCTTTTAGACAGTGACCTTCATTGAAGCGTTGGGCTTGGGAAAGCTAGCGAAAGGTTCAGGCTAGCTCCGCATTCGCACGTGATGGCCATGATGACTGACAGCTCCGTCCGTCCAAAGAATGAATGCAAACATTTCTCGCAAGCTTCCATCACTGCTGCCTTTTCATTCGAGTCCTTCCGTTCTGTGACCCACGTCTCATGGACATCCTCCTTGCCTGCTCCGATCATATCTCTCTCTCGCTCTCTCGCTCTCTCTCTCTTTCTCTCTCTCTCTCTCTCTTTCTCTCTCTCTCTCTCTCTCTCTCTCTCTCTCTCTCTCTCTCTCTCTCTCTCTCTCTCTCTCTCTCTCTCTCTCTCTCTCACATGCACGCTGTGCTCTGAAAATTGCAGGAAACTGACGATGAAGGAAGAAATTGGCAAAGAGTCTCTCAAGGATACTATTGAAATCAAACTGCAGGGCGACCGCCGCATCTACGCCAACCGGACGACAACAAAGCATAGAAGGGATGGGGAGGGGGGCCGGCGGCGGCGGCAGCTTTCCCGCAAGAAAATTCGGATCACCAGACCAAAACCCTAACAAACATACTGCGATGGAAGGAAAAATGATTGTATATTTCTTGTTTTGTTGTGTCCGGTTATGATGCTTTTATTTGACCCCCCCCCCCCCCCCCTTTTCATTTCAAAAGTATTCACAGTTGAGTCATTGCTCCCCCGCTGAGCTCTCTCTCGCTCAGCATCATCACGCTTGCGGGCCATTCTAGCAAGAGAAGCTCAACGATACGCCGATGATGTCAACCTTCTTAGTTTCCCTGGCGTGATTGGTGTCAGGTCTAAATACCATCAGACATTTAACCACACGCTGGAAGGAAGAGGAGAAAAGAACCAGAACAGGTTTACTCGCGAGGAGAACGATAGAGAGAGGAAACTCGGTTACAATCTCCATCAATTCTGAGTTCTCCCTCCACGTGCTCCTCTATTTAATGTTTTGGTTTCCCTGGTTACAGAGGCGTTGCTACACTAAAGGGAGGGGAGATTGTGCCTGTAGCAACGCTGATTAGCAAAAGAATGTAGTGTGGTGTGAATTAGCACTTCATTGTCGGCCCGTGACCCCCGCAGAGTTTGTCCATCTGTTCTTCTCCAGTTGTTGGCCGAGTAGTCCGCGAGTGAGATCAGATAACTTCAATTGCCGCTTTCCTGTGGAACAATGCAACTAAACCTTGGCTAGACTTTATCTACTTAGTAAATTAACACGCAATAAGAATGAGTGACTTGTCCTAAACACTTTAACAAACATTGAGTGAATATGGGATAACTTGTAACCATCTATGAACCAAACCTACAGTTAACTAAAAGGAATGAAGTTTCTTTCAACCAAATAAGAACATTTCGCCTATGCAAATAAGATCTGCTCATTGTTAGTGAAGGCCTCTTACAGAAACAAAAACACACAGATAACATAAGGACAGGAAGGATACATATGGCTGACAGGGATCAAAAGGAATCCCTGTCACTAAAGAGAAAGGACCTAGATGAAAAGGAAAGCCATAAACTCGTAAATGACAAGGCTTTACTTAAATTATTCCAACATTTGGGCAAGCTTCAGTATGGACAAACTATTTTCTACAGAACAGGGGGAAAGAATCGTTTCATTCTGTGTTGCCAGAGAACAAACAAAAAGGGACTCGTCAAATAAAAAAGACAAAAAAGAATGATGTCGTGGCAAGTAGTATATGTGGGTTGAGTTGTTTTCAAAAGTCTTTTTCTAAAGTATTGACGCTGAGTATTGTTGCCACTGTTGTCATCTGTCATCACGCAATGGATGTTTTTGCTATTTCGGTCTCCTCCTGTGAGCTTGAACTGTGAACGTTTTGATCGATCCGACCGAGCGCTTTGTCGGAGGGAACCAACCGACCAATCGTCAACATTTACCTTGATCTCTATGCGCTCTGTGCCTTTGATGTCTCCTCAAAGTCCCCCCCCCCCCCCCCTTTCTCCTTTTGCTCGCTGACATTGTCACGTGTTGTACAAGAAGAAGAAAAAAATATTTTGCAGAGCTTTTATGTAAAAACACTATAAAAGATGTGACTTTTTTTTTCTTTCGCAAAAGGCAGATTCTTCTTTTGTCATGTTGTATTTGGTCCAAGGCTTAGTGCTCGTCCAACTTTTGATTGTTTTGTCAAATGTGCAGCAATCGCGTTCATCTGAATTGAGGAGGTCATTCTATTTGTTGAGACATGAATGTTTATATGCGCTGGGAAATGTAGTAAACACTGAAGAGAACATTAGTATGAGTGGTGGGATGACTACTGATGCTGACATAACAGGTCTGTCAGAAAGATTCCAGGACCGGCGGCGCAATCCATATCTTTCAACACACTTTTTCAGTCCACGCTGTGATGCCTTCGGATCTCCTTGAGCTAGGGAAGGAGGGGCAAAATCATGAGTGCTCGAGAACGTTGCTCCAGCACGGACGGCAATGATGTTCTCTGGCAGGAAGTGTCAGATGCTCAGGGTATTGAGAGCAGGTGCGAGTTGAAAGCACAACATTTGCTACAGGATCTCTTTGTGGAGGTGCTGCTTGATCGCCTGAGCTCCACAGAAGGACCATTTGGTTTCTTTTGTGACACCAGCCCTAGAACCTTTCTGACATACCATGTCGAGCTTTGTCAACTTTGTCTTTGGCAACTCCGATTTTATTTTATTTTTCTGCTGTATTTTTCATTTGATGCTGTGTGAGATGATCATGACCTCCCATGAATGTGACTCGTTGATTTATGCACTTGTGGAGCAAATACCGAATGGCAGCAAGCAATGTCGACTCGTGTGCATCTGTTAAAAGCAGATGTTTAAAGCTTTTATGTTGTGCCTTGGACAAGATTTGTCCGTGAGTATTATTCGAATTTTGAAACAATATTTTATTTTGGTTACATGTGATGTTTAATGCAAACCTATTCACCGTAAATGTGATGTAGCTTGTATGTGTTGAGCTAACGCACAATTTTACTTGTATATTTTCCTAGTTTTACGACGGTCTTAACAGGGCAATGTTTTGAGGCCATTCTACAAATAAATCAGCTAAAAGAAACCAAGTCTGATTATTTGGAGCGTCGTTAACTCGCTGTCTAGCTGGTGAAAAACTCGATGCTTCAGAGTGAGGACAGCACAGTAAAAGGACACTAGCGCGGCGGGCACAACCACGAGGAGCTACATCCAGCAAGATAACCATGAGCCTACCATCAGGAAAGCGGTATCACCCAGGTCTACCAGAAGAAGATCTAATGCCAGACCCTACAGAACCAGGACAAGTGCACAACACAGACGATGTGGACAGCACGGAGAACAAGGGTAACGCAAGCTACACAGACACAAAGATGAAGTCTTCACGCTCGCATACATCCAAACGTTCATCCGTAAGTTCTGCAGCGCTAAAAGCACGTGCACAAGCAGTTGCTGCACGAGCACAGCTGGAGTATTCATTAAAAGAAGCAGCCATAATGAAACAGAAAACTGAACTTGAGGCTAGTTTACATGTTTTGAGTAGTCAAAAAGCTGTTGCAGTTGCCGAAGCAGAGGCTGCTGTTTATGAAGGAGAGGAGGGTCTCTCAAAGACTGAACTGAGTCATGTGTTTGTAGAACCACCTGCTAATCCAATGCAACGCACAGCAGAGTATATTCAGCAACACACAGACATTTGCCATGAAGGATTCACGTCACGAGTCGATCCTCTCGCTTGCCACAATGCTGCACGTGAACAATGTGAAATGGCTATGACTACAAAGATAGACAATAAAGGCATGCAAAGCGTGGAAAAAACGGATATTAAAGTAGAGCACCAAACACAGCAAGGACAGACGAATTCCCCCAAACTGTATCCGTACGACACTCCTCCGTCCAAACGGGTGCGTGTGATCTCAGTGTACAGTGCGCGTCGTCTTCGTGCCCCAAATTTCTTTGCGCCCGTTTGGACCTTCAACCCTAACCCCTCGCGGAATGTGCTTTGTGCAGGCAGGACGTGGGAATATCGATGACTCTCTGTATGTACATGTGCAACACTTGTGTCATATGTAAATAAACATGTCCTGGTAGAAGAGGCCCTGGTTCCCGATGTGGCTTTCTCTTCGTTGCTTCAAGGACGTCGACGGGCAAGCGGCGGGCGGGCGGGCGACACGCACGCATGCACGCACGGACGCACGGACGCACGGACGGCAGTCCTTGTCATTATCCCGGCCGGCCGTTGTGACAAACTGTCGGTGAAATCACATTCTTACACAAACATCGATTTTTTTTTTTTGCCCTTCAATGGACAATTGGGTGGGCTTTTTTGTCTTTCCCAATAGAGGGCAAAGTGCTTTTTTCCGTCAGGGTCATTTCCAAGCCAGCATTATTTCAAATGGAAGCTGTGTTGCATTGAAATCCATCCTCCACTCCAGGATGAGAAAACCAAGAGAATTGTGCGTGCAAGGTGAAATGAAATGAAGATTTTAATGCGGCGTGCTTTTCACTTCACACGTTTGAGTGCCATCAACTACAATTTCAATTCCAAACTGCTTTTGATGCAGTGAGCGGGAAACATTTGTTTAGTGCGCAATTTTAGACAGGCAGCAAATTGCTCATGTAATTCTCTCTGAAAAATACTTAGTATATAGTACATAATAGTAGTATTGTTAGTATATCGCCTTTTTTCCTCCATAACCAACAATCAAAGCCTTCTCATAAAATTACTCCTTTTTATCTCGAAATTATACCCCTTTTTTTTTTTTCTTTTCCTGAATTCGTGAGCCTTATGCGTAAAAGCAAGCGTGCACTTAAGATTGGATTCTGGTCCACGCTAGACTGACATAAAAAAAAAACAAAAAAAAACGACATCACCTTTCTTTTACCTCTGTGGTGATGAAACACATCATTATCAGACCAGACCAGAAGCACACAAGGTATCCGAGCGGCTTCAACTGAATGTTGACGCTAATCAGAGCGGAGGAGCTTGACCTCAGATTCAGGTGGGGTAACCTGACACCATGGTTCCCATGTGGCCGCGTCAGAAGTGCCAAAGGCTCTTTGGCAGGCAGTCCATTTGTGCCGACCACAGATGAGATCGCAAAGGCGTCGCGAAGGTACTTTCCTTCATTTGAATTACTGTAAAAGGACTGACGTGTCATTACCTGTCACACGTTAAAAGCTTTGTTGCGACACCCGCTGCAGCTCAACTTGCCGCCTTACACCTACGTTCACATACAAGATTTCAGCAGCTGCGTTAAAATCATGGGGAAAACATCGCTATCGTTAGGTGGTTCCTGTGAGTGACCCAAATTTTGAGTTGAAGACACAACTTTTGCCTACCGCTAGCTTAATGCGAGCACATAAAGCAAAAGCTCACAGACAGGCTAATAGGTTTGCGGCATTCAAATACTTGAAGTCACGCGTATTTGAACACCAACACTAATATAGAGCGCCATTCTAGCAACATCAATTATATAGACTGCTGTTTTTCTCCTTCTCATCACCCAATTTTTGCCGGGAGGCTTAGGCTTAGGCTTATGAATGAGAATGCCATCGATCCGTTCCACCATCGATGGCATTCTCATTGGTTTGAAAGGCAAAAGTGGATTTGAGATTTAAACGTTTGGCGTTGCCGGCATATTCGGAAAGGCGCTGCTGGGAATAATCCTACTTTCCAGTTGCTTCCAATGAAAGAACTCTGAAACGCTCTTCGTACGTACAATATAATGCGGTAGACCTTTACAGCGCAGCAGCCAATTAGAAGCACGGTAATCACTTCATTTTGCTGCAGCTTGTAATGAATTGCTTGTAAGGCCTAATGAATTCACTCCCACCGTCTAGTGCAGGGGTCCTCAAACTTTTTCCTGTGAGGGCCACATAACGTTTCCCTTCTCTGATGGGGGGCCGGTGTCAGTTTGTAACAGAAAAAGTGTGACGATCGTAGGGGAGCTTGAAAAATGTATTGTTTTCCAGAAAGCCACACATAACCAAATAACGGTTATTTAATAACCCTTTCCAGGTTCTTTACAGAAAAAAGTCAGGAAACAAATAATAACACTATTAATGAAATAAATAATAACTAAATAACCCTCTCTGAGTTCTTCACAGAAAAAACAGGAAAGAAATAACTCTCTCTGGGTTCTTCATAGAAAAAAGAGCCATGGAACATTAACTTTCTGTTGTGCCATGCACAATCTTAACAGATAAAAGTTCAGCTCAGTTGTCAGAGCAGAATCTCTCTGACACATGAGCAGTCTCTTACAGTTCTTGTGTTCCATCCTTATAATCCTTCTGTAGGTTCCAGTAGGCTTGTAGACACCGCTGTCTTTTCTGTTAAAGTTTGCTAGTGCGTCATAGTCTGGAGTAACATTTGTTGTGGCAATTCTTAGGCGAGATCCGAGGTGTTGGTCCGTTTACCTCAATCTGTGACGGGTTGATGTTGACGTTCATGTGGCTGAACGTCACGTCGCGTACGTCGAGCCAAATTGGCCACTCTCTTTTAAACGCTCGGCACTGTGTCCACCTTGCTTTTCCTTGGGCGACTCATTTTAATGGAAGGATTCCAGGGGAAGGTTTGTGGGTGGCTTTAGCGCAAAACTGCATCTGAAAGTTCAGCGCGCAAATTACAAGAATGCTGTCGTCACAGCCCACGCTCTAAATTCGGGACTGATTCAAATAGAGCGCAAGTGCGCCATGTCCGTGTACACGCACTCGTGAGTGTGCACCGAGCTTTCTGACACGGCTTCCGGTAGTAAATGCGCAGGCGAGCGCTTCCCCATCTACTGGGGAAACGCAGTCATTGCAGGCAAAATGACCCCAAAAAATGTTTAATAATACAATTTATTCAGGGTTGGCGGGCCGGATTAAACGGTCCCGTGGGCCGTATCCGGGCCGCGGGCCGTAGTTTGGTGACCACTGGTCTAGTGGTAAAGCAGAAAGAAAGCTCAAGGCACACAACGGAAGCCCACATTCATGTATCAGGTGGGATGTGACAAGCGGCAGATGTTGAGTGGCCAATGTCGCTCATTTTAAATGCAAGCTGGCAATTATGAAGCCACGCATCATCACAGCCAGAGTCCTTTCAAGCCTGTATGGATTACAGCCATTTGCAGAAAGCAGCATGCATAAGTGAACAGAGCCTGTGGCAAAAGAAAAAAGGCTCCCAATAATTGAGCGAGCGCATGGCAGGCTAAATGTCAAAGTAATTGCGGGCCATTCGGCGCCACACTATTCTTCTCTATTAGCCTAATATGGCGGAGTTACTCCTCCCGGCTTGGTGCAAATTCATATTGGATTTTTGTTCAAATTTAACCCAATAGTAATGGATGTGCCTCTGGGGGAGCGTTCAAAATCAATTTGCTAAACAGCTCAAAATTGCCCCCATAATTGCCTCTGCGGAGTGTGGAGCTCCTCACCAGTCAAAGGTGATTGCTACCAAAGTGTGAGTCAACTTTGCTCTCAGCCAAGACTTGGCTTTGCTTTTGACCGCGCCGCGCGGCCGCGGCGGCCCTCGTTAGGCCAAACAAAGTGGAGGCTGCTAAGGCAAGGCCCAGCGGCGCTCTCGTCGGCTGATGAAACGAACTATCCTGGCAAAGGGGGGCTTGTATGTTTGGACACATGAGCGTAGCGTGAATACAATCAGCTTGACTCGGCTCATTATCCAGGAAAGGGGAGCCACCGGCCGACACCATTCCTTCATTCGAAAGTGACATTTACGGATAATAACCTTCTGCCCGATGTCACTGCTAACGGATATGCGGACGCCTATCAAAGAGCAAGCTTCCAGCTCGCAGAATTCATCTGTTCCCACATGTTCCCAGGGATGGATGCCTTACGGCCGTACGGATTTTGTGTCAAATGTCAAATGTGCGAGGGCAACGTATTCCAGTCGCCTCTCTCCCCCGCGTGGACCTGAGGTCGCGTACGCTAACCAGTGATGTGACCGTGCCAGATGCTCTCCTCTGCCTCCCTCGCCAGCTGCGGTCCGTGTCCGGCCCGCTCGGTTCGCTGGCCTGACTTTAGCACGCTAAAAAAACAACACGAACCGACATTTTAGTTCCCAAATGGCTCACTCCAAGACAAGACATTCAGCGGTATCCAGCTAGCAGTGACTTGGCATCCAGCAGCTAGCAAGAACTTGATGCCGTCACTTGCTTTTCTTTCTTTTGTCTGTCATGTCAAGTCAGAGGTGCAAGCCACAGGCAACTTGCAATCAGCTCCAAACCTCCTAACCTGCAGGGGGCAGAGAAAGAGGAAAGTGTCAGCCAAAAGCAGGAGCCCAAGCCAATGAGCCCTGGAACTAAACTACCTACCTACCTACCTACCTACCTACGTATCTACCTACCTACGTATCTATATACTTCCTGTAGCCAGCCTGCATGGCACGGAGAGCAATCAACAATGTTTGGGAGCACTGGAACAAGCAACCAAAAGTCACTCCGCTCACGGTCAACACGCAACTGGTATGAAAATGGACATTTGTATCGATTGTTGAGGAACCTGAGCTATTGGAACGGTCAAATGAATTGAAATGGGAAATTTGAGTACTTGTTTCAAAGTTGAAGTAGGTTTTGTTTGAATTACAATGAGACACATGTTTATTTGTTTAAAGGTTATCAACCTGAAGTACAATCTACATGACAACCTTCATTGGGACCTAAATGGAATGTAAACTGGAACCCAATGAAAGGAAAACGAAATGAAGATTGGACTTGTCCCTTTGCATTCTTCAGAGCAGGCTTTTTTCAAGTTGAAGCAAGAACTGGGTGAAACATTGACAGAACTTGACATTGTCACACGCGCGCCCACACATTCACAAGGTGGGAATCAAACGCGCGGTGTCGGCGGCACACAAGACGAGCAAGTGTAGCCAGCCCTCCACCCCATCAGCCGCTCCCTTGATGCTATCGCTAGCAATGTTCTGCCTGTTTACGTTGCTCGTTATTTGATGAGCTCATCATTCCAAATAGGTGTGTTGGAAGAGAGCCACATCTAGTCATTTATTCATTTTTTATTTGATCTAGCGAGTTAGCTTATCTTTTTTGAGCTAGCTTGTCTGTCCGTCCGTCCGTCCATGTATCTATTTATCCAAAGAGCAAATCTGCTAGTAACTAGCAGATTTGCTCTTTAGATAAATCTATCTATCTATCTACTACCAGCTAGTAGATGTGTACAGAGTTGTTTCTCAGACAAGCTTAAAATGGTGACAGGTGTATCTTGTTCCTTTCTTCTCTGCTGTTCACTTCAAACACGCTCCATGCAACCGCAATGCTCTCGTATCAGACAAGGCTTGCTCGATCACCTGCTCGTTTGCTGTCCCGTGTGCGCACGGAGCGCGGTGGTGCGTTTACGGGCAGTCGGAGAAATCAACGCCAACAAAAAAAATTACATCCAGCCTAGTTAAGACCATACCAAAGACTATGTATAAAAATGGGACCCATTGCCTCCCTACGTGTGTGACGATCATTGGGACTTAAAAAAAATATATATATATTTTTTTATTTTGTACCCATGTATAATGCGCACCCCAGATTTTAGGACAATAAATTAGTTAAATTTTGCGCACTATACACGGAAAAAAACGGTATACTAAAATGAGACTGTATTTTCTGGCCTTCAGTCATAGTTGTACATAGTTGTACATTTTCTCTCTTTTCTCAGTGTTTACGTGTTGGCGACAAAATCTCCGCCAGCATCACGCTGAGCACGGGGGCCCCCCAAGGCTGCGTGCTCAGTCCGCTGCTCTTCACCCTCCTGACGCATGACTGCACTGCAACCTACAGCGACAACCGTATCGTGAAGTTTGCTGACGACACGACTCTGGTGGGTCTCATCACCAAGGGAGACGAGACTCAATACAGGCTGGAGGTTGACCTTCTGACCACGTGGTGCAGGGACAACAACCTCCTGCTGAACGTCGACAAGACCAAGGAGATTGTTGTGGACTTCCGGAAGGGTCACACCCAACACCTGCCGCTGACCATCGACGGTGCTGTGGTGGAGAGAGTGAGCAGCGCCAAGTTCCTGGGGGTGCACATCAGTGAGGATCTCTCCTGGTCCACCAACACCGCATCACTGGCAAAGAAAGCCCAGCGCCGCCTGTACTTCCTGCGGAAACTCAGGCGAGCGAGCGCTCCTCCGGCCGTCATGACTGCATTTTACCGCGGCACCATTGAGAGCGTCCTCTCCAGCTGTATTGCTGTTTGGGGTGGCGGCTGCACTGACTATAACTTGAAGGCCCTGCAGCGCATAGTGAACACGGCTGGTAAGATTGCTGGTGCTTCGCTCCCCTCCTTGAAGGACATTTACACCTCCCATCTCACCCGCAAGGCGACCACGATTGTGAGTGATGTGAGTCACCCCGCTCACTCTTTGTTCGAGCTTCTGCCCTCTGGGAAGAGGTACAGAAGCCTGCGCTCCCGCACCACCAGACTCTCAAACAGCTTCGTACACCAGGCTGTTAGGATCCTGAACTCGCTCCCCCGTTCTGCGTAGCGTCTTGTACTTTTACTGTCTGAACTGTCTGTATGCACACTGGCTCTTATTTGTTGTGTTATCTGTTTATTTATTATTTATTATTACTCTTATTATTTATTGTTTGTGCCTTTTTGTTTATGATGTTTTTTACTTTTGCGCTATGCTTGCTGGCTCCGCTTTGCTCCTCTTATTTATTGTGTTATCTGATTATTTATTATTTATTCATCACTCTTACTATTGATTGTTTGAATTTTTTGCCTTCTTGTTTTTATATTGTGTCGCGTACTTGTATGTCTATCGTGTTATGTGTCTCGTCACCGTGGGATAGAGAAAAACGTAATTTCGGTCTCTTTGTGTGTTGTGACGTGGAGAGATTGACAATAAAGCTGACTTTGACTTTGACTTTGACTTTGACTTTATTTTGCTTCCTCAATTTCATTTGGTTTTATGGAGGGATTTTGTCTGATAGCAAAGGGGAAGCTCGCTATTGTTTGTGTATTTGAATGTTCCGAATCAAAGTTGTCAATCAGTCCAAAAAAAAAAAAAAATCGTGTTGACAAAACCCCAGAGAATGGTTTTGACTTGGGGTTTAACAAATAACTTGTCATTTTATGATTCTAATTCTGTCCGTTTTGAAGAGCCCAAATTTAGTTCCTTGACCTAGTAAGTGGCAAACCACTGTTGGATACACATTTCTGTTTTGCTTAGCTGAATTCAAATTCAAACGTAGCGCACACAGACAGTCATTAGTTTATTTCCAGTTGGCCTTGAGCCCGACCTGAGAGCATTTTACTCCCTCGGCTTGGCCATATTGTGTTTGTAGGATGAAATGCAGTCACCATAGCAACCCTTGGCGGACGGACGGACGGACGGACGGACTGACGGAGAGAGCAAGCTTCTTTCTTTCTTTCTTTCTTTCTTTCTTTCTTTCTTTCTTTCTTTCTTTCTTTCTTTCTTTCTTTCTTTCTTTCTTTCTTTCTTTCTTTCTTTCTTTCTTTCTTTCTTTCTTTCTTTCTTTCTTTCTTTCTTTCTTTCTTTCTTTCTTTCTTTCTTTCTTTCTTTCTTTCTTTCTTTCTTTCTTTCTTTCTTTCTTTCTTTCTTTCTTTCTTTCTTTCTTTCTTTCTTTCTTTCTTTCTTTCTTTCTTTCTTCAGAGTGCGAGCTCAGCCTTTCTGTGTTCTATTAGGGAAAAGGGCCGACGATCCTATTACCGCTCGAGTAATCTCACCGGGCCCGGCCAGACAGGACTTGGAAGGATTTCCCATCCAGCCCTCCCTCCCTCCCTTCGTCTCCTTTGCCCACTGACCCTCCGGACGGAGTCCATTTCCCCACAGCTCGGCCGCTCTCAACGGTGCTTTGAGGCGCACTGCGCACACGGGTGGTGTGGTGCGGTGCGATATGATGTGAAGAAGAAGCACGGAGCGGCAGGTTAAGGAAAGAGAGTCGACTTCTAGAGAGCGTACACTTCACCTCAGGTCTGCTGGTTGCTAGTTAGGACATCTTCTGTTTGCCTTGCTAACAGCCGTGACTTTTGGAAGTCGCGCATGCAAGCAAGCAAGCAAGCATGCAGTAACTTCTAATCTGGCCTGTTGCTGTTATCAGGTTGAATCCACCTGCTTGCTGGACGGTCGGTCGGTCGCCCTCAACCTGTAAGGATGACCATTCAAAAGCCAGCCAGCCAGCCAGCCAGCCAGCCAGCCAGCCAGTCATTCTGTTGTTAATGCTCCTTTGAAAAATGCCCTTTTGAACACAATGGTTTTGCTTTCTTGCAGCCAAGCTTTGAACCTTTTGAAAAAGTAGAGTGCCGCTTGTTCTTCCTTTTCATTCGTTCATGGTACTAGCATGCTGCGTAAGCCTGCGGGGAATCAATTCGAACTGGGCAGGGAGACTTTTTCAAAGACGTCCCGTGCAGTCTCAACTAGGGGTGTAACAATACATCGATACACATCGATTAATCGATATAATGCTCTACGATTTATTGGCATCGATGCTAAAGGTAAACATCGATTTATATCGCCGTGTTTGACCTCGGACATTAGAGGCGACTTTATTTTGAAATCCAGTTCATTGTTGCTTGCTTCCTCTTTCCGGGAGCAGTGTTGTGAGCAGAGCAGGCACGTGAAAGGGGAGGCGACAACTAGTACGCGGCTCCTGGGCTGGTGCTATGGCTAGTGTCCAAAAAGACGAGGAAATTCCCTCCCCTTTAGGCTTCAAGTCATTCGTTTGGAAGCACTTTGGGTCCCAAAGAAAAGCTGGCTCAACGGACAAGACACGTGCAGTTTGTAAATCCTGCCATGCGCTGATCAAATATTCAGGGAGCACAAATCTCGCCGCACATTTAAAGAAAAAACACCACATCAAAGTTCAATGTTAAAGTAAGCAATTTGTATACTACAATACTCTTGTCATTTCCTAAATAAAGAGTTTGCAGTACCTTGTTGATTTTGCGTATGAATTGTTATAAATCAGGATATTGTTCTATATTTTTTATTTTAAAAAAAAGATCGATCGTAGAGCACTATATCGCGATATAGCAGGCTTTAAGATATCGGCAAATATCGTATCGTAGTTCTTTATATCGATATTATATCGTATCATGACAAAACCCGCGATTTACACCCCTAGTCTCAACCAATCAGTGCTTCTGTCAAGTCCATGTCTTGGGAAGAAGAAGAAGAAGAAGAAAAACAACAACAACAAAAGATCAGTTGTCCCACTGACATCTTGTGCGGTGCCGAAATGGCAGCAGCCGTGTCAGATGAATGCGGCGGCGGCCATTCCTCTTGTGTCTCGTTTAAATGCTCATTGAGCCTGCAGATATGATGGTATCTTAAAATGAAGGGCATTCATCAAATCTCCAGGCACTCAGGTTTCTAACCATGTATCAATCACATGACAAATCAGGGATGGATATTTTGGATGTGGAAGGGAAAAGTGGACCTCATGACAAATCCCCTTTAAGGCTTAAACCATCAAAGCCTTATAAGGCAGTGTTGTGTATAAGCCGAGCTTCACAGAACAATTAGTTCTGCCTTATCAGTAGTCTGTGACCTGCTCCTGTGCATGTCATTTGTACTGTCAAGCCAGCAAGCTGTTAGCGAGCGTTTGGGTGTTTTTGAGCATTGTAAAGTTGCTTTGAGAATTTTGGAATTGACATGTATAATATACAGAGATCTCTGTGCATCAACATGGCGTATTCTAATTTGGCAGACTGCTCCAAAGCTGGGAATTGTGGCAAAGCTATGGAGGACCAAAAATCGGTCTCAATTTCGACCTGCTCAGAGCGCATCAAAAGACTGGCGCAGCTGATCTCGTGCATTTCTGGTCAATTTAATTGGGGCACAGACGGACAGATATCAATGTCTGGACCTTGGGTACATCATCTTATGGCTGCTCTCAAAGATGTTGGCTGTGGCAGCCAGAGAGGAAGTGGACTGTCAGAGCCAGATGCCAATGCGAAACCCAGCGAGCAGTCCGACTGAGACATTGCGTAGCTGTGACGGTGACACACAATATAGAGACATGCCTGAAAGGTTGAGCCTAGCATTTGGAAGAAACAAAACGACAGGCCTGCAATTTGTGAAGCAGGAGCTTTCCAAATGATTGCACTTGGAAATGTTTACCGCCTTGGAAACGAAACTGTATCGGAGATGGTCATTCAAACCTTTTAGCATGTTCCGAAGAACCAAAAAAGAAGACAGACCAACAATGAGTGAAAAGGTGGCTCTTATCTGTTATTAAAACATTTTAGCACATTTGGAAGAAATAAAATGTCAGGTCTAAATACCATCAGACATTTATTTACACGCTGGAAACAAAGAGGAGAAGACAACCAGTATTCTTTTGCTCGCGAGGAGAATTAGGTAGAGGGCCCAGTTCACAGTCCTCCACCAATTCTGACCTGCCCTACCGTCATCTCCTCTTTTTATATTGGGTTGCCCTGGTTACAAGAGGCGTTGCTACACTAAAGGGAGGGGAGAGTGTGTCTGTAGCAACACTGTTTCAGCTAGCTAATAATGTTGTGTGGTGCGAGGCCGCATGGCCTTGGCCGATCAGTGACCCCAGGAATGCAGAGTCTGTTCTTAGATGGTTGGCATCCTTGTTCCTGGCTGCAATCTCCAAAACTGGATGCCGTGTCTCTCTCGTGCATACACTCCAACAACGATGTGAGATAACTTGTATGAAGTCTACTTAAACAAACATTGAGTAAATATGGGATAACTAAACACTGTCTCGGACAAAACAATTAACAGAGAGAGGACTTCTCTTGAACTAACAAGAAACAAAGAACAAAGATGTTCTGTTTCTAACTTGTGAGGGCCTCTCAAAGATAAGACAAGGAAAGGGAGTATAAGGACTCCCCAAGGCTAGCCGGCACATATGTTGACTTGAGCGAAGATATGTGACCTTCGGTTTCAGGCCGACCAGCGCTTCAGCAAAACTAATTATTCTAACACAAAACAAGAGGCCAACAATTTGTGAAGCAGGAGCTTTTCAAATGATTGCGCTTGGAAATGTTTACCGCCTTAGAAAGGAAACTGTATCGTGGAGTTGGTCGTTCAAACCTTTTAGCATGTTCCGAAGAACCAAAAAAGAAGACAGACCAACAATGAGTGAAAAGGTGGCTCTTATCTGTTATTAAAACATTTTAGCACATTTGGAAGTAACAAAACAAGAGGCCGACAATTAGTGAAATGGTGGCTTTTTCAGATTTAACCTGACAGACGGCTTATTTTATTTTTTGACTTGAAAAGTTTATCATCTTGGAAATCAAAGTGAAGTTGGTCAGCCATCTTTCCCTGACCTTGTCATCCACTGACATTAGTTCAGTTCAGTTCCGTTTCGTTTCTTCACGCAATATCCAAGACATACAACATGATACAACCAACAATATTAGGCAGCTCGGTTCTTTATTTTTAATAAGGAGTATTTTGACCTGCTCTGGTGTTGTGTTTACCTCAAAGAATATTTTGCAGTTCACCATCCAGGAGTGCTGATATTTCTTTTCTTTCGATTGTCAATGCGTCATCTCTTTAGCTTGTTCCCTCTGCTGTCAGTTTATTGACTAGACTATCATTTTGTGATACAGAAGATGATTCCACTTGTGTTTGATATTGCCGAGGTTCCTCATTTCAAAAAAACGTGTCGATTCATGAGCTGGAACCTTTTTCAACTTCTTATTTTGAAGATCGTGTTTTTGGCAAAGATGCAAAGCGTGTAATGAATACACAGAGAAAAAGAAAGACCGTTATAGCAAAAGCGTCACATTTGCGTAACCGATGAGATTTTTTTTCATCAAACTTGTAATGAGTGCATTTGTTTGAAACTATTCCATGAACCAAGTCATCCCTCCGATGTTTGCCCACTTGAGCAAAGCCATTGTGTCCGCCGGTTGCTTAGCGACCGCCACAGTCTTGTATTCCGCTAAAACTCTTCAGAAATCATAATTGTGCTCCCGATTTTCATGATGAGAAAGAGAAATAAGAAGACGCTTCACTACAGATGTGGAACTTGGCAAAGATGAAGGCTTTACTGTGTGGTCCTCCATATTTCATGATCACTCCTGAATCATTGGGGGGAAAAAACATTTTTTTTACGTTCCTGGCTCTATCTAAAGTGACATTTTTTGCTCAAGTTAAAATCCCAGGTGCCAGCTGGCTCCCAAACGTCACGTCAGAGCGCTGCGTTGGCTTGTCACCTTGACCTTGTGCTTGTTTGTCAACGGTACAGTCAGCCGATGGTTGTCCGGCCGGCCGGCAGAGAAAATGTCTCCGCTGCATTCGACTCTCAGATGTAGTGACAGGTGAACGGCGGGCGACGGGAGCTAATAGCAGGAGTCTTAAACTAAACGCCGCCTTCCTTTCAGTCACAGCGTGGGTGATTGAGCGACAAGCGCGACAAGCCGGGCGGCGGCAAGGCGAGGCGTGACGAGACGCGGGTGAGCGTCACAACGTCACAAACGCGCTCCATGCGACCGCAATGCTCTCGTATCAGACGCTTGCTCGATCACCTGCTCGTTTGCTGTCCCGTGCGCGCACGGAGCGCGGTGGTGCGTTTATGGGCAGTCGGAGAAATCAACGCCAACAAAAAAAATTACATCCAGCCTAGTTAAGACCATACCAAAGACTATAAAAATGGGACCCATTGCCTCCCTGCGTGTGTGACGATCATTGGGACTTAAAAAAAAAATAAAAATAAAAAAAATATTTTTTTTTTTTACCCATGTATAATGCGCACCCCAGATTTTAGGACAATAAATTAGTTAAATTTTGCGCACTATACACGGAAAAAAACGGTATTCATCACTCTTACTATTGATTGTTTGAATTTTTGCCTTCTTGTTTTTATATTGTGTCGCGTACTTGCATGTCTATCGTGTTATGTGTCTCGTCACCGTGGGATAGAGAAAAACGTCATTTCGGTCTCTGTGTGTTGTGACATGTGGAGAGATTGACAATAAAGCTGACTTTGACTTTGACTTTGAATAAACGAGGGAAAAAGAACTAGTGGATCATTTTCAGATATGTCACCCATCCAGGAAAGCACAAAACGTTCTGGGTTGGAATGTGGAGCTTTTTGTGAGGATGTCACAAAATGAATTCATCAACGTTTGCGTTAGTCCTGTTTTTGCTTTGTGGAGTGACTTTTTGCCCTTTTGGACGTAATGAATGGCAACAAGCATGTAATGAGTGTGAAATAGCTCCCTAACAAGGGTGCTCTTTCTATACCGTACACCATCAAGGTTTATCAAGTCATCCCGTGATAGACTCATGGCATCAGCGGAATGGAAAAAAAATTGTACAAGGTCGGGGGGCACAGGGACACAGAGACCTTTCTTTGGTGCCCCCCCCCTCCCCAGCCACCAAATTCTCACCCTTTAGATGGCACTTGAATTCGGGGCAGGATTTGATGTCATGAGATTGGTTCCAATGCAAAACAGGACATGCTTAATTCATTCACTACTGTTAAAGACGCCACTGCACTGATAAGCTCATATGTAGCACCCCCTAGTGGAACATCGGTGTAATAATCTAGATTGTGATAGCGTCCCTCACTTTCCAATACTACGTTCCGTCCGAGTTTCTCTCAGCGTTATTTGTAAACAATCAGGTTTCTTTCCAGTGGGATAATTGGTGGCATCATGTTGTTCCATGTAAGATTTAAAGCTCAAATTCTGCTTCGAGACTTAAATGCTGGCGTCAGTGCAGCAAGATCACATTCGAGAGATTAAAGTCTTACAAAACGTTTGTAAATATATGACGCATGAGGCTGGGATACGTGGTCAGAAATGAGAGCAATGGCGGAGGAAGAGGATGAAGGAGTGTGTGAGAAAACACATCGACTAACAATCATCGTAAAAGTGACAGCGAGGAAAATATGGAAGTGAAAAGGGAAGTTTTTATTTCAGAGTGAAAAGGGGAGGGGGGGGGAGAATGATCATGGAAGAGTTAAGCAAAGCCAGTTGGAGATGATAGTGAAGGAAACCATGAAGAAAGGAAAGAGGATAAAGATGGAAAACGATCGATTATGGAGAAGAGGCCTATTCACTTTCCAATGTTCTTTTACCTTTGTTTGCATTATGATACTGCCTCTCAGTGGCCAAGGCGGGGATACCAGCATCACAATACATCTAGAAAATTCCTTATTAAAAAGACAAAGGCAACATTTGATCGTTGTTTGTTGACCTTTCCGTCCATTTAAGATAGAAAAGTGTTTTTAATAACAGGAACGATTCAACCCGTACCATTGTTTACTAAATGAGGACGCACAGACTACAAGACCCACAATCCACTACGCCACTTTTCTCTGACGTCATCGCACCGGGTGGTCAACTGCGCGGCTTGTGCGCGCTTTTGGAGCAGCAAGAGTGCAACATTGTTCCAGGTTTGTCACTTTTCATTCAGTATTGACAACTTATGGAACTTGTGGTGTGTGTTTAGCAAAATGGTTTATTTTGGAGAAAGTATTAAGAGAACAAGCCCAAGTGCGCTCAGTGATATATTTATTTGGCACCTTGTGTTGATGAGTGACAAGTAGTTACGCTCGTGACGTGTTTTTGCACAGCTCGGTTCTTGCTGACAATGATTTGTTCGTCGATCCTTTGGAGGAAAAGGAAGGAGGTGACGACAATGATGACGATGGTGGCGCACACTTCGCGGGCAGCCAGGCAGGAGAATTGACCGTCCGACCCAACGGAGCCGAAGCCCTGGCCGGAGTAGTTTACCTGTCAAGCCGAATTTTCCGCAAAGGATCCCCGCGGCGAGGAGGCAAAAATGCCGCGGAGGAAACAGTCTAATCCGCAGCCCGTTAAATGTGAGTTTTTTTCTTCTTTTGTGTCGTTGTCAAGCATGAAAACTAAATAAGATTTAGCGGTCCTTGTCTCTTTATTGAAAAATTAAATATTTTATTGTAAACGGTATTATTTAGGGAACAGGAACTGGTCGGACTGGTCCAACTTATTTGTTGATTTAGCTTGTTCTTCCTCCTCTTTGTGTCTTATCGCATCCTGACCTGAACGTTGTCTGTCCTCCACACTTCTTCCTGTTTCCACTTCCGTACCTGAACCCCCCCCCCCCCCCCTTTGTTTTTTCTTCATCACTTCCTATTTGACTTTGGCTCTTTTTGCTTGCATGCTATATGTAATATTTGGATTATTTTAGCAGAAGAAACTTTGGCTGAATGTTTCTCTAAGCTGAAAAAGTGTTTCCTCCTTTGACTTGTCCTCTTCTTCACTTATCACGTCCTCACTGGGTTTTCTCCGTTGCATTATCTCATACTTCCCGTTTCACAAAATTATACTGATAAGGCAAGTCAGTTTTATGAATATATCACCAGATGGCAACAGAACTTTTTCTTTGTAGTCAGTGAGCAGGTCAAGAAGCAAACCATCATAGCCCCCACATGAATAAGTGTAACAGATGCAGACTACCGTAATTTTTGGACTATAAATCGCGGTTTTTTTTTCATAGTTTGGGGGGGGGGGGCGACTTATACTCAGGAGCGACTTATATACATATATATGGGTTTTTTTCTTCACTTTTTTGGGCATTTTATGGCTGAACTACCAGTTTTGCTGCAATTCACAATTTGACAGCGTCACACCATCACAATCAAAGATGCACTTGAGCTTTCACTCGCACAACAAATACATTTTAAGCTTGAGTGAGACACAATCCGCCGTCACCTCCCCGCCAAGCTGTACAAACACACATATCTGTATAAACATGAGTCTCGAATAGGGATGTTCGATATTTTTTTTTGCAGACCAATGGCAGGACGAGTATTCGATGATTGAGTAATCACCGATACTAAGTACCGATACTTCTAGTCGTTTTGATACGTACAATTTCCTCCAAATAACTGACAGATCATTTTAAACACAGACACATATATCCAAATTTTGCTTAATGGCAATTTTCTATTGCTCTAATTTCAACTTTCTAGTGACTGATCGTAAAATGGCCACAAGATTATCGGCCGCTGTCGCGAGTACCGATACCTTGTTTTGATACTCGTACGTTTTGTTCCCAGTGGAGTTGGAAGATGGCGGCGTGGCAGGCAACACGGGTTGTCTGCTTCTGGACGATGACATCCGGCCGAGTGGAGACTTGGGCTTTGGCAAGTCTGAAATTTTGCCTTTGGATGCCGATTCCGGTCAGTCACACGGATTGTTAAAACCCGGAGTTCAAGTGTGAGATATGACTCTATTTTCTCTATGTGTGGAGGAAGATCTTTCAGGACAGTTCCTCTCATGTAAAGGTTGTGGTCAACTTCTTTGTGACACGCCACTGGGAGCAGCGTTTGATCATGGTAACGTCACTTCTTCCCTTGCGAAAAAAAAAGTTATTCACTGACATGTTTTTCTTTCAAATTATTCACCGCCCTGCAGGACTAGACTGTGGTCTTAAGTCGGACCTCTACTGTCTCACCTGCGAAAGCGATTTCCAGGGTGCGGCCTCCATCAAATCCAGGCAGGCGGCGGACGCCAAGATGGCCGACGGATCCTTGGTCGTTACGTCGGACAGGAAGAAAAGAAGTCAAATGGGCGCGACTGGGGAGCTTCCTCCTAAAGTCTACTCCTGCTCACTGTGCACCTTCACGTCCCGTTACTCCAATCACCTGAAACGGCACATGCACATCCACGCCGGAGAGAAACCCTACCGCTGCCCCGTTTGCCCCTACGCTTCCACGCAGCTCGTCAACCTGAAGCGCCACGCGCGCACGCACACGGGAGAAAAGCCGTACCGCTGCCATCAGTGCAGTCACGCCTGCAGTTCCCTCGGCAACCTGCGCCGGCACCAACGCATGCACGAGATGGATCGGCGGCCGAGGAGGGGGAAGGAGACGACGACGAGAGCCAGTGGGAGAAAAGTCAAGGGGAAAAGCGAAAAAGGTCGAAAACGGTCACCGGCGTTGTTGTCAGAATTGGAAAGCGGTTAGCGCATCCGACAATTCCTTCTCGTCTTTGTTCCAGCCGTCTCCAACCGGATGCGGCAAGTTTCTCAGGAGTCGGCTTACCTGCAGGCGCAGGACAGGCTGAGCTCGCCCGCCGGCTCGTCGCCTGTCCTGCTGTTCCCGCTGTGCTGCCGGCGGTGCGGCCTCACGCTGGACGCCATCGACATGGAGGACAGCGATATGCAAGTGTGTTCTCTTTTCTTTTTCTTTTAATTGTGCTTGCGGTTTTATGTGTGTACGGCGACCTTGAGTGCGTTGAAAGGTGCCTTATAAATAAAATGTATTATTATTATTATTATTATTATTCTATTATTTTATTATTCTATTATTCTATTATTATTATATTATTATTATTATTATTATTATTTCAAATACACATTTAGAAACAAATCTTGATAAAAACACACCACATTTTAATCAGCTGGGTTTTTGTGTCTGAAATGATTTTTGGTGTTTAAAACATTTTTTTTCTGACGCATCAGGTTTTTAAGATTTATTTTCCTTTGACTGATGAAAGCTTCCACAATTCAAATTCGACCATGACTTGTAATTTATAGCTATGATGTGTCAGAAAAATGATCCACCTGTTGTTGAACCTGAGCCTTAATCACAAAATATAAGTAAATATATATAATATAAATATACAATATCACTGTATTCCATTTTATTATTCTTATTATTATTTTTATTATTATTATTATTATTATTATATGCTTGAGAAAAAACTGGGCAGATTTGGAATCAGCACAAAAAAAAAATCCATTGAGAAAAGTTTACTTACAATCTGTGATTTAAAAATAAATTGAAAAATGTGTTGACCAGTGAAATCATCAACAAGTCAACGTAAAAAAAGTCAATTGTTTCAACCCTTCTTTTGTTTTTAGGTGTGTCATCGTTGCTCGTTGGACCCGCTGGTCAAAGATGGCGTTGATTGTTCAAGAAGTCAGTTTGGGCCTCTGGAGTCGCACCAGGGTGGCAACCAGCCCTACCGCTGCCCTCTGTGTCCCTTTCTATCGCACTACCCCCACCACCTGGCCCGCCACGCCCACATCCACGCCGCGGAGAAACCTCACCGCTGTCCGCAGTGCTCCTACACTTCCTCCCACCTGGACAACCTCAAGCGCCACCTGCGCGTGCACACGGGCGAGAAGCCCTACCAATGCCCGTCGTGCAGCTACGCCTGCGGCAACCTGGCCAACCTGCGGCGCCACGAGCGCATCCACTCGGGCGCCAAGCCTTTCCACTGTGACATTTGCGGCTACTCGTGCAACCAGAGCATGAACTTGAAGAGACACATGTTGCGACACACCGGCGAGAAGCCGTACGCCTGCGCCGAGTGTGACTACACCACGGGACATTTGGACAATTACAAACGACATCAGAGGAAACATGGCGCGGACAACTGGGACCGGCCGGGGGCCCAACATGACCTCGGCTGGGCCGAAGAACACCAGGAGAACCAAGGGCGCGATTAATATCGGCTTTCCAGAGATGGTGATTTTGAAAATTGCCGGTTAAGACTAGATTTCAATGAATCTTAACTTCTCTCACTCCATCTCAGGGAACGTCTCAACTCTGACGCCTTGGCACTGACAGACTAAGGACTGTAAAGTTGATATCAATTAGCACTGCTTCTCAATTGAGTATTTTTGGTGCGATTGTTTCTACCGTAATTTTCGGACTATAAGTCGCGGTTTTTTCCATAGTTTGGGTGGGGGGGGGGGCGACTTATACTCAGGTATACTATACTGAGTATGAGTATACTGAGTACTGAGTACAGGTATGTATACTTTTTTGGGCATTTTATGGCTGGTGCGACTTATACTCCGGTGCGATTTATAGTCCGAAAATTACGGTAGTTTGAAATTTTGGCAGCATTGATGTCTGGATTACTGTTGACTTTTGAAACATTCTGATGTCATCTCCCAAATAAAATAGTGAATAAGATGCTCGTTGGATTTTGTGCCGAGCTACATATATCTACTATGAATGAAGAAGAGTTGAGTTCCTCTTTCACCCCATGAGCAGGAAACAGATGCTTCACGGGTTGTATGCAGTGAAGAGGACTCAGCCATGGGTGACCCTGAGAAACACCCAGAACACCCACATAAACAAATGTTGGCCTAGCTATTGTTGCCATGTTGGGGCATTGCCACTTCAGCCAGGACCAGTGACACTGACAGCTTTAAATCATGGGCCAGGTGAGTAATGAACCTCACCGTCTATCCTTTCATCGACCAAAATGTTTTGCTCTCTCGTCCGTGCAGTCTTTGGCGAAACATGACGCAGCCCAGCTGTTCCCTGGAGACATCGTGGAGTATCCGAGGAACAGGTACTTCTCCCATTTTGCCATCTACTATGGGGAGAGGGATGGCGTCCGCTACGTGGCTCACCTGACATCTCGAGGTAGAGTGCATAGAAAAAGTACACACCCCTGTTCAATTGCCAAAATCAACCAAAACTAGTCAATCCGGTGCATTCTTAGAATTCCCCATTGTGCTAAAACATTTTAAAAAACAATGGAGTTTAAAAAAAAAATGTTTTAAAATGATTAACCTTTATTATTTTTTTTAGCTCACAAAAAATATTTGATTTGAAAAGGGGTGTGTTGCCTTATGTCCACTGTACGTTTGTCTTTCAATTTCAAATGGTCTTTTTTTAAGAATTTCATACGTTCACAGATTCGGACGCCAAGATCCCCCTTTATGGCCGAGCGCTACGTTCAGAAGTGAAATTAGATCCGATTGAGTTGCTGGGGAAGAAGTACAAGGTGATACGCACCGCCAAGTGGTTTGTGAACGCGGTTTAAAAATGCAAATGAAAAAAATCTTTTTGGTGTTTAGGTGAACAACATGCTTGACGGTTGCTACCCGGCCAGAGATTTCTACAATGTCGTGAAGCGGGCTATTGATGACATGATGGGACAAGAAGTGACCTTTGACATTTTGTTCCACAACAGTGAACACCAGGCGACACTTTTTAGATACGGAGTGAAAAAGTCAGAGCAGGTCAATTAAGCGATCAATACTTTGATAATGCCAATCAAATTTGAGCTACTGTGTGAGGCAGCAAATGCTAATGTAAAAAAAAAATGCTATGTGTGTGTGTTCCAGATTGAGAAAATCTACAAGTACATCATGCCGGCTTGGGAGAAGCTGTTTGAGGAGAAGAAGCTGTGAAAATGTTTGCGATGTAGTTTTTCCATCTCATCTATATTAACAAGATTAGAAATTTAGCAATCACAAAGAAGGCAAATTCATCTGAGCATCTTGATTACTACTTTTAAAATCAATAAATGTATTGTGTATTTTTTGGCACTCCCCCAAAAGTATTTTGTGTCGTGTAAATTGAATAATTTGATTCCTCGAGTTTTTAATATTTTTTTCTTGATGGATCCTTGTCTACCAAATCTTTTCATCGATCTGGTTTTCTCAGGCAGCGTGACTCATCTTTGTAGGTTTCGTAGAGGATCTTTGGATGTATCGCTAATCTCGCGATACTAACTCAGCTGACGGCTGCAGAAGAAGGAAGACAAGAACGATTCCTGCTTTGACGGATTAAATCTCTACGTATGGAGTTAAAATGGCAACGTTGAACCCTAACCAATAAAATATAACAATAATATTCTCTTCCCGAGCGCACGGACGGACTCTAAAATGGAGGCCGCCGAAGGTAATTGTATTCAACATGCTAAGGAGCTAGCTGACGAGCGTTACTAATGTAACTAAACTTGCACTTCATTAATGCATTTGTTGCTTAAACCTCCTATTTTCTTTAAGGCTGTTGTACAAACCGACATAGAAATAGAATCGTAAATTGTTCACCCAGGCAAAACTGGTTATAACTGCAACTGGCAAACATATGCTGCGAGTGAGATTAAAACACACCTTTCAATTTCCGTCAGAATTCTGTAAATAGCAATTATTCACACCAATCTGTGACGTAAACGTATCTACGTTAAATTGAAATAAATTTGTTATTGACTCATGATATGTGATGATCAGTTTCACGGGCAGCAAAATAAATATACATGACCAAACTGACTCGTTTTATCTAATGACTTGTGGAGGACGACATGTCCTGCTCACAGTTCAGAGGTGGCGGGTTCGATTCCTGCTCCAGTCTTCCTGTGTGGAGTTTGTATGTTCTCCCCGTGCCTGCGTGAGTAGGTTTCCTCCCAAGTTTCAACAACATGCTTGGTAGTCAAATGGTTGTTTGTTTATTTGTGCAATGGTCGGCAACTTTCACGGCGCCCCGGGTTCTAACTGTCCCACTGTGCTGCCCATCTACAGGTGTGAGTTGCGCCACGCCCACAGACGAGATGAACGGAGCTGGCAACTTGATGGACTTCCTGGAGGAGCCCTTCCCCGACGTGGCCACCTATGAAGACTTCCACACCATTGATTGGCTGAGGGAGAAGTCAAGGGATACTGACCGCCACCGCAAGGTTGCAGGAGATGTTTTGTTCTTGTGCTTCTGCCTCTAACCTCCGCTAAAACTCTACACATCGTTTTTTTTGTCCTCAAAGATCACCAGCAAGAGTAAAGAGTCCTTTTGGGAGCTGACCAAGAGCCTGCTGGATGCGTGGTCGGGATGGGTGGTGATGCTGCTCATTGGACTTCTTTCAGGTTTGTCAGGAGCACGTGGAACTCCACGTCAAACCCTTGAAGGTAGTGCACAAAACGAATTGAGCGCCGTTACGTCTCGTCCAGGTACGCTGGCCGGAGTCATCGACCTGGCGGTGGACTGGATGACGGACCTGAAGGAGGGTGTGTGTCTGTCCGACTTCTGGTACAGCCACGAGCAGTGCTGCTGGACATCCAACGAGACGACTTTCGACGACCGTGACAAGTGTCCGCAGTGGCAGAAGTGGGCGGAGTTAATGACAGGCACTTCTGAGGTCAGTCAATATGACATGTCTCCATAACATCAAGAGATACACGTTCAATTTGTTCTATGATCCCTGGTCACCTAATTTAGCCTTTATTAGCTCAAATGATTTTGGATTCATTTCTGTGACCATGAACAAAAAAAATCACATCTGACCTTTTTTTTTTTTAGGGAGCGGGAGCATACGTGTTAAACTACTTGCTCTACGTCATGTGGGCTCTTTTCTTCTCCTTCCTGGCTGTGTCGCTGGTGCGAGTGTTTGCGCCGTACGCTTGCGGCTCAGGAATCCCGGAGGTGAGCAAGTGACGGGCGACGTACCGTATTTTCCGGACTATAAGCCGCACCGGACTATAAGGCGCACCTTCAATGAATGGCCCATTTTAAAACTTGGTCCATATATAAGGTGCACCATTAATGCGATCACAATTGAATAACTTGAAATAGTGAAAACAATAACAATACATCAATAATGTTAATATCACACAACACACAAAATAAACATGTAAAGCTTACTTTAATAAGTACAAAACAAAACAGTCAGATAGATCGGTAAACTTAAAAAGGTAAAGTTCCATCCATCCATCCATCCATCCATCCATCCATCCATCCATCCATCCATCCATCATTCTCTATTTGGTCCATATATACGGCGCACCGGACTATAAGGCGCACTGTCGACTTTTGAGAAAATTTGAGGTTTTTAGGTGCGCCTTATAGTCCGGGAAATACGGTAACCTTCGCCACCGTTGCGAGTGTAACCCACCTGACGTGTTTTCAGATCAAGACCATCCTCAGTGGCTTCATCATCCGCGGTTACCTGGGAAAATGGACGCTGCTCATCAAGACGGTCACGCTGGTTCTGGCCGTGTCGTCCGGGCTCAGTCTGGGGAAGGAGGGTCCCCTGGTCCATGTTGCGTGCTGCTGCGGGAACCTCTTCTGCAGCCTCTTTTCAAAGTACAGCAAGAACGAAGGCAAACGGCGAGAGGTACTTACCGCCGTCCACGTGACGTGTCGGGACGCGTCGCCTCACGTTGTCGCCTTTCCAGGTGTTATCAGCTGCAGCGGCGGCCGGCGTGTCGGTGGCTTTTGGCGCACCCATCGGTGGGGTTCTTTTCAGCCTGGAAGAGGTACGTTGTGCCGTGGAGCGTCGAGTGTTTCACCAACCAACTAGAGATATGTGTGATCTACAAACTGGGGTTAAAAAAAGACATCAGTCAGTCTCCATCTTGGGAGGGCGGCCATTTTGCCGCTTGCTGTCGACTGAAAATGACTTCGCAGTTGTCGCAACCGATTACAGCTCACCAGTTTTCTGAAGCTGTGATGTCATTTTCAATCGACCGGAAGGGGCAAAATGGCCGCCCACTAAAATGGATCACAACGGATGAGTTTTGCTGCTTAATTAATATTCCACAAACGCAATATTAATCAGAATGGGGCGTTTAGACTAGACATATTAATTCTAAAGATTTTTTTTTTTTAGCTTGGTCCTCAGACTGAAAAACAACCTTCTTGTCTCCCTCCCGCAGGTCAGCTACTACTTCCCCCTCAAGACTTTATGGCGCTCCTTCTTTGCCGCATTGGTCGCCGCTTTCACGCTACGCTCCATCAACCCGTTTGGCAACAGCCGCCTGGTGCTCTTCTACGTGGAGTACCACACTCCGTGGTACATGGCCGAGCTGGTGCCCTTCATCCTGTTAGGCGTCTTCGGCGGCCTTTGGGGGACCCTCTTCATCCGCGCCAACATCGCCTGGTGCCGACGAAGGAAGACCACCCAGCTGGGGAAGTTTCCGGTTCTGGAAGTCATCGCGGTGACGGGTATCACCGCCGTGCTGGCGTATCCCAACCCGTACACCCGGCGCAGCACCAGCGAGCTCATCTCCGAGCTCTTCAACGATTGCGGAGCGCTGGAGTCATCGCAGCTCTGCGACTACATCAACAACCCCAACATGAGCCGACCCGTGGACGACATTCCCGACCGCCCGGCCGGCCCGGGTGTCTACAACGCTTTGTGGCAGCTGGCGCTCGCTCTCGTCTTTAAAATCGTCATCACCATCTTCACCTTCGGCATGAAGGTCAGTTCGATTCAGTTTGCATTTGCTACAAAAAAAAAATAATTGACTTGCCGCATGAACCGGCGTGTGATGTCGCCAGATCCCGTCAGGCCTGTTCATCCCCAGCATGGCAGTGGGCGCCATCGCTGGGAGAATTGTCGGCATCGCGGTGGAGCAGATGGCGTACCACCACCACGACTGGATCATCTTCAAAAGCTGGTGCCGGCCCGGCGCCGACTGCGTCACACCTGGACTCTACGCCATGGTGGGCGCCGCCGCCTGTCTGGGTAAGCGAGGATCTCGTTCTCCAAAGCGAGGCGCGTTCGTCTTCATGGCGTGGCATTATTTCAGGCGGCGTGACCAGGATGACCGTCTCCTTGGTGGTCATCATGTTCGAGCTGACGGGCGGCCTGGAGTACATCGTTCCGCTCATGGCGGCCGCCGTCACCAGCAAGTGGGTGGCGGACGCCTTCGGGAAAGAGGGCATCTACGAGTCGCACATCCAGCTCAACGGCTACCCGTACCTGGATGTCCGAGACGAGTTCACGCACCGCACCTTAGCCGCCGACGTGATGCGGCCCCGTCGGAGCGACCCGCCGCTGGCCGTCCTCACGCAGGACGCCACCACTGTGGAGGACGTGGAGATGTTGATCAAAGACACGGATTACAACGGCTTCCCCGTGGTTGTGTCTCGGGATTCGGAGAGGCTCATCGGCTTTGTGCAGCGCAGGGACCTCACGCTCGCCATCAGTGAGTCGGCTCGCTTCTCCTAATTTGCCAGGCGGCACACTGTGAATTTGTTTCTGGGCGTCTCCACAGAAACCGCCCGTCAAAAACAAGACGGCGTGGTGAGCAGCTCGGTGGTCTACTTCACCGAGGACACGCCGCAGCTGCCGGCCAGCGCGCCGCAGCCCTTGAAGCTGCGCCGCATCCTCAACCTGAGCCCCTTTACCGTCACCGACCACACCCCCATGGAGACGCTAGTGGACATATTCCGCAAGCTAGGCCTCCGCCAGTGTCTGGTCACGCGCAGCGGGTAAGACGGAGGACGTCGCAAAGTTCGTTCTGTTCCGGGCTCATTGTGTCTTCTCGCCCAGGCGCCTGCTCGGCATCATCACCAAGAAGGACGTTCTGCGTCACATGGCGCAAATGATGAACCAGGATCCTGAGTCCATCATGTTCAATTAGCCCCTCCCCCTTTGCGGACGCACCAGCCTCAAGGGTCCACCCCCGTCCGTCGCTCAACATGGCGTGAGTGACAACAGGCTTGTACTGTGAATGCTTGTATCCGTCGCTTTTTTTTTTTCGTTTGTGTTTTTTTTTTTCTTTCTAATGAATGTTTGCGAGCTTCAGATACGTTACCACTAGACGGCAAACACAAATGCCACAATTTCCGCCCGTCATTACTTCATTTACTGTACTGTACAGCAGTACCTTGAGATATGAGTAAAGCAACTTGGTTTTTTTTTTGTTTTTTTCCCAAATATGAGTTGCTTGGACATTTTTCTATTTTTGATATACAAGTGGTGATAGTGATCTAAAAGAAAATTGGCAGATAGTGAGAAAAAAAAGTCTTCAAGTTGTTTAATGCCACTCCCAGTTGAAGTTTAATGAGACGTAATAAAACTAAAATCATTACAGATGTAATAAAACAAACACATAACGGTTGTGATGTTATAGCGCTTTAAGCAACGAAGGTTTGAACACAAACAGTGCAGCAACATATGTAAACAGACAATTCAACACTACTCACAATCATATTTTATTTATTTTTTTGACAAACTAAAATGGATTGTGCTCACTCACAGTAGTTGTGAAACTCTTTTTCAGTTTTGTCTGCGTGACTCGGCCGAATAAGGTGCAACGAATGGCTAAGCTCGTATCTTAAGGCAGCGCTGTACGAGAAAATCCGTCACAAATCAAACTCGTAAGTCAAGGTACCACTTTATCTGTGCTCGTGTCTTTTTCGAAGGCTCAAAGGAATCATTGGTTGGGCAGACTATTAACGGATCATTATTTTAACGGATTATTTTAATACTCAAATGCATCTAATCACTGCAATGTCAGCAAGTACTCTGGACATTGGAAAACTGCACGCTTCCACTTCCGCAGGATTTCATTTGTCCCGTGATTAAAAACTAAAATGTTTGCCCAAGGTGGCATCTTTAATATCCTGCCATGTTTTTTTTTTGTTGTGATGAAAAAAAAAAAACCCTAACATAAATCAGCTGCTCCCTTCTGTCACACTGAATTCCTCATATGTAAATGTTGATCTAAATATTCTGTCTTGAAATGCCAAAATAATTTGTCATGTTTGTGTATTTATATGAGTTCATAGTGTTTTGTTCGAGACACCTGAATTAATTGTTTATCAGACATTTGCACTTTGGTTGGAACATATAAATGCAGTCGTACATAATAAAATGTTTAGCTAATCTTGAATATGCTAAACAGTTGGGTTCTGTGATTATGTCAACACGACCCTCCCTGGCACACATTTGCTAAATCATAACTTTGAACGTTTTACTCATCAGGGTTTGTTTGCCGCCGCCGCCGCCTCCTGCTGAGTGGCTCGCTCCAGGTCCGAGTAGTACTCCAGGGCCCGCCTCACTGGCTCCAGAATATGTTGCTACCAAAACGCCATAAGTGGTCAGAAGTTATCGTTAAGAACGTTTCATTTCATAAAAGACCATTATTACCTCCAGACAGGGAAAGAGCTTGGTGATCTCTGTGAAGAGCGGCAACAGGACAAAGCGAATGAAACTGGTTTGGGAGGACGGCTTGGACACTTTGTCACGGTCCATAAATGGAGTCACCGGAAGTCCTTTGAGTTTTTCTGCGTCCCCCTGCAGTCCAGACATGCTCATTTAGAACAAACTGTTTTTTTTCTGATGTCAAGGAGTTCATTGAAATGAGTTGAGGAGATTCGTTCAGACAAAAGTAGTGCTTTGCTGCCATCTCGCCGTATTGAAGAAATGATCAATTTACTCGCAGCTCGGCCCTGGGACAAATTTGATGATCACATCATCCCGTCAGTACCTGGTTGAAAAACTCCTGCAGCAGACAGTCCAGCCAGGCCTCGGCCACCGCCATCGGCCTGGCCTCGTTGGAGATGTCGCTCACCTTCACCATGATCTTCATTAACTCCACATGGAAGAAGAAAAAATCTTTCCAAGCGCTTGAGATTTACATTTCATGATGTCCAGTGAGAAATGAGAAGGTTCAGGTCGTGTGAAGGTTCAGGTCTTTACCACTTCAGTGTGATCCGTGTTTTTGAAGTCAAAGACAGGCTGGACGCTCTTGAACTTATTGAGGATTTCGTTGTGTCTCGCCATGTCGGTGGCCAGAATGCACCTGGAAACATCATGACGTCAAGTTGAGAAGTTAAGAGCAGTGATGGAAAGTCTCGTTACCTGATCATCCCTGCTCGAATGTGTTTGTACTGCTCCGTGGTCACGTGCTTGAGGATGTTGGACTCCTCCTGCATAGATCGGACAAAAGAAACTTGAGCAACCTCTCAAAAACTGCCAACGCTACAAAACGTTACACCTTGGCCAGGATGCCGAAGGCCACTGCGCAGTGGTGGTTCTCCAACGGTGAGATGTCATTGTAACGAAGAGCCAGGTCGGTCTGGGCGTTGATCTGTCACGTTAAGACATGAATGTCAAAAACAATTTCGCAGAAGGATGAAAAGGAGTTGAGAGGAGCAAGGCAACCTGGTAGACGTTGCTGTAGCCGGGGTGGTCCAGGTCATGGCATAGCGCAGAGGTCAACAAGATCAGAAGGTCCATTGGATCTAGTTTGCTCCAGATGTCTGTCAGCCAAATGAGCCCGTACATCTGTCAAGAGTCACAGTTTGATGTTCTGGGTTCTACTCCAAGTTAGGTAGTCGTAGACCGAGGGAAGTTTTCCCGTCACCCATCTAGCCTGATTTTTTTCCTCACTAGCTACCGTCTTTTCATCTTAACCCAATGTAGTCTGGGTTCTGTTGGAGGTTTCTTTTTTTGAGAGATTTTCCTAGACTGCATCGCCAATTGCTTGTGCAGTTCAGTCACTGGGGGGGGGGTTACTGGGTCACTGACTCCCAACCAGAAATATGATTGGATCACCTCCAGGTGCCAAGCCAGTTAATTTACTTTTTTTGAGTATTTTTATTTTATTTTTTTCCCTGGAATTTTTTTTTTTCCACATCCCCTGTTGGAATACATAGTTGATGTTTATTAGTGTTCATTGAAGAATTTTGGCTGGATAATTGAGTTTTGGGTATTTTCCAATTTTTATTTATTTATTTTTTCCTGGAATTTTTTTCCCCCCACATTTCCCCGCATCCCCTGTAGGAACACATAGTCAATGTTTACCAGAGTTCTCTGAAGAATTTTAACTGGATAATTGAATTATTTATTTATAATATTTATTTGGTCATTCCTGGAATTACTTTTTTCCACATTTATTCACTGTAGGAAGACAAAGTCAATGTTTATCAGCATTCTCTGAAGAATTTTTGGGGCTTGTAATTTTTTTTTTTTTTTTTTTGCAACCCCCTTAGATACTTTAATTCAAACTTCCGTTGTGAATTAGTGCTATGGTATAAATAGAATTAATCAAATTTGGTGTTCGTACCATCTGCGTAACGCAGAAGCAGTGCTGGAAGTTATGGAAGGGGATGTTGTTGTAGTGGCAGTAGACCTCAAACAGGAAGTTCCGGAGAACATCCACTTCGATGTGAAACACTGTCAGGAAGTCCAGGTCGGTGAACATCACCTGGAGGAGTACCAGCATCTCTGGCTCCTCCCACTGCCTGTCAACAACGCATCAAGTGGGTGAGGGGGCGGGGCTTGGTGCATGCTCCGAGTGTGTTGGCACTCACCAATTGTCAAACATGGGAGTTTTCAGTTGCTGTCTCACTTCTTCTATCACCCGCAGCGAGCTGCAATCAAAACTCATTTTGGAACTTATCTAGACTGTGTTTGGGTTATCATCTTGTTGGATCCAGGAGCCATCACTTGGATTTTGGCTTTTCTGAATCTAGATAGTCTTGAGATTTGATCCTACCCTCCAAAGATTCAAGATAGTTTGGTTATGAAGTATCAGAGTAGCACCGGAACATAACCAAATCTCCTCTGAGTTTTTTTTCCCTCAATCTTGGTCTACTGGGTTCTCCAGTAGGATAATGACTCAAAACATGGGACTATTATGAAGAGCCCAAACCCACAGTAAACACTTTTGAACATGTTATTTCCTTCTTCAGCAGCAAACGACAATTTCGTCCAGTTTATTGCGTGTCCAATCGGTCACCTCATGTTGAGGAACTTCTTGCGAACCTCCCGATGCTCCTCTTCTATGTTCAACTGAAGCCCTTTGGCTTTCGCTGGGAACTTTGAAAGCTGTTGTGGACTCTCATCCCTGAACAAACCCATCCAGCTCAGGTGCTTGACGCTCTGTCAAGAAAAAAAAAAAAACGTTTCAGCTCGGACACAAGAGGCAGATTCTGAGCAGGATTACAAACCTCCAGCTTTCGTTTGAAAGACTCCACCTGACTTTTGAGGTTATTGATAATTTCTGGAGTGTTGCCTGCATCTTGCTGGACTTTGGTTTCTAGGTGACACAACCTGAAGCCGCAGACACCAAAGTGAGACTCGTTGTCTTTCACGTTTGTGACGGACTCACCTGCTCTCCATGTTGTCCACGTCACTTTTTACACCAATGCCTGCGATTGGACAAAAAGTTGGAGGTATTCACAAAAAGATATTGGCCATAAGATATTGACGAAGAAAAGTTCCAGAAGACAATGAATGTTGGTCCTACTACAAAAAATGGCCACTCACTCTGAAGATCAGATGCCACCACCTCCAGCCGGTAGTACGAGTCCTGGCTGTTGGGCTCCAGCATGGGCGAGATATTCACCACGCTGCCGTTGGCTTTGTACAGCTTCAGGATGTGATGAGGAGACGCCTCCGCTGCCGCTCGGAACAGGTCTGCCACGTTACAGAGGTCATTGCAGGTGACAGGTGAGTATGAGCAGCTTCATATCTGCAACCAGTCCTGAGTTAATAGTATACAAAGTCCAGGATGGCATATTTTCTCCAATTCTCTGGTTGATTAAGTGAAATGGCGAGTCTGGTTGCTACATGATTTGTTTCCGTGTCACGGAGAATGAAGCTCTTTATCCTGAGGACCTGTCGCCACCATATGGAGTTCAAGTCCTTCCATACAACTTCAGACTCCACTTGTGACTGGTACACATTTTAGTCTTTGACACTTTCATTTTAAGCAATTTATTTGAAAGAAAACAAGACTGTTTGAAATAGTTTGAATGAAATGGATTTATAGTCCCCCTCTTACCTTTAACATCTTCAGTCGTGCAGTCTGCTCTAAACTCTGCTCGCTCCACTTTGCCATTTACCAAAAAATGAATTATTTTCGTGGCCATTTGTAGGCGCGGTGGGGCATGACAGGCTCCGGGAATGAAAATGAGTTGTCTTGACAGAGTGACATGTAAAAAGCCCAATGTGTGTAGGACCACCTGCATCTGACAGAAAACCCACCCACCATGTTTGCATACATAATTCACCAATTCTGCTTTCACCTTCAGTACACAATAATAATAATAATAATAATAATAATAATAATAATAATAATAATAATAAATTATTATTATTTTATTATTTTAAACTAAAAAAAGGTTTATCTAGCACTTCATCACTTTCATCACTCAGACAGATTAATGTCTGTCCGTGCCATGATATTGAGCAAGATCAAATAAAGCCTTTTTTTTTTTTTCTTTAGTGCAGCCAATTATCCTTATTCAAATCCAGGAGGTGGAGTCTATCTATCCCGATCTGACTTTGAGAGAGATATCCAAGATTTATGGCAATAGTTTGAACGTGGAAGGAAGCTGACGTACGAGGAAGTGCGTCTGACGTCATAGTAAAAGGTCCAATCAAACAAAAATTGGTGGATTGCCGACCGGCCAGATCTTGCCAGAAGGTGTCGCCCTTCTGCAGCATTCCCTGCCACTTTTCCTACGGCACACGATGCAGGCCAAACTTTTATTTTTGCCTTAAAAATGGCTATTTTCTTGCGTTTAACTGCCTTTAACTCCGGAATAATAAGGTTTTAGAACACATGTATATAGTTCGATTATTCTTTGCATATGAGTCCAAAGATGTGACGGGCTGCGATTTGAATGAACGGAAGCAGCGTCGCCACTTCTGACTTTGGTCCATCCGGTGAGTGGGTACATTTCCAGAGTGTCACTCTATTCATTTATAATTTATATACACGCCACGCCGCATAATCATGTGAGTAATTCACGCCGCGTATCCAACTAAAATGTAACTAAGCTAATGTTGACTTGCGCCACTTCAGCTCCAAGGCTGCGTACGGTGCTTAGCTGCTTTGCTAGCGGGGAAGCTAGCGGCTAAACAAACTATCCGAGACAACTAACGGTGGCGCAAGTACTTGAATTTTATCCTGTTAACTCTCAAAAGAACTAATTAATAAGTTCACCCCGAAAGTCCCGAGCAGCCAAACTTGTATTCAAGGGCATATTATGTGTATTGTATGGAGAATTCCTACATAAAGCAAATCCCTTGTGTTTTATACAGGTTAAGAAATGACCAATAAGATTACATTTTAATAATAAAATTACACACGTGAAGAACAAAAATATTGACAATGTATTCGATTTATTTAAAAACAGCTGCAAAATATATGTTTTAAAACAGATTTAAATGTAAAGGGAGTTTGAACACATATCAGATGCTCATGTATTATGATATATTTTTTTAAATCCCGTTTTAATGGACATAGCATTACTTGAACTATCAACCTTCTTTCACTTACTTCACTTAGTTATTTTTTCATGTCCTCAAGCAGAATCACACAGGAGAGCGAATTGGACCATCAAGTGGGGGATTATGGCATTCACGGGGACTCTGCCAGTAACGCCAGCTGCCTCCTTAAAACCGTAACTGGCTTAAAAACACGACAGAGAGACTCGTCAGCTATCAGGACTTTGTTGGACTGAACGTGGGAAGAGGAGCTCGCTGGAAGTTGGCGTGCGCCCGTCCATTCCCCTCCGATGGCTGAGGAGGAGGAGGAGGTGATGGCCCCGGAATATTTGCTGCAGCAGGTGATGCTCAAGGACCTGAGTAAGAGGCTGCAGGCGGGCCAGGAGATGGTGGAGCTTATCCTGCAAGAGGACAAATGTCCAGATCTTGAGCAGGACCAGGGTACCCTGGACAGAATGGTGGAGGCGTTGGCCAGCTCTTGGGTCAACTCCAGTCACTTCAAGGTCAGTTTTTCCCACACTTGAATCTACCGTCATAATCCACATCAGATTGACATTCTTAAATAGATTTGTCATTCCAAGTGGCTGACATTGACCGATGAAGAGAGCCACGTTATTCGTAGTAAACAATTTCATACGGCACAGCGGCTTGGAATAAGTGATCTGTAACATTCATGAGAAGAACGATGACGTGCCAGTCCTAGATGAATTTGGGCTAATGGTGGTGATAAATTAAGCTCACAGCCACCAGAGCCTTGTCCCCTTTGCAGCTTCAGACACGCAAAATTGGGAACGCCGGCCGCGTGTGTGTGCGTGCACGTGTTTGACAAGGCGTGCAAGAATTAAGCACGCCGACACTCTCTTTCTTCCCTCCCTGCCCATAGAGGCAACTCAAAAGTTGCCAGTAGATTTTGTTGTTATTTGACATTTTTGGTCACTTGAGGCAAGCCAAGTGTATTCATATATTATTTCTACACAAAGGACATCCAAAGTGCTCCAAAGAAAGGATTATTCAAAAACCAGATAAAATCACAATCAAGATAAACCCCCACAGAAAAGCGACTAGTGAAAAGATTTTAATTGACAGAATAAATGCAAGATGCTGAACTACTATTTTTAATTTATGAAATGGCAGGCAGTGGATCAACGTTTTCAGGCTGGATTTACATGTCAAAAGGCGTCATGGAATAATCGGAACTCATCAGAAATGCCACGAATGGTGGGAAATGTGTTTACTTGGCTATATTTGTGACGTTAGTGCAGTTCTCCTGTCTACCGCCAGGCGGCTGTTTCATTGACATCTTGGATAGTTATTGCACGTTGAAATGTGCAGGAGTTTCCAAAAATTGCACCAGAACCCAAATCTGAGATTCGGGAGGTGCGTAAGTGTTGTGTTATGGTGTTAGCAGGGAAACTCTCACTAGACGTTCATTGAGTTTCCCATTCACCCCATGACGAGGACAGATGCGCGTGCGCGGTCCCGGCAGGAGACTAATGCAATGTGGGCAAAGAACTCACTCACGGTTTCTGATGACGTCACGCGCAATTTATTTATTTACTTAACGTATTTGCTTTTTAGACACCTAGATACGGAAATGGTATTGCGTTTGTAAGAAACAAGGGTTAATTGTGGACTCGACTGTTCTAAAAGTCCAGCTTTTATATTGTTACCCACAATGCCGTGTAGCTTTCATCTCGTTTACGCTTCTGCCCTCTAGTGGTGGTATTTTAGATGCATTTAATCGAATGAGGTGACGCCACTAAAAAGTGAAAAACAAAACTTATCACTGGAATAATACACAATATCCAGAAATAGTTGAAATTTGTAAATACCAATATCTACAATAGTAAGTTTGTAGATGATTAAGTACTTGTGTGTTTAAACATAACCAAAGTGGATAAAAGACCAAAATGTCTTTTTTATAATTAAGAAATGCTGTATCTATACCACTGCTATTACTACAATGATAATTATGATAATAATAAAGTAATCGATAATAATCAGCTCTTGTACTGATGCCATGAATGAATAATAAATATCTTCTTTATGTGTGTTTTAGTCATTCAAGGGTTTTTTTTATGTGCTAATGTGTGTGTATTAGGTGGTTTTGTTGGGGATGGACCTTCTGTCTGCATTAGTCAGCAGACTGCAGGAAAAATTCAGGACACAGGTTGGAACAGGTGAGCCTTTTGACACTTTGAAACATTTTAGAAATAAAACTACAAGTCATGTGTGGGGACATCTGGTTTTTTTTTTTCAGTTCTTCCCAGTTTAATAGATCGTCTGGGAGATGCCAAGGATCAAGTGCGTGACCAGGACCAAGCACTTCTACTTAAAATCATGGACCAGGCCGCCAACCCACAGGTGAGGGGGAAATAATATTTGCATGCACGTGGTAGAATGTCAACTGTCATTTTTGACGATGAATTCCTTTTATTTCTGCCATGTCAGTATGTTTGGGAGCGCATGATGGGAGGCTTCAAACATAAGAACAACCGAACTCGAGAAGGACTCTGCCTTTGCCTCAACTCCACCTTAAATGTGTACGTTTACATCATGATGCAACACTTGGAAGAAGTCATTTGTCAACAACAAAGTTTTCCTTGTCGTAACCATTTAGTTTGAATTGTCTTTACCAATTAAAATGGAGTTCAAATCATTTTCATACTTTGGAAAAAGTTCTTGTGTATATTTATATCGTCTTTCTTTCCACAATTGTTTTCAGGTTTGGTTCGCAGAGCCTGACACTTAGCAAAATAGTTCCTCACATTTGTAATCTCCTGGGAGATCCCACAAGTCAGGTACAACATGCCTTTCCTCTGAAAATATTTTGTCCTTGCCTTCTGCTAAAGTTATTTTATTGCTTATTATTATTATTGCCGCAGGAGAAGTTGAACACAGATTTGGAGACACTTATTAATTCCATACTGTAACATAATATCGTGAATAATAACCTGCACAATTATTTTGTTAGGTGCGCGATGGAGCCATGAGCTGTCTGGTTGAGATCTACCGCCACGTCGGTGAGCGAGTGAGGATCGACCTGGGAAAGAAGGGCCTACCTCAGTCGCGGTGTGTTTCCATACGCCACACGCCGACGCTTCATTCACAGCGGCCCATTAACATGCAGATATTTTTCCAGGTTGAATGTCATCTTTAGTAAATTTGATGAGGTCCAAAGGTCGGGGAACATGGTCCTGTCACCTGTGTCAGGTAGGATTTCATAATCTATGTTTTTTTGGGGGGTGGATGTCATTTTTCTCAATTGCAATGTTCGTGATTTCACTTGAAACGTAAAGAGGACGCGTGGGGATTGTAATCATTCAACCACGGAGATGATTGTTTTTATAATGCCTGGCAGTGACGTGATCAGATCGTAAAATAGTGTTGGTGGATTTGTTAGTAACAGCGCCCCTTGCTGGTCGTTTGCGGTAAATTCAGGGCGTTGCCATTCATCCTCTTTCAGGAAAGAGAGACTTTGTCACACTTGTGGGATTTGACTTTCTTTGTCATCATAAAGGTATTTTGCAGTGTGTGTAGCTGCTCGATGGCTGTTGACACACACTCTCGCTCTCCATCCTCCTCCTCCTTCCCGGAGGCGCACACACAATGCCCCCCCCTCTGTTAGGCTCCACCCACAAGCGAATCTCGCGTTCATACACCTCCCATTGTCTCCACCCACACTTCCTGCTCTCTCCATCACAAACCACGCTGCCGTGCGTGTTTGCTGAGGTCGGCGTGTGGTCTCCATGTGTTGCTCGGGAATAATGACTTCAATATGAGAGGGTGGGGGGCGAGCGGGCTGACTCCATTTCCCTCCCGGAGATGAGAGGAACGCGGAGGACTGCCGGACCACCTGACTGTCGGCATGCTGAGGAAACTGGTCTGCAGGCGGATCTGTTCCTGTGAGCGCTTCCTCTTGAAGCAAATTATGAATGATGATGAACAAGTGGAAAGGGCTGATAGATGATGAAGGATGGGATGAAGCCTGGCAGTCTGGCTCTCATAGACAAAGTACTGTGTGTGGCTGATTTTTTTATTTAACATTGTAAAGCATACTGTGTAGTTTTAGACACCAGGGGAGGAGCATCCCCATCTTTGTGCTCTGGCTGACAGTTCAGGAAGGGAGAAGAGCAGTTGCGTGTTTGGGTGTGAGCATGTCGGGCGGAGTTGCAAAAAATTGCTGACCTTTGTTAGCCATGTTTGTGGTGTGTCCTCGAAATGAGTTTGTCATCAGCGGTGACAGTGGACTGATTGTTGTGATTGAGGCTGGAGGAATGTGCTGTGGCCATTTTCATTCGAAATGCAGACAGGGCACGGCACGCCCGCCCACGCCACATTGTTGAGATGCGCACAGCTGATCTCGCCGTTGCTCCCCGTGTGACTTTTCACCTTTCCCCCCTGCCCCAGATAAAAACTCTGAGGATGGCGATTCGCTGGACGGTGGCTGCTCTTCGTCCTCATCCAAAGGAGAATTGTTGGCCGGGAGGAAGACCGGCGTGGGTTCGTTGCGACGCCCCGTCTCCAAATCAGCAGGTCAGAGCTCTCTATTTTTTCCACTGAGACAAAAATCAATGAGGTCAACTGTGGTTTTGTCGGTTGCAGGGAGAGATGGGTCCACTGCTGGCGCGGTGGACGAGGCTGACTTCATTCAGGCCTTTGACGATGTTCCCACTATGCAGGTTCGTTCGAGTCGAGACTTTGTCCGCCACACGGTCAGCTGACCGCATGTTCTCCGTCAGATTTACTCCAACAGGGAGGTGGAGGAGGCCATGGTCAAAATCCGAGACGTGCTCTCGGATGACAAGCGCGACTGGGAGCTCCGAGTTGCAGCGGTAAGTGGTCATTTTTGGAGTCGACGTCGTCGACGGCGCTTCATGGCCTGGTCGGACCATTTCAGCTGAAGAAGGTGCGCTCGCTGATGTTGGCCGGAGCGGCGGAGTTTGACGGCTTCCCGCAGCAGCTGCGGCTCCTGGAGTCGGCGTTCGTACTGTCAGCCAAGGATCTGCGTTCGCAGGTGGTTCGGGAAGCCTGTATCACTCTGGGGTACGACCACCTCAAATCTCGATGTACTTGACACAGAATGTTCAGTCAAGTATAAGTTGCTTGTCTTCTGCAGATACCTGTCCTCAGTGCTCGGCAGCCGCTTTGATCACGCCGCCGAGGCCGTCATGCCGAGTCTCCTGAACCTGGTCCCCAATAGTGCCAAAGTCATGGCCACCTCCGGTGTGGCTGCCATCCGCCTCATACTAAAAGTACTTCACCGCTTCTTGACAATTGATGTTCTCAAAATGAGCGCAACATAGCACTGATGTACTGACTGTGTGTGTGTGTGTGTTTTGCAGCACACACACTACCCTCGTCTGATCCCCATCATCACCAGCAACTGCATCTCCAAGTCTGTGGCTGTCAGAAGGTTAGCAACAAAAAAGTTGAAAGGATTAAATTTGTCTGTTAGTTTAGAAATGCTTATATTTCATTTTCAAATTTATATATATATAATATATATATATATATATATATATATTTTAATGTTTATATTTTATTTTCAAACATTTTATATATATATATATATATATATATATATATATATATATATATATATATATATATATATATATATATATATATATATATATATATATATATATATATATATATATATTAGGGATGCACCGAAATAAAAATTCTTGGCCGAAACCGAAAACCAAAAATGAGGAAACCAAGGCCGAAAACCGAAAACCGAAACACCGAAAGAAATGTCAGTTATTAGAACCACAGCATTTATGGCTACATGTGTACTAACCTCACTAAAATCAAGGCATTGCAATAAACCAGTTACGAAAGTATGAAAATATTTATTTAGCACTGACAACAATGCACAATATAAATTAAAATTCAAAAATAAAATGTTTAACTTGACCCAACTCATGTGTACATTAAATAATAATTTACAGGCTTATAACTGACTGTAAAATTAAATATGTTCTCTTATAAAAACACAGAGAACTTTCTTGCCTTTTCAAAAACGTCCCCCACAGACGGAGTGGGCGTGCTCGGTGTCAGTTTCCTTTTCTGTGTCGCCTTCTTCTCATATTCAGAATGGCGATCGGGATGTTTGGATTTCAGGTGATGAATTAAACCCGACATGGAGAAACTTTTTGCAGATGCACCCCTTTCAGCATTGCATGTTTTGCAAATCGCTATCCGTGGGTCTTTCTCTGAGATAGTGAAATCAGTCCACACCGCAGACTTATCCCGTTTTCCCGCGTGCTGGCTGCGCTGTTTGCTCACGTCATCACAAGTTTCGGCCGTGTTGTTTCGGTGATTTAGGTCTTTCGGCCAAAAACCGAAAATGCACTTTTGGGTCATTTTCGGCCGAAAATTTTCGGTGGCCGAATTTTCGGTGCATCCCTAATATATATACATACACATATATATATACATACACATATACATATATATTGTTTTAATGGTTATATTTTATTTTCAAACAAAAGAATATAATTAATCATATGTAATAAATCATTTGTTGTTGTTGTGTGTGTGTCCCAGGCGGTGCTATGACCTCTTGGACCTGCAACTGAAGGAGTGGCACACAAACTCTCTGGAGAGGTGAGGAAACATGAGCAATGTGTGATGACGAAAGAGGGCACGTGACGCGAAGTTCGATCCACAGTTCCTTAGTTTGTCTTTTAGTCTCCTTGATTGATTCTTAAGCCACAAAAATAAGATACAGAGAAATCAATGATGAAAGTAATCACTAGTTGCAGTCCCGCAGTGAAAAGCAGCAAGAGTGACAATTCGACTGAGTGAAAGTGCTAACGTCAGCAAGGGGGGGAGGGGGGGGTGGTTATTCTTTCATGGTAACATGACACTAAATCTGGCAAGGGGGAGGGAGGGGGAGGCTGCCCGTGTAAAAGACACATTGTATTTCTGCATGGCTGCCGCCATCACTGCCGCTTGGGGGAAATGTGAGCTGAACCTCCATACCAGGGGAGCTCTCGGATTTTTAGTGTGTGTGTGTGTCTTGGAGAGTCGTTCACACAGCTATGTGTTGATGTGTGACCCGGCAGGCACGTAGCCGTGTTAATGGAAACTCTAAAGAAAGGTATTCACGACGCAGATGCCGAGGTGCGCTCCGTGGCCAGGAAGTAAGTGCGGAACATTTGTTTTCATCACTGTTGATTCGGAGTCCCAAAATGACATCTGGCGGCCTCCCCACAGGTGTTACTGGAACTTCCAAAGCCACTTCAGTCGGGAGGCGGAGCAACTGTTCCAGGGCTTGGAGTCGTCTTATCAAAAGGCTTTGCAGGCTCACTTGCGGAGTGGCGATACTCTGATGTCACTTCCTCCATCTGATCATTCCTCATCCTCCTCACAAGAGAGCCTGAAGTGAGATCTTTAAAGTTCAATTCGACGCAGCTCTTCCTTTTCGTGTCTTTTCACTAAGGCCCGTTTTCGCTTTGTCGTCGCCGTTTCTAGTCGAACGTTGTCTCCGAGAAGCAACGCCGGAAGAAACGTGGCCAAACGTAAGAGCGCGAATCTCGTTTCGACCTAATCCCAAACGGACTTTTCCAGCCCACATCAAGGAGTTTAACTTTTGTTTTTCTTTCCTGATCATTTTTAGCCAAAGCGTCCAAATCCTCTCGACCCCCCACCGGCACCTCCTCCCCCGGCACCCTCCAGCGTTCTTGCAGCGACGTGGACGTCAACGCGGCAGCCAGCGCCCGCACCCGGATGCCCACGGTAGCCTCGGCGGTGCAAGCTTCCCCTTTGTCCTTTAGCTCCGCCTCCGCTCTGCCTCCCGGATCTTACGCTTCGCTCGGTGAGTGCTCCGATCCACCTGCCAATTCCTGACCTTTAACCCCCCCTTATGTGTCTTCCCTGGGCTCTTTTGGCGGTCAGACGTTTTGTTAAAGCAGATGCTAAGCTACGTGCATTCGAAGGCCGATTCCGATCTCAGTATTCCTCTTGGGACTTTCTAGGTCGTGTCCGAACGCAGAAGACCAGCGCGGGAAAGCGTCCGTCAGTGCCCGACGGTCAGGGCCGCAGCAAAGGGAAAGTGGTCTCACAGTCCCAACGTAAGGAAGCCGAAATAAGACAACCACGTCGTCGACTTGTCACTGATCTGAACTCCCGCGCTTTAGCCGGCAGCAGGTCCGGTTCCCCGGGACGAATGCTGGGCTCTACCCACGGCAGGATGGTCAGGGTGCCCGTGGGCAACGCTCCCGCCAGCAGCGGGCTGAGTAACAGTCGGCGCCCACGAGGCCACCGCAGCCAGGGCTGCAGTCGGGAGACCAGCCCCACCAGATCGGGCTCTGGTGAGGACCGCTTGCAAATGATCTCAGCGCCAAATCGACAATTCACATCAGATGTTAGCGTGATTAGTCTCTTGTTGAGGGCAAAAGATACGCTGTTGTTCCTTCCCGTCCAGTTAACACTCTCTTTCTTGTCTCGCATGACTAACGCTCCCCGCGTAGCTCAACGTGCTTAAGAGCCGATGCTTGCCGCTAACCTCTCGCCCTGCGCTGCTCTCTGTCTGTCCGTCCGCCCGCCCGCCCGCCCGCCTGTCCGTCTGTGTCTCACCACTCCAGCACGGAGCCGAATCCCCCGTCTCAGTATGAGTCAGGGCTGCAGCCGCGAAACCAGTCGCGAGAGCAGCCGTGACACCAGCCCCTCCAGGGGTTTCTCCCCCCTGGGTGAGTAAGCGCTCGCTCACATTGGGTGACCCCCGCCCGCCCGCCCATCAGGTGTACGCCAAGAAATCAAATACCACCGTTGCTAAATGTCTTTCCTGAACATTCTCTTCTTTTGTCCCGGTCGTTTTATTTCCTGCATGCCTCTGGTTGGATGTCATCTTTTGCTTCAGTGTGTGAAACTGCGATAAATCGCTCCGACTCCAAATCAATCGTCGTCTTATCAATGGCGCCGATCTCTGATCCGCTCCAGCGATTCGCACTTATTGAGTTGGACTTTTTATCATTGAGAAGTGTCTGGTCCAGTTTGTCTTCCTCGCACTCGCTGACTATTTTTCTCCGTCAGACCGTCTGTCTCACCAGGCTCGGATCTCGGCCTCCGTCAATGCCATGAGGATTCTCAACACGGGCACCGAGGTGGAAGCGGCCGTTGCCGATGCTCTGGTGAGAAGCCTTTCCGGAAAAAAAAAAACGCGCTGTTTCTTGGAATCGATTATGTCGTACATCGGGAAATTGATTTCCTCCCTCCTGGACCTTTGTACATTTCAGCTCTTAGGAGAGTCGAGGAGTAAGGTACAAGTGCTGACGTGTGCATGAGCATGAAACGTCGTCATGTCATGAGTTTGTGTTTTCACACACACTCGCCCCTCGCTAACAACCCGGCCCAGTCCTAATACGATAGCTGCCGATATTTCCCGCCGCATGAGAAGCGCGACCGATCTCGGAAAAAGACGTCAGCACCATCCAACTGTGTGACCCTTCTTTCTGCAGCAGCGCTCAGCGCGCCGCCATTTTGAATCGCCGGGTATGTTCTCCGACGACGACGCCAACAGCGACGCCTCCAGCGCCTGTTCGGAGCGCTCGTACGGCTCCCGCAACGGCGCCGTGCGTCATACCGACGACGTGGCTGAAATCCTCAACCACTGCGCCAGCGCCAATTGGTCGGAGAGAAAGGAGGGCCTGCTGGGGCTGCAGAACGTGCTGAGGAGCCATATTATGCTCAGGTTAGGAACTTCAAAGGCAGGCTTGAGAACATCTAAAAAAAAAAAACTTCCTGTTGGGAGTCAGCATTTTATACCATCCAACCCAAACTGTGTCTCAGTCGCGTGGAGCTGAAAAGACTCTGCGAGATCTTCACCAGGATGTTTGCAGATCCTCACAGCAAGGTAACGGGCATGAAATACAAAGCGTCCATCCCACTCATGGTGGCATCATCCATCAGGTCTTGTTTAACAACTAACTTGTCATTTTATGTTGGCATGACTCCTCACTTGTGTGGACTCACCAGAGAGTAAGTTTTTGCTCTTCTCCATCGCTCGCTCGCTCGCCGACCACGTGAAACACTGACCTTTGCCCTGTAACGTGTTGCGCGCGCTCAGGTCTTCAGCATGTTCCTGGAGACTCTGGTGGACTTCATTGTTCTGCACCGGGAAGATTTACTCGACTGGCTTTTCATCCTACTCACCCAGCTGCTGAAGAAAATGGGCGCTGACCTCCTGGGCTCCGTTCAGGCCAAAGTTCAAAAGGCGCTGGATGTCACCTGGTGTGGATAATTGGAATGGAAATGAGTTGGCGCAGGTGGATGAGACGCTTGGTTTGTTTGTCCCCTCCAGTGAATCCTTCCCGTACGAGCAGCAGTTCAACATCCTGATGCGCTTCATCGTGGATCAGACCCAGACGCCCAACTTGAAGGTCAAGGTGGCCATTCTGCGCTACATCGAGGCGCTAGCCCGGCGGATGGACCCGGCCGACTTTGTCAACACCAGCGAGACGCGCCTGGCCGTCTCGCGCATCATCACGTGGACCACCGAACCCAAAAGTTCCGATGTCCGCAAGGTATGGCCCGTTTGGATATCGCCGTCCTCTTCCCCCACATTTTTTCAGTTTCTTCAACATTCTCCATATTTATTTTGTTTGGTTGCACGCTTTTTTTTTTTTTTCACATCTGGATTTGTTTCCGCAACCAGCATTTATTTCATTCAACAAACCCCCAGACCCTTCATAACTGGGAGGATTTGTCAGGCCGAGCCGGCACCGTGGCCTCTCTGCCTGGAGAGGGCAACCTGGAGGAGAGGTGCAAGCAGGTAGAAAACAGCATGACATGTTTACATCCGGAGCTCTGCTTCTCCTTTTTGTTTCTGATCAATTTCCATGGGAAATTTAGCTGGGGATTTTCGGAAAGGTATCATATCCAAGTATAAAATAAAGCTGTGTGCATTTGAATTCCCATGGAAAGACTTTTTGCTTCCCCATTTTCATCAAATGATTTTAGCACCAGCTTTGACTTTGTGCATCCCAAAAAAGTGGCAAGAAATAGTGAGCAGCGAGTCTCAAAAAGTGCCTCCATGCTTTCACGCAGGCGGCCCAAGTGGTGCTCATCGCCCTGTTTGAGCTCAACACGCCCGAGTTCACCATGCTCCTCGGCGCTTTGCCCAAAACCTTCCAAGATGGGACCACCAAGCTGCTACACAACCACCTGAGGAGCACGAGCGGCATCGCCATGGTAACTCCATCCCGCCACACGCTAATGCTTATTTCGGTTTCCCTGAGCCGCGCGTGTTGCGCAGGCGTCTCCCGGCAGCTCGACGGGTCGAACGACTCCGCGCCAGTCCAGCAGCCGCAGCAGCCCGCTGACGTCTCCCACCACCTACTCGCAAGGAGGGCTTTCTCCCAGGTACGTTTTCGGCGGCTTCTAATGTATGAATGAATACGAGATCTTGGTCATCCATTTGATATGTTCCCTCCGCAGCATGCTGGAGTGCGATAGTGAGAACCTGAACTCTGAAGAGATCTACAGTTCCCTACGTGGCGTCACTGAAGCCATCCAGAACTTCAGCTTCCGCAGCCAAGAAGAGCACATGGAGCTGTACAAGCGAGATGGAATGCGGGAGCTCGGGGTGACTGGAGCACACCGTTCATCTTATTCTTCTGCACTGACGCCGGATACTAATCATCTGTTCTTCTCCCGTAGGTTGAAGGTGGTTCTCCTTCGCACTCCAACCTCAAACTTTACGGCGATTCGATGGAGGCCGGGCGAACAGCTCTGGACAACAAGACGTCGTCACTGAACACCCCTTCGCCACGCTCGTTCACGCTGCAGCGTTTCCGAGAATACAACCCGCACAACTACGACAGCATGGAGCTGCGGCTCAATGGTGGGTCACCCGCGAGTGTTCCGTTGAGAACAGTCGGACACCGGACTAAAATTCATCTCCCGTCGTCACCTGCAGGACGCCAGCACGAGTCTGCCAAGAACAAGATCCAGAACCCCAGAAATATCCCAGGTAGATGCATACTGTAAAGTCACAACTCGCAGAATTGCACCGACGAACGTGAACTTTGTCAGGAGTTACCGAGCAGCTGGTGGGAGAGCTGCTGAAGGAGCTGTCGCAGGGCGAGTGTGCCACTGAGGAACGCAGCGTGGAGGAGCGCCGCGCCACCCTGCTGGAGCTTCTCAAGGTGTCACGGGAGGACGTGCAGGTGGTTTGGGACGAGCACTTCAAGACCATGTTGCTGCTTCTCCTGGAGATGCTGGGAGACAAAGACGTAAGTGGCGGGAGAAGATAAAATGACATCAAAGTCTGTATTTCGATGCTGAGCCTTTTGGGCCACTTTGAGTCGAGTTGCATTTTCATTTCGGACTCTGCTCAGCACATGATCCGGGCCCTGTCCTTGAGAGTCCTGAAGGAGATCCTGAGAAACCAACCGGGTCGCTTCAAGAACTACGCCGAACTCACCATAATGAAGACACTGGAGGCTCATAAAGACTCGCACAAGGAGGTGAGTACAAACGACGGCGTGTGTTCCATCGGGGCGATTAATGGCATCCGTGTGTCGAAGGTGGTGCGGGCGTCAGAGGAGGCCGCGTCCACGCTGGCCTGCTCCATCCAGCCGGAGCAGTGCATCAAGGTGCTTTGCCCCATCGTGCAGACGGCCGACTATCCCATCAACCTGGCCGCCATCAAGATGCAGACCAGGGCCGTGGAACGCATCACAAAGGAGCCGTTGCTTCAGCTGCTGCACGACATCATTCCGGGTCTACTGCAGGTGAAGCGGAACTTCTCGATCTTCTCAGCCGTCCGGCTTCCGTGGGTTGAATGCCTTTTGCCGGCGCAGGGCTACGACGACACGGAAAGCAGCGTGAGGAAGGCCAGCGTCTTCTGCCTCGTGGCCATCTACGCCGTGATCGGCGAGGAGCTCAAGCCCTTCCTGTCTCAGCTCACCGGTAGCAAGGTAATTCCCGCCGTCGACCGATCAAGCCATCATCGGCTGCTCTCAACCTGCGCTGATGTTTCCTTTCCAGATGAAACTGCTCAACCTGTACATCAAGAGGGCCCAGACCTCCACCAGCAATAGCAGCAGCTCCTCCGACATCTCTTCCTACTAACCTGCTTTCAACACCTTCACCCGCCATTTTGATATTCATTCTGCCATTTCATACGTCCCGCTATCACACAGCAAAAAAAATCAGCCGTGAGCTCGGTGGAAGCAGGAGATGAGTCCCCAGGAACTGAATCTGCTGCCCCCCTGCTGAAGAGTTCTTGGACCATGGGAGCAAGGCGTGTGTGTCTTCCCCAAGCTGATTTGCCTCGTTGCAGCAGAGGATCACTTGGCTGGCCAATGATTTGAAGCTTACGGCATTTCGGAGCCCGGCAGTACATCTGTACGACATTTGTAAAAAAAAAACATTCCGTGCTTCCACATATAACTCACACTCGAGTGACCTCGAGATTCTCTCGTGAAAAATCGTTACAGTCTTTTAATTTTGCTTTCTGTCAGAAAAGAAATCTCGGCCTAAAAATGTATCACCAATGAATTTATTGTATTCCACTACTTCAAATAAGACCATCTTCTCCAGTGCCGTCCCGAGCTTAGCAGTCCTTAGCAGAATAGTCCAGTTACTGTTGAACCACGAAGTTCAGACCACTGTAAATGTTTTTCTAAATTCCACAAAAAAAAAAAAAAAGCTGAAATGCTTGCAAACATTCTTTAGACGCTTATGAAAAGTTGTTCTGAAAGGAACTTGGAAATAACGTGAGGTAGACAATCAGCGGAAAAGCTCGCTGAGGTGACAATGACCTCGAGCCAGCCCTGTGGAGGTCATTGTGACGTGAGACGTGAAAATGAAACACTCATCTGGAGAATGAAGACTAAAACCGACCTTTTAAAATGACACTATGGACTTAGTGATTCGAGGGACCGAATCATTTGGCAATCATTTGGTTTCAAACGAGATGCACATCCTGCCATGGCACATTTTTAAAGTGACCGACAGGCCGCCACGGTTTCCACGGCCTTGTTTGAATGTTCCATTTTCACTGTCATCTTATACGCGTGCCTTTAGTTAGACGCCTCTTTTTTTTTTTCCTACAGTTGAACTAAGTCCGCCTTGGAGAAACATGAACTTTGCGAGTAAAGACAACCTGTTAGTATGTTGCTGATGAAATTCCTTTGCACCTACACGCATGCTTCTACCCGTCACACGACTATATTTATATTCCGCAGACTACTGCAAGTATTTGTTACATCACAAGTGAAACTTAAATAAAAGATCAGACTTGTCATTGTTTACTTTTTTTAATCAGTCAGCAATGATTGTGGTCCACCGGCAGATGGCGCTTTGAGCTCGGAGTGTTGCAACAATGTAACGAACGGATTGGTGGATCTTTTTTTTGTGTGATTTTTTATGATCCTGTTTTACTCATGTTTACATTGGTAAAACATTTTTAAAAATTTATCGGCTTATTCTTTGTTCGTGAACTCTCACTTGAGGGTAGAACAGTTCGAGCTGTGGTTGAGTTTGTACGCTGTCGTCGAAATATCCTCAACAAAAAAAAATACCAATGCGTATTTTATGTATATTATATTTATATATTATATATCTATTATATATATATATATATATATATATATTTATTTTAATCCGTCCAGAATTGTAGAATTTTGTCAACAGTTGTACAGGCCGCCCTAACCACTGAAACTACAAGTCCCAGGATGCACTGCAAACTCAGCTGCCCAGATTCCCTTCAAACAAACTCAGCCAATTCACAATTACGTCGACTTCGGCCTGTGGAACTCACGTAAGTTATCCGCGTTTACAGAATAATAACAACAATAATGATTCATAAAGTGTGATCAAATATCCTCTAATGTAATTTCATGAAGGTATCAACAGATTTTATTCGTATCCAAATTGTTGAATTTGACAAACATGGATGCTCTCTTGCCCACCATGCACTCTCAATACATGAATGATATTAGTTGCATTATTTTAGCAGTTTTACCCAAAATGATGAATGAAAAAGTATTTATTCTCCAAGTTGCAACCTGTTCTGTCCTTAATGGCAGTGGTCCCCAACCTTTTTTGCGCCACGGACCGGTTACATGTCATAAATATTTTCGCGGACCGGCATTTATATAAACAAATAATACATTTATATAAATAAATAAATAATACCTTTAGAATAAATATATAAATACGTTGAAATAAAATGATACGACTGACATAAAAACAAGTACAAATGACAAAAATAAAACTCACCATTACGTTGAATTTGTGGGAGCACTGAGTTTGTTTCTCAGAAACGAGCCGGTCCCATCTAGACCGCCCGGTACCAAGTGGTTAGGGACCACTGCTTTATGGTATGGGTTCTCACAAGATCTTATGAGGAAGAGCTGCAAAGCGACTTTGCCATTGAAATATTCTAGAGATCTTGTGTGTTTGCGCCATTTCAAACTGAGGCCTTCTTTGAAGGAATGTTTCATTCTCAAATGGCTCTTCCTGTTCATTTGAAGATACCTTTGGTAGCTTCTGACAATCTCCTGATACAGGACCTGTTGGTTGTCGTGATGCAGGTCCTACAAGCTGGCACCTTCATCTTGAAACATGCATCATTGAGGCCTGATGGGACCTTTTCTTAGTGGCGAGAGGCTTGTCTGTGTGTTAGTTACTGTCTTTCATAAGCATGTGCGTGCTGTTGAGAATTAATTTCATTAAGGGGGTCCATTTGCAAGACCCCCCTCCCTCCCCAGCTTGTTTAAAAGCCCTCATAGTGCATGATTAGCGTGCCGTTCCCCAACCTGGCAGCGAGTGGCGGCTAGGTCGGCAGGTCACGCAAATGAAAGAGAACAACTTCATTGTGTGATGACTGGCCCATAAATCATCGGCCCTTTTCTATAAATCACGGCAGATGGCAGGGAGCGAGGCGAGGCTCATGGGAGCGGCGTGCCGCCCCGGTGCATGATGGGAGAAGGGTTGGCGAGGCTGGCAGAGGCGCGGGGTCACTTCCAGTTTGCGCATGTGAAGACGTGGACAGGCCCAAACACTTCTTCCCCCTCCCTCCCAATCCCCGCCGCTCGCCACGGGCCCGGCTGATGAGATGCAGACCCGGCAGGTCCTCGCACCGTGCCCGTTTAAGAGGTCTCAACTGTCTGCTTAATATGGAGACAACTTCATTGACTGTCATCGGCGAGCTGCACTGACACCTGTCCGCTTGACACCCCGTGTCCACCCGGGAGGACGTCGGTCTTCATTATTCATCCCCGTGGCCCGGATCAGCTAAGTTCTGTTCAAACATCCACTCCAAAATCTTCACACCGTCCGATCCGCGTTGTCTAACTTGACTTTGAGGCTGACGGCACAAAATTATTCCCCCCCCCCCCCCCCCCATTCTAGAAGTTCTCAGTCTTAAAACCACGTGTCTAAAAAATCTTAAGTGTAAATATGTGTCCTAAATTTGAAAGAGCTTCGCTAGCAACCAAATGTGAGCGATTAAAAAATATAGCGCATCGATAAAATCACAAAAAGTCAAGCCGTTGTCTCCGTTCTCAAATGCTGTGTCTGCTGAATGTTGGAAACCACGCCTCAAATAGATTTCGCATTGTCTTGTAACTCTTCCTCCATGTTTGAGCCACTAAAAATATATCTGCCTGAATCCTCCGATGGCTAGAATATATCCCGCCGGTCCTCGCGACGAGAGGCGCTAGCTCATTAGCCGATAGACTTCCAGGCTCCTCCACGGTGTCACCTCCTCGCTTGGGAATTTAATAACGATACTCGGCTATTCTGTAAATTGTACCGTTCGCACCTAGATGAGAATTTCTATCAATTGACGGACTAACCGGGGGGGCAAGGACAGCGAGAGATGTCCAAGGTGGACTGGCCTCGGTCACCCCGCCCCCCCACAAGGCATCTCTCAGCTGCCATCAATGCAAATAATAATAATTGATAATTTAATAACCGAGTGGGCGCGATGTGTCCTTTTTCTTCCAATTTTCATCAGGCGAGGGTTGCGTTCCATCATCAGAAAATAAACACCATCCATCATCCTTGTCATGATTAGCCGCTGACAGGCCGAGCTGTGCTGAGCATAAATATTCCGTAATGTGGCAGCCGGGACGCCTCGCCTGGTTCTGCTCACTTTGTTGGACCAGCCAAGAGAAACGTCAATTGAAGTCTTACATCAGAAGGAGATGGCGGCATTGACTTGACTGTTAAGTCCAAGCACAAGAAGCCTGGAAGGGTTCTGAAGCCCTCCCCACTCCCCACCCGCTACTAATTGCAGGGGAAAACTATGCTCCACGCAGAGAACAGAATGTCTATGCCTGTCGAGGAGGAGGAGGAGGAAGAAGAAGAAGAATCCAACTTTGAGAAACATCAGTCTTGCATCAGGAGCTGAATGTTTGATGCTCCTGTGATCTCCATGTTCTTGTCACAAACAAGATTCTCAAATAGTGTTTCAGTAAAACACAATTTTATGACTCTGAGGGAATTTGGTGAACTGGTCTTGCTCAGTTTTAGGACCCAGAATCGGGCCGTGTCCATTTTGATTGGGTTGCCAATTAAGTAAAATGCTGTAAGCTATTCTATTGATCGTCAAGTACAATGACAAATCAATTTGTGCCCATTATGTTCTTTATCAATTATATATGTCTTCATATTGTGGCAATACATGATGTATTTGATTAAGTTTGGGGTCTTGAGCTGAAAAAGATTGGGGGGTAAAAAAAAAACTCGGGTGCATATTCTACCAATCCTCAAACTTCTACAATTATGTGGCGGTGGCTCTCATCAAAATACAGCACCTGTCATTCCCAGCACACCTTTCCAGGTTGGAAACCTCCAGAAGGTGGACTGGCTGATAAGGATGAGAGTTCACAGCCGTGGGAGGTTTTAATGAGGACCTCCATCCTCTCAGCCCCGAGAGGAGAGACCTGAAGGTGCTAAGCGGTAAGGTGGCGGGCGGCGCTGACCTCCCTCAGCTGCCGCCTGAAATGCAGACAAGTTGTCCGCACGTGGATCCCAGTCTGACCCGCTACAATTTTGGTGACCGCCCATAGTGACGGTGTCTAGCGGCGAACCCCGATGCTAGCATGCTAGCATGCTTGACCTCAGCCTCCCATCTTGCCTGGTTATTTTTCTTCAAGTGTCTTCCCTTCAGCTTTTTAACACTGTCAAACAGCAGATGGAAAAGTGCGCTAAAGTTAGCTTCTCTGCGTTTGCGTCTTTCAAAGCTAAAACCTCGCCGTTGGGTTGTTTTTCGCTGCGATGAGCCGCTAATATGACAAAGTTGGCCAAACATATGGTGGGCTTTTTGAAAAGCAGCTGTTATTTTGCTAAGCCGCACATCATAAATATGCATGCGGTCTTAGCGCATGACACCGGGGTGCCAGGACTCGCCACGTAGCGCTGCTTTCTGAGTGCTGCTGTTTGCCAAACGGCCCTCGTTGTCCGTGTACCGACGCTAAAAGTTAAACATGCTACAAAGACCGGAGGCGGCAGGTCCTTAAAGAGCCATACGGGTGATTTTATCCCTTCGGACTCATCTGCGGCGACCCCGGTTTCCCAAGGATGAACATTATTCCGAGGTCCTTCGTTAATATTGAGTAGGCGCTGACATGGGGAGGCGGACCTCTTGCAATGAGAACGTCTTCAATAATGCATGTGTCCCTCAGGGGCCACCATGCAAAGAGTGCAAGGTGATTTAGATCATCTCTGACGGACGTCGTTTAGCCACTCGCGTTGATTTGATCAGACACCGAGCCGCATCTAGCTGCTCTCTTCTCTGCCGAAACTTCGATCCAGAACTGCCTTCTGATGCACTCGTCAACTGGGCAAGTGAAATGGATCAGTAACCGAACCCGTGAGGTCGTTTCCATATTCCCCTAATAGAAATGAATGAGGCGTCCGCGTGTGCCGAAAACTATCCATCATCGGCGCTGACACCAGCGCCATCCATCCAGCCTCGTTAGCCCAACACGTTTGTAATGCGCTTATGATTGCCAGCCGGCTGACACGTGGTGATGGTGGCGTTATCCGGAGTTGGTCGGAGAATCTCCTTAACTCATTCCCTCCCAATGACGACTATAGACGTCAACAGTGAGTGTCAGTGGGACAACCAAGGTTAGATGGAGAGATCAGATTTAGATGGTTTGGAAACATCCAGAAGAGCGGAAGTATCTATGATATACCGGGATGAGGATGGAGCTACTAGGCAAGAGATCTAAAGGAAGAAGGTTGAAAGATCAAATTGGTGGATTCATCAAAAGAAGATTCGACTCGTATTAAGATGTCAGCGTTTGTATTTACGGTCTGTACAGGAACTTTCTTTTCTCGACTGTGTTTCTTTGTAAAAGCGCTCCATAAATAAAATGGAGTTATCCGGAGCCACAAGAAGTATCTTGTTTGTGTGCGGAGTTAACGAAGAGGCCCGAGAGACGGTAGAGGATTGAAGCAGGCTGGCTCTCTGCCCACCGTGTGTCTCCGCTCGCCAAAGATTCCGATTGAAATTCTTTTAACACGGCCCCGTGAATTGAAAACGCACTTTTGTCAGCTAATGAATTATTTGGGTCAGATGAATCGCGGCGCCGGCCTTGAAGAGCAGGTTGACTATTACGATAATAATCATTTCCTGAACGTTCCGAGAGCCGGAAAAAGTGTTGATGAAGCTTTTATAGCGAGCGAGTTGTTCTTAACAAGTAAGTTCTGTCATTAATAAACGAGAGCGCCGCTAGTGAGATCTTAGCACGTCGCCACCTCTGCTTGGACTTGAGCCCGCGGCTATTTTCCCTCCCACTTCCCTTCTCTAAGAGAAGAAGGAAGCTGAGATCAAACGTGTCCGTGGCTGAGTTCCCTGACAGACTCCCATCATTTGTTCCCGTTGCGAGCGCCGCTTTGTTGTGTGCGTTTGAGCCCGTCGTCCTCTGGGCCGCGCTGTCACAGCTCATATTTAAGTACAGCTCGACTAACCGCTCCCCCCCCCCCCCCGCGTTAGCGTCCTTTTTCATCACTTTCCCAGCTGCAATTGACACTATCTTGGGGAGGTAGGATGAGGTCAAAGGAAAGGCGATTCAAAGCTGACTTGGAAAAGGTCTACGAGAAAGCTGTGAGGAAGGAGTTGGCTCATTTCTGGACACTCGGCAGAACCTTCTCTTTTTCCGGGACATTGTACCTAGTTTATTAGCCTGAGCTGTAATTGGCGGATTCATTGGTGAAGATGCGTACAAAAATCAACAATGGACGAACAAAACCATGTTCTTCAACTGCATGTTATTTGAATTTATAATGAATGAAAAGCAAACTTGCCTGACTTCAGAACTTCAGATTTTTTTTTCTTTCTGACTTCTACCAATTAAAAAAAGAGTTGGTAATAATTTCCAAGATAGATTAGAAACCGCAAGTCAATTAAAAAGCATAGCGTGCCTGGCACTAAAACCAAGAGAGACTATCTGGTGGGATTAAAGCAACTGCGCTACCGCTTTTATAGATACTATATACCGTCCCCATTGTATTAACATCTCTAATTAGTATCATAAAATCTTGGCGGAAGTCCGTTGGCCACAGTGAAGAAACCTTTTATTTGAAACAAGACTAACTTTTGTTGAAAACTAGCCGTTAGCTTGCGGGTTGAAGCAACACCTTCCCCTGTTTTTGCTAGCTTGCTAAAACGTTTAAGTCTGTATGTCTTTGGAATTTTATTTTAGTCATCCAGAAGAACATTTGTGAGGCCAGAGATCACTGATCATGTCAAAACAATCCCCATAACGGTTGACTACAGACTTGCTACTTGCATATAACCAGGTCTTCTATGTTGTCACGGGATATAGACATGGTTGGAGTTATGGTCGCTCTGGTGCTTTTTGTGTGTTTAGAAGTCCAAATGTTATTCACGTGATCACCTGTGTCTAAGCCAGGCACTTGCATGACTGCTGGAAAAGTTCTGTTGTTTACATGCTACTTCCGAATATGGCTTGAATACATTGTACAAGTGGACAGCAGATTGCAGCAACAGTAACGACGGCTTCTTCTTAGCGATTTTAATAGACACTTTGGTGCCACATGTCAGTTTCAGGAATGTTTTCTCGAAAGGACTCCAAAAGGAGCCATGCTTCCCTTCCTTGGCCATACTTATTCCAGGAAAAACGATTTGGTCCCTGTCGGACAAAGCATTATATCTGGGGGTGTTGTATTTTCGTTGGCAGGATTGAAAGGAGTCTGCCGAATGCTTTGGGTTCTTTCGGGGGTATGGCTGATAGGGTTTGGGAGATAGTTCAGTTCCGTCCTTCAAGTTGAACTTGCGCATGCTGAGGCGGTGGACGCATTAGCGGGTACTGTCGGTCTGTTGCCCTCGTCGTCTGAGGTGCTGGAGGCTACCATCTGGTTCCTTGCAGCCTTGATGGTATATAAAAAAAGAATCCCAACAAGCTTGGAGAGGAATTTTGCAGAGGTGTCTGTTGTAAACCTTCAGTGACTGGAGCTTAGAGGCCCAAGGTCAGGCTCCACAGATTGGCCCGAGCACAGGAAGATATTGTCGGTTTCAAGTGTGAGATCTGACTGGAGCAGCGAAGAGGAGTTGCCTGAGGAGCGGAGGCTGAGGGTGTCGAGTAAGTTCAGACTTCTCAGCAGACCCAGGACCAATGCCTTGACTCTGCCAGAGGAACACTGAGGAACATCAGGCAACAAAGTGAGATGCTGGATGAGCGCTTTCATCAATTTGTCTCCACTCACCGCCTGCTGGTACTGGTGGCAGCGGCAAATGTTGGCTTGGCGGTCCATTGGCAGAAGTCCCTCCTCTTCTTCTTGATATACTCCAGATATAGATGACAGCTGAGCTGCTCCTGGATGCTGACGTTCGCTGATCCTGCTTCTTCGCCATTAGAATCACCCAAAGACTCCACAGCGAGTTGAAGTCCCGCAGGCTTCCAGCGCTCAAGCCTTCCATTTCTACTCCACCGTCATTGTCGGTGGCCCCACCAAGCGGTGATGGTTCGCTGCTACGCAGTGACTGACCGCCAGGGCTGGACTGCTGCATCTACAAATGAGCAAACGCAGATGAGCTCATCGATATTTGGCCCGCTTGCAAACACAGATGAGGTGACGGCGGTGGTGATGATGAGTCATTGTCGTGCCGGACGATGACAGCCAAGGCCAATCAACCGGGCTCTGCTCCAACATGATACGGAGAGCAGTCGGTCTTTTATCCTCGGCCATCTTAATTGTAAATAATGAGTGTTTTCTTAGGAAAGGGGGCTGGAGAGATGGGGGCGCTTCACAGATTACAGCCCATCTTAGTCTGTCTGTGAATAGGAAATGGGCAGGATGAAAGGAGGCTTGAGCCCGAGCCAGAGCAACGGGCCAATCCTCACAAGGGGGCGAGCCACCCCGATCTTCCCTTCCACGCATTACGGCACCTAGATAAGTTTCGCAAAATGTCATCTATGGATTCCGATACTTCACCTCACCAACGAAGCGATTGTTCTTCCCAATTAAAAGAATCGACGAGAAGTCAATAGCGCCTTCCGTGCGAACCAACCCTCAGTTGCCTCTCGGGCGCTAATATATTCAGTGCTAAAAAGCCGTCTTGATCACAGCTTGATGGTTGACTCTGTTTGCAGAGAGCAGCAAAAGCAATTCCCACTGTGTGAATATTAATTCCTGCCGCGGCTTTTATCATGTTCAGACTGTGTGACGGCTCTCCTCTCCACTGTAGGTTTCACGCCGGATGCCATGGATGTGTGGTATTCTAATACGACTAATGATTACACGTTCCTTCAATATTCATTAGGGCCGAGCCACAAAGAAGCTCTTCTGCCTTCCACGTGGATTTTAAAGGCAGCAGAAATTACATTGGGATTTCACTTGATGGTAAATTATGATAGCAGTGCACCATGGTACGTATGATGGCTCGAAATGGGAACAAAGCCAAAAGCGAGTGGGCTCACCTTAACAAGGTCTGGTTGTGAGGAAAGAGAGATGACATATTTCAGTTCAACTACTTTCTAGGAGAGTAATGGTCCATCGTGCTCTGGGAAAGGATGGGTGTCTTACCACGGGAGTTTCCGTCTTGATGGAGTTGACATGCGTGAAGTCCTCCGCACCTGCGGGGGCGCTGCTGTCTGCGCGTTTCTCGTGGATTGTCTGGTTCTCGCTGTTGTCCTTGGGCGCCAGCCTGGTCAGGAGGTCCCCCCGCTGCCTCTTGGTGACGTGGGCCTCTGGGCCGTGGACCGTTTTCACGTGCTTCCTCAGCGAACTGGGGTCCGTGTAGCGCTTGACGCAGCCCGCCATTTTGCAAACGTACGGTTTCTGTCGCGAATGAACATCTGATTTGTTCAAAAAGGACAAGAATAAGGCCCAAACGGGTTTTTACCTCATTGGAGTGCGTGCGGTTCTGATGTTTGGCTCGGTCCGAAGCGTTGGAAAAAGCCTTGTTGCACCCCTCGCGCTCGCACATGTAAGGTTTCTCCCCGGTGTGAGAGCGCAGATGGGTCTTGAGGTTTTCCAGACGAGAGTAGGCCTTGGAGCAGCCCTCAAACTGCGGCGGACGGACGGATGAGACTCAAACGTCAAGTCCGGTCATTTTTCGGCGCATCTGTTACCCACCGTGCACTTGTGCGGTTTCTCTCCTGTATGCCGGCGCATGTGAACCACCAACATGTACTGAGCCTTGAAGGGCTTCTGGTCCCGAGAACATTCGTCCCAGCGGCACACAAACTCTTTCTTCTCCCCGTGGATGTGGTCGTTATTGATGTGCTGCGGGGACGGGTTTATAACAGTGTCCATCGCGTCAAAGTGACCCCCACCGGAGCACCATGACAGTTCTGGATGCCGAGACTTACGTGGACCAGCTGCTCTTGGGTTTGGTACTCTGTGCTGCAGCCCTCCCAGTGGCAGTTGGACTCGCACGGGGCTTCCGGCTTTGCTTTGCAATCGTCATGGTCCACTTTAAGTTCTGAGATGCTCTCATGGTTCTGTGTCGGTACGCTGGTTTTGTTCGGCTATGGGCCAAGAACAACAAGCGTAAGTGAATGACAGCAGGTGCATGGTCATGTTTTAGAATGTGCCTTTGTTAGTTCTTCAGTGCCTTTTTCGTGAGAACTATCGTGGCTGGAGATAAGTTCTACTCCTTGAAATATTGAAATCATCATGTTGGATATTTTAGGAGAATAATCTGATGACTTGACTGGACAATGCGTTCGATTAGTCGCGATTGGAAGAAAAATGTCGCTGCAGATATGGTCAAGTTTTGTCAAAGGTGAATCTTTTGGTCAGTGCAAGTCTTCGTTGAAATGATGAGCGGCCGCATGTGCAGTCGTGCGTGTGAACATGCTGACTGCAGCGTGTTTGTGTCTGGCCTCGGGCGCCCGATCTTCATCAATTGTGCCGGCCCCAAGACGCCTGCGCGCGGCGCCGCGCTCATGCATCACGCGCAAACTCGCCTCGCCGTTCACAAGCGGGCAGAAATTTGTCACGGAACCGGGAAGAAAAAAAAGTCCTCACATGACGGCGAAGCCACTGGCCAATATTTCATGAAAATGAAGTACACTGGCACAGTTTACACGATCCCGGGAGAGCGGGGGGGCGCTTGGAGGGGCGTAATGAGGGTGCGGGGCGACGCAAAGCTCTTATGCTGTGGACTTTTTTCCAAAATCTGAACCGTGTTTCTCAAGGAGGTCATAGGATTGACCCATTGGTGTTGGCTATGCACTCACCAGTGAACTCGGTGCTTTGGATTCGGGTTTCACCTTCGACCTCTTGGTGATGACGGGGTCAACTGTGCAGCTGGTGACTGATTCTCCGCAGGGGTTCTGAAGAGAACACAACTCTGTTCAGTTTGACAGAGGAAACGGAATCATCCAAACAAGTATCTCAAGGGATTTTTTGTACTTGGGACGCCAGGTCGTCGGCGTGGACCGGAACGGACGGCGATGAGAATCCGAGGCCGGGCTGGCAGCCGGGGTAGGCGGCCGCCGGCTGGAGGAGTGGCGGAGTGTGGCCCAGAGCCAGCAGATGCTGGTAGGCCACGGGGCTGATGGGATGAGGGAAGGCCAAGGACGGGCTGGGGATGCAAACATACCCGAGTCACATCTTCATTCTTTCAAACTTCTCAAGACACGTTTAGCTTCCAGCTGACCCCGCCTACCTAAGTCCTCCGACGGACAGGTGTCCATAAGAGCTGCTGGCAACCGAGCCGGACCGGGAGTTGTTGATGTAAGCCACCAGCGAACTGGGCGAGGTGCGGATCATGGTCTGAAGGTTCACGCTGGCGTCGGACAGAGGTGAGATGGACAGCGTTCTCTTCCTGCTCAACCTCGGAGTCAGTCGCGATACTGCGGACGACAGGTCAGAAGCCTCAAAGTCACCTCGATGTTTTCTTCTCGAGACTTTTCATGAGGAACCAAATAAGTGTGATGTTCTCATTTTCAGGCAGTGTGGCATGAGGTGAGAAGCTACAACATCTAACTTTGCATTACGGCTGCAACTAAAGTCCAACATTATCCTCATTAGGATTCAGACGTAGCTAATTGAAAATTCCCCATAATTACCTCAGATAAGATAGAGCCGTGGACAGGCTCGCAGCGTCGTGTTTAATGAGGCCAATTTACTGAGAATTGATTCCAATTCGGAGGGAAGGGGAGCGTTGATTGATTTTTACAAAGTATGGAAAACACTTCATCTACAGTTTCCTGTTTAGTCCTTGCATGTTGTCGCCCTGGTGAGGACACTCGGTAAGTAATAAACTTACGGCTTGACCTTGAAACGAGCCGCTAACAGCAGACTGGCTAGCATGCCTAACTATCTCCTGATTTTCAAAATATCGCTTCTCTCAGACCGATGCTTCATCAAATCTAAAGTTTTTTTTGTGATGATGATGAAGTCAGTAACTTACCATCAATGGGGGTCATGTAGTCTGACAGGTGGGCACCTGCAGCTAGCCCCGTCCCCTGCATGAGCAGCTCGCCGTAGGAGCCGTGGTGGCTCGCCATCAACTGGTAATACTCCCTGGTCAGAGTCACTTCGGTCGGAGAAGGTGGTGGGAGCCCAAACAGGCTGCCATCTTTGAAATGGTCGTGAGCCACTGAGGAGGAGGCGGAGACCAATTCAGTATTGGACCCTCGCAGACGTCCGGCTTCGTATTTGCGTTCCCTCAACTGGCAGGCCTCCGTGTGTTTTTAGCAGCTTTATTGCACTTTGAATCTTTCCATCGTTAACAATGACAGAATGCAGAATAAGATTTATGTCCACTGCCGCCTCGCAATCTTGTGTTCTAATTCCAGGCCGCCTGCAAATCACCTTCTTTGATCGAACTGCAGCAGGTTATACGCGCTCGCCGTTTCAGCTGGCGGCCTTTCACACCATCCACCGAACGAACACACGCCGCCAAAACAAACTCCTGCCAGGTTGCCAGTTCAACTTTGGTCAGACTTACTGTGAGTGGGGCTCAGGCCTCTGGCTGCCGAGATCATGGACAGCGTAGGGCCGCCGTGCAGGTAGTGCTCCATGTGAGGGTTGACGTAAACGTGCGGGGGGCTGAAGGGGGAGTCGCCGGTCGCCATGGACGCAGGAGATAGACGGATCAGAGAGATATCAGAGATGACAGGGCTGCCTGGAATTCCTACGGGCCTGGGATGGAAACCGTTCATCAGTATCCTAAGCAGAGACTCTTGAGGAAACGCATCACAAGTGGGCTTAGTACAGCTCCAGGGGGACCACCTTCACTTTGAACTCCGCTATGAACCACATACTCCCCTTGTCTTTAGCTCACTGATTTGACAGATGACAAGGTTGCCTGATAGTTCTACGGGTCTGGGTTAGAAACAGTTCATCAGCATCCTAGGCAGGGACTCTTGAGGAAACTCACCACAAGTGGGCTTAGTACAGCTCCAGGGGGATCACCTTCACTTTGGACCTTGAGCTATGAACCACATAACCTCCTTGTCTTTAGCTGTTTGCGGATTGTCTTGTTACATGTGCTAGGTAGCCAAAAGGGACAATAGATGGAGTCACTCGATTCCGTTTGCTCCTGACTCAACTCGACCGGACTGCGTGTCAGCCGTCCGCTTTCAGTGTCCCCGCAGTGATGACGCAGAGGTGTCATGTTGGGCAATCACGGAGCAGGAGAGCCCTGACGGTGCCACGGGCATCGTAACAGAGTGCCACGCCGGGCCACAAATGACACAACAATTCATTTACTGCTCAACGCTGTTGTAATTAGGTGAATTTGGCACTGGCGATAGGAGGGATAGCTAGATCAAGGTCTTGATGAATGAGGGGTCCACTGTCAAGATCAAATCACATTAATCAACGTGGCCGCGTCTGAGGACAGGCGTAGAAACCTCCACCCCAACACCAAACATTTGCCCCGCCCGACACAAACCGAGCCTGTGTGATAAATGGCTGTTGCCAGGCGCAACGGGTGCGCATTGCAATGGAGGAGCACTCCATCCGTACGTTTCCTCCAGCGCTTCTCCTCACATGGGTCGCGGTGCCTAAGTCTAAAAATTCATTCTACACTCACCTGTGGACGGTGTGGACGGCGTGCGGTTCGTAGTGGTACGAGTGGCACCCGTCATGATGCCGCGTGTCCATGGCCATGGGCTTGTGGAAGGATGAGAAGATGTGCGGGGAGGCTGTAAAGAAGAACAGAAGGAAAGATTGGAAAGTCATAAATGATTAGTGAGGCTAAGAATTTTTACATTTGGCCTCACACAATACTCGCAAGGTGACCTGGGACTTTGCGGCGTGGAGGTCACAGTCACGGATCATGATCTGCTCCCGTCTAAGCATCGAGGGAGTTCCGGGCCTCGCAGCGACGTACGTCAGCATTTGCGGTCCATTCTTCTCACTCTGCGCCAAGCTGACAGACTGAGCCCTTCCCCAAACGGCCACACAAATATTCTCTCAACTCCAACTGAGTTGGTGTTGCCACTGATCACGCTGCACTTTTTACAGCGTGGACCAGCTAAACCCGAGAAGGTCTTTCCATCCCTTTTGTGAAATAATGTCGAGTGGTCGAAGGGTGTACCTAAGGTAAACACTTGTAACCTCAAGCTGGGCTTTTTCTCCAAGGACCACCCATCCAAGCGGCACCGCGGCAGTTGCCGGGGTCTCCTCCTTCCATCACCCAGACATTTCCATTGTCGTGCCGCCGCAGGAGGGACACAATGCGAGCGCTCGTGAGAGCTGCAGAGGCGGGCTTACCTGATGCACCCCCAGTGGAACCCCCCACCCCCCCCCTCACGGCCCGCTTAGGCTCCACCTATTAATCATCGCAAGCTAGTGTTTGCTTTTCATTGTCACGCACTAACTCACGCTCCACTTCTCGGTGTTGTATAAAAAGTTATGTCCCGTTCCAAATTCAGTCCGGCCCTGTCATAAAATCAAAACAAAAGTGCGAGGTGATTTCCACTGATCGGAACCGGCCAATGGGCTTCCTCCGCCGCTTTGTGTTGCGTTGTTTGTATCATTTAGCTACTTAGAAGAGTGCATATGTTGAAAGAGTGATTGCGGGATGGCGTAATCACCTCCAGCGAGGCTGATTGATGACCGGCGGCCTTAATAGCGCTGCTTAACACACAGGTTTGTCTAGATTAAGTAATTACCTCATCATCCCGTACGCGACGTGATAAAGAGACGCCTGCGTGGCGGGGAACGAGAGCGATAATTAAAATAGCATCAATTAAATGGCGCTTGTGGGCCTGTCACCGTGCTCCCCAGCTAACATCCATATTAGCCCGCTGGCACCCTCGCCAGGGGGGCGCCTGGGATTATGGAAAATGACTCCAATGTGCCATCTTGGAATTAAACAAAGACCCAGTTCTTTTTGCGCACTGCAAGGCAAGCGGAGCTAAGAATAACATCCAAAGGCGAACAACCTTTGACCTGGAATGATAAATAATTGTCTCATTCTCTCCTGTCAATCAGACTACCCAATTCTTTGTCAGTTTCATTTCAGGGACTGGAATTGATTTTTTTTTTTTTTTACAACTCACAATGACTTGCGCAAAGTTGCTTACATTGGCATCGTGACTGAAACCAGAGTGCCGGAAAAAAAACAACCTTATTTATTTCACGCCACGCTTGGCGGCTAATTAGCTCCAGCTAATGCCACCAACAGCCACAAGACAAAGCACAACAGCACAACAATTAGTCTGAAGGCGCTAATGGCTTTCCTGTGCAGGTGCGAGCACACGCAACAACTTTTACGATGGGCCTCTCTCTATAAAATTATTAACTTCGACGTCGTCCTGATTTATTATTTTTTTTGTTTACGCTGTTTATAGAGGTCTTGACTGAGTTGAGGAAACCTTCCAGTGTATTCCAGTGTGTGTGCAAACCAGTGAGAAAATTTGGCTTGCTGCTGTCATAATCACCAGGGCCAACAAAACATATCTGCGCTTTACTTTGTCGTTGATATTTCTGTCAATTTAAACTTTCACTCCACTACATATCCTGAACAAAATGTGTACTCTTACTCAGATACTCTAATCTACTCTCAATTACAAAATCAAATCTGAAGAATTTATTTGTTGACATAATGCCTGAACCGTGAGGCACAAAGCCTAAGAATAATATAATATAATAAAATATAGTATGTTTTTTCTCTAATGTAATATATTAATGTAATAAATAAATTCAATATAGTAATGTAATATATATATATATACACAAATTGTATAATGTATAACATAACTAAATAAAATTAATAATAATATAAATAATAAAATAAATATATATCGAAATAAATAATTAATAAAATCAATATAATATATCTCTAATATAGCATCATTGAAATTTTTAAACACAAACACAAAAAATGGCTCTGTGCTATAGTGTACGATTACTCTACTGTATTGTTTATTTCCTGCTCAATAATGTTAGCTACCTTTTGAGTCTGTGTTTAACAATGAGACATCCCAGTGACCCCTGAGCGGGGCGGCTATTATTCTCCGTCTTCCGCCGTCCTCGCCGGAAGATAAGTCCTCCTCTCTTTTGACCATACGCATTTTTCTCTGCCAGAGGTCCGATGGCCCCTTCCTCACCCCGAGCACTTCCGGCAGAGCGCCGGCCTCCAGTTGCTGCTCGCTATCATCAATAACTCGCCAAATCTTATCCTCCTTATCGCGAACACGGCTCTCTTAAAGCAGCCTGGCCCCGCCTCCACTCACCTTGCAAGTTCATGCGAGACAGCCGCTAATCGATTTCAAGAAATCTCGCTGTGATCGACTCGCACCTGAATTTTAGAAGCTAACTAAAAGATTTCACCAAGTTTACTCATTAGCTCCTGAATTAAAAGTAAAAAAAATTTTTTCCAGTGCAGTTCAAATTTAGGATTTTTTTTTTTATAATTGCAGACGGGTCTCGGTGTATCCACTTCTCCTCATTGTTCCTTAAAATCCAATTGAACAAGGTGGGTCGCGTGGCAGCCCGGGGTGGGGGTGGGGGGGTTCGGTCGTGAGCACCCGGGTCCATTCTAATTGACTCGGAGCGCCGCATCTCCACTTTTTATTTTAAACAAAGTGACTCTCGCTTGAGCTTCATTACATGCACCCCATTTCCATAGGCCTCTGGGACCGAGACCTGGGCCGCTCCCGTGGAATAAACGAGTGCTCCATGATAAATGGTTCTATTAGCAATCCAGATTGTTAAACTGTGATATAACAGATCGGAGCGGCGAGCGGGGCTCCATTCATTTTCCTCCCCTCTGTACACGTTTCCATGTGTAAATAAGGTATTAAAACTGGGCATTAGCCCCGTTCTGTGATAGAGAGGAAATTGTTCCAAATAAATAACCCGGCCCGCGAATATAAAACAGCCGACACGGAGGCTTCGAGGTGGGCAAGACTTAGGTAGGGTCCCTCCTCCATAAAAACGGCTGCCGTATATTAGTTTGGGCCTCAAGGACCTCGCCCTGTCTGGCTGCGTGCTCACTTATCAGGCGCCGCCTGGCGAGAGCAAAAATAATGCCTAGAAATTCCGTAAGTAATGACTCTGTCAGAAGCTACCTGATTGGCCGCGGCCGAGGCGTTGTGATGTCGTCCGCTTCAAATTGAAGCGCAAAAGGAGGAAGTTCAGAACGGTTTCTCAAATTGGGGTCGGCAAAGTATTGGACTGACGAAAATATCATCAATTTTTGGATGGAGCTGGCAATTTGAGAAAGTTGTCCATGTCAGAAATCACATCTGATGAGTTCTCATCATTCCAGGAACCACACGGGTCTCTGCGTGGGTGTCACATGACCTTCAGAATACCACAAGCAACACGGCTGCTGCCCCCGGCGTTGGCCTCGTTGAAATATTTAACAAGGTTGTGTCCGTCTTGGCTTGTAAAAGCGCCACTTCTTCATCACAACCGCCCATTTACACTTCAAAAGTGGCGTGGCGTGGCGTGGCGGTCGATGCCTTAACGTGGTGGTGTTAATAACGTTGCGGTGTTGTCGTGTTCGCCATTGCTCCCTCGGGAGGTGAGCAGAAGTTTTTTTTTTTTCTTGCCTCATTAAATCACGTTCTTCAATCTTATTCAATCATGATGAAAAGTGCTTGGCACTTTTCCTCAAAGACAGCCACTGGTGGAGCTAGAGGGTGGGGTGCGGGGGCACTGCCCCCTCCTGAAAATATTTGGACCCCCCCCAGGTGCCGGGCAAGATAATTGACTTTTGGATATTTTTTTCCATATTTGCACTCAACCTCCAAAAAAAAAAACTTTTTAATCTTAATTAACATTTTAGATCATATTTTGGTTTTTTTAATTTTTATTTTATTTACCGTATTTTTCGCACTATAAGGCGCACCTAAAAACCTCCAATTTTCTCAAAAGCCGACAGTGCGCCTTATAATCAGGTGCGCCTTATATATGGACCAATATTGAGCCACTACAGCAGGCGTGTCCAAAGTCCGGCCCGCGGACCAAATGTATAGATCTTCTATATGGACAAAGTTTTCAAATGGGCCATTCATTGAAGGTGCGCCTTATAATCCGGTGCGCCTTATATATGGACAAAGTTTTCAAATGGGCCATTCTTTGAAGGTGCGCTTTATAATCCGGTGCGCCTTATAGTGCGGAAAATACGGTATTTACTTTTTTTGCTTTACGGTCCAGGTTCTTTCTGGAGTTTTATCGTCACATATTTAGTTGAGGACATGTGTTAATTTTGAGTTGGACTTTGCTTGTCTTTCATCCCACGTATGTGTAAATCTTTGAATCATGACCGCGGCGCTCATCAGTCCTTGAGTTGTCCACTCAAAACACTCACCTATCTTCTATTGATCAGCGCTTAAGCATTCATCATGCACTTTCACGTTGCGCTTTTTTGATGACTCCTGACTGCGAGGCCACAAGCGCTTTTTCTTTCATCCGCATATTTGATTATTTCATCACCCGACCCACCGCAGCCGCTCACAGACAACATTCACGGTCTCCCCTTAAAGTTGAACGTTACCTCTGGTCTCTAGTGGCTTCTTCAGGAGGTCTCCAAAACAGCTACCATCCATTTTGTCTTTCTTCTCCTCAGCCCGAGTTGCTTCCATGGTCGAGCATCTGAAAGAGGCAGAAGGAGAGTTTAGCAGTCGGCAAGTAGATGTGCTCAAATATCGCTTTGAAAATAAACAATATACAATAGAGACGGTTCTTGAAAATCAGGCATGGAATTTTTTTGTTTCTCCCTGGGCTGGATGAGGTGTGTCAGAAAAGTTCCAGGATATCATCTCCATTTTGGATGAGGTGTGTCAGAAAAGTTCCAGGATTTCATCTCCATTTTGAATCAGAGAGATTCAGGGATCCACCCTGGACCGTCAGGACTAATGTAAATCTTATTAGGCACAATTTGACCTTTCAGTTCATATAACAGAAAGGTGCATCCAGGCTTCATAGAAAGAAAAAAAAAATACAAAGTGATGTATGACCTGAAACACTGATAATGTAATGCTTGTAGAAACCCACCGAACTTCTCAACATACAAAATTTATTACAGGAATGGTTCTACTTGTAGATCTGGATGACTAACAAGCTAGCTTCAACCAAAGTTCCCGGCGTGGCACGGAGGCCGGCAAAGCGACCCAGCTGTGAGTGGCACACACACACACCTAAATATGCAACAAAGCCCACATTAACAACGGTCCCGCCAGCGCACCGTCGCCGATCCGGATTACAAATCAGATGCAATCGGGCTGGGGAAATAATAATGAATTTCAACGTTGAATTATGAACGGCGCTCTTGTCACCCTAACAAACGAGCACGCGTCTCAGCCCAAAAGGTCACGGCGCGCTAGAGTAAAATCTCTGTCAATTCTTCGCCAGCGCATGCATCCCCTTCGCAAGGGCCACTTGCTGGAATTTATGGTCGGACCCGCCACCTATTCTCCTTTGAATAATAGCGGTCCCGTAAAAGAAGCCCGAGTCGAAAATAGATTGCGGCTCGGAAGGAAGCGAGTTGTTTATTGCGTACGCGGCTGGTGTGCAAATAAAGGCAAGCAGATGACGTTGAGATTTATAGGACCAATCAAACATCATCTGACAAGCACTTCAGAGCTACTCGTGGTTCTTGAGCAATTTTCAAATTTAATGTGTTTAAAATAAAAATCAATTTGTCATTCTCAACTTCAGTTGTATTTAATGTTTAAGTACAATACATGAGCAATTCATGTTTATTTCATTTTTAAATATTTTTTTATTCATGTGCTATATATTTTTATAGAATTTATTTATTTTCTTATATTTTTAAGAGCCGTTAACGTTCACCCTGTGCATCACACGCGTTGACAAATAAATTTAGTAATAAAATCATTTGCTTGTTTTTCAGTCGAAACAAAACAGTACTTATCTGCACTTGCCACTGGCGGAGTTCTGATTTTTTTTTTTCCTTAGGGGGGGGGCGTGAAGGGCGAAATAAACCCCCAAAATTCTTCAGAAATTGCTGATCAAATATTCCCGATAGGGAATGTACGGAAATGTTGAAAAAAAAATCCTGTAAAAATCTGAAAAATATCCGAAGGTCAATTATCTGGCCTGGCACCTGGGGGGTTCAGCCATTATTCAGGAGGGGCCAGTCCCTGAGCTTCAATCTAGCTCTAGGAATTGTTTCAGTTGTTATTGTCAACTAATTTGCCATTATTGATTAGTCATTTTACAACATGAACATCGCTATGGGAATGTTGCTTTGATAGTAGATGATTTATTTTTCTTCTCAGTAGGAGGAGCACTGTGCCGTTTATTATTAAAGGCAAACTACGTATTGACGATAAAATAATATTTTTTTTATTCAGAGACAATTTCTCTGACGGGCACGTCGTTAAAAGCAAGTTTAAAACAGTTTGGGATTTTTCATTCGACTTGGTTTTCCATTTTGACGGATTTCGCAAATGACTGTTTGACCTTCCTTTTTGCGTACAGAAATACGGCAATACTTCAAATGCACCCTGAACTGTCTATGATTTTTGCTAACGACATAACAAAAGACATTTCCACTATTAAAGTGTTTAAAAACGATCGTCGTTTTTAGAATGCATTTTTTGTTTTAGTTTTTAAACACAGTTTTGTTCCATTTTATTTATTTTGTTCGTTTTTGCTAACTATATTAACCTTGCTGTTCACCAGGAGTCAGACAAGTTTGCCTCATGCAGGATGAGGAAAGACCACAGTTCTCCATTTCCTTTGTGCAGGTACACACACACACACACACATGTTTTGTCTTATTATGACATACAGTATGCATCAAAGCTCTGCTTAGAGGGAAGCGGGAGCAAAAGGGGAAAAAAACAGACGCTCTCCAGAGGTCTTCACAAGTCCTGTCAAATCTTTTGCTCCTCACATCCAGTGCATGTGAAGAGTTTCAAATGTGTGTTTGGATCACATGCTTCCAATCTGTGGAGATTTATTTCTGTGGAGCCAGCTCACCAAATGATCGCAATGCTGTTTTTTCCCCAGTTTTCACCTTTTTACATGTACACTTGTCAAAAGCCTGATGAATTTTTCCCATTTATCTTCATGAGGGTCACAGGTGGGTCCTGAACTTCTTGTGTGCGATTTGCATGCCTCACATTCCCCAAAAACCTACATGACTGGTTGAATGACGACTCTAAATTTTCTGTTGGTTTACTGTGACTGACTGGCACAGCCCGGTTTTGAACCTCCAAAGAGAACTGTGAAACTAACCGCTAACTCACACTTGCACTCATTTACAATGACACAGAATGGATTTAAACATCGTGACACTAAATTCACACATCACACCCAAGTAATTTGATTTATACAATTATTGAAATGTCCTTTTTAACTCAAATTGCAAACTGTATTTATAACTTGGATTCTCATGGAACAGCACACATTTTGTTTGCATGAAAAAAAACAGATGTAGCTATACTAAATTATAAGTGCTATGTTATTATAATAATAATAATAATGATGATAATAACAGTAATAATAATAATAATTAATTCCAGTTTGTCTTTCATTTCTAATGAATTTGCGTTGATAGTTGGTCATGCAGGCATAGGACTCACCAAAAATCCCGGTTTTCTTCTCCCGGCAATTAAATCTCCGGTTCAAACGCGTTTTCAAGTCAAAGTTTGCCTCTCTGCGCAAGTGAAAAGCGCACGACGAGCGGATGGGGGCTTCCAAATGGATCCAGAAGTTCGCCGTTATTGGGTTCACTGTGGACCAGACTTTTGAGCTGCGCAGCTCGCAACTTCTGCAAGTAGATTGGTGAAACTTTTTTGGGAGTGATGGCACGAGCTGGCGACTCGGCGCGCGCTGCTTCTAAACGAAACCCCGTCAGACCCCCCCTCCCCCGCCCGCCCCAAAACCTCCAAGCCCCCCTGGTCCCTCCTGTTTGGATATCATCAATAACCAATCACCGTGCAGGCATCGTGAAGATAAGATAGATGTGCCTGGAAAAAGTCCAAGCTTGCATTTCTTTTAGTTATTTTATTCCTATTTTTCAATTTAGCCCGTATTTTTTTTACGTTAGAATCGCTTTTTCATGCGTGAGCAAAATTGTTTTTAAATGAATTTGAATTAATTAAGAGGACCGGTAAACTTAATGTTTTATTTTATATTGCTAGCTGCTCCGATTGTTTTCATTATTACGTGAATACATTGATTTAAAAATGAATCAAATTTACAATTCTAAGTCTGCTCAATGTAAATCCTGAAAGGCGGTTTAAAACTGGTTCAATTGTGATTTGATGACATAGTCCTGGAGAATCAGCAGTCGAAGAAAAACAAAAATAGTCAATCGTTTTTCTATATTTGCGAGAGTTCAACTATGAAGTCGAATTGACTAAGTTCGCTGGCTTTAATCTTAAGTAATAAAACACTGCCCCTCAGTGGCTAAAATTATGTACTGCAACCCAGTAATTACCAGCTTCCTCTTTATTGAAACGCTGACCTCTTGTGGAAAAATGTCGGTAGTGCACAGCAACACTAGTTATTGATTATTATGTATTCCCTCTCTCCCTCATGCTATTTGACAAATATACATCAGAGTGTTGATTTATTTTGCCCTTGACATATCCTGATTAGTCACAGACTGAAAATAAATCAAACATTTGAATTTCACGCCAACATCTGCAGCTGGCAACTCAAAGTCAATAATGACAAAACCAGCAGTCAAATGAAATGAAAATAAAAGACGCAATCATAACTGTTACTGAAAAGAGCCATGTGGAAATAATCGGACTTTCAGGCAATAATATTTCTTTAATCATCCCCATCTGAGACTGATGACTTCTCCAGAGACGCGGCCACCAGACAAACTTTGTGAACTCACAGCCTTATGTCACTTACATGTACTCACACACATGTTAACAATATATCATGCTGGTTACGTTTTCCTAGACTTTCTGATATTGTGAACATTTTAATTGCATCTTTTGGTTTCACAGTTGTTGGTTATGTGTTAGTTACGTGTTGTGGGCCAATGTGGTCACACCTTAAGCGATATTTCCAGGGGTCAGGCGTGTTCTGAGCAAATATTGCTTTCATGCCACTGGTAAGTTTCATGTTGAGAGCAAATGTGTAAATCTTGGTTACATATGTTCCAAGTGAATGTTGGTTACATATTAGATATGGGATCATGTTCGAGACATACCGTTTTTTTCCATGTATAATGCGCCCCCATGTATAATACGCACCCTAAAAATGGCTGAAAAAAAATCCTGTACCCATGTATAATACGCACCCAAATTTTGACTCCTACTTAAGTCCGTAAACGTAAAATTATTTCAGAAAAAAGATCATCTTTGGGAACAACCGGATGTTATTCTGCCGGTCAGTATCACTGCGCATGCGCTAGCAAACTCGATAGCGAAGAAATGTTTCGGATTTGTGTAGGGTACATTGTGACGGCAAACGAGCAGGTGATCGAGCAAGCGTCTGATACGAGAGCATTGGTTCGTATGGAGCGTGTTTGAAATGAACAGCAGAGAAGAAAGGAACAAGGCAAAGTGTTGTGAAATAAAATATTACCTGTAATACGCATTTAGGTAGAGAACTGAACTCTCTGTCTTTATATAGCTGACGTGTCTTACTATATAAAAAAAGAAAAAAAAAATTGTACCCATGTATAATGCGCTTTTAGATTTTAGATTTTGGGACAATAAATTAGTTAAACTTTGCGCATTATACATGGAAAAAAACGGTATATTAGATACGGGTTGTTAAAAGCCGTTGATGTGAAGAAAAATGAACCCAAGTGAAATTCTTTCCAGGCTATCCACCATGAATGTGATCTATAACCTGTATAACCGAAATGATTTTTAAACAATGGTTTCCAGGTGGATGTAAAATTGAGCAGCTGTGATTGTGTTTGCATAAGGTGTCAAGTTAGAAGAAATAATGAATCGTTGTAAATAATCAGTCGGTGTTCTCAAACCATCTGCTGGAAAGTCAAACACGTCGGGGGGGAAAATACAGGGCCACGTTTAATGATGGCCGAAGCTTTCAAACGATTTGTCTTTTTTTTTTTTATATGACAAAAAGCTGACATTCCAACAAGGGTGTGTCGACTTTATCTCCCGTCAATGTCACATGATCTGGGTTCATTCGTGTTAGTTCCGCATTGCGGGTAAAAATATTCCACCTGAAACGTACAAACCGCCTCCCTCCATCTCATCTGTGACCGTCTGGTCTGTTTTGGTCGTCCAATAAAACACATGTCAGACGACCCTTTGACCTTTAATATCCGCAAAGTTTATTTGGTAGACACCCCCCTCGCTTGCTCCTCTTCTGCTGCAATGCGTATTAAATCAGATATGTCGGATTCAGAGACGTTTAACCCCGTGGCCCGGTCTTTTCCTCGTCTCGTCTGTTTGCTTTGACTGCGCGGCTTTTCGCCGTCTTTTTTTACTCGGTTGTCTTCTCTCATCAACCACTAGGGGGAGCTTGTCATCGTGTTTCTTGTGTCAAGACCAAACTCCTCACGGTGGGTTGCGGCCTGATATTTCAAGATCTCAAAATATTTACCCGTTTAGGTAGAAACCTATCGGAAGTGTGCTGTAATTTTGCCCGTAACGATCTATTTTTTTAAATATTTGTGATGATTGAAAGTGGCAGGGCAAGATTATGACATGATAGTCAGGGCCGCCATGGCCTGCGAGGTTCCCATACGGGGCAGGGTGCCGAGCGCCTGTCAATGTTTGGCTTCATGGCCGCCGGCCAACAGAGATCTGTCAGTCGCATCAAACAGCGAGCGGCAGGATGCGGACTCCCCCACTGTCTCTGTCACACTCGCCGCTGACACCCATTCATCAGAAACCGGCACTTTTGCTCCGCCCCTCAAAGGATTCAACTACACCGGTTGCACTGATCCCAAACTCAATTTGGGCCTTTCAACATTTGGTGGTAATTCATTTTCCATTTTGACGTCGTGTCAGAGATGTGCACACAAACACGTGTGTATCGTTTTGCGCAGAAGGTTAGGAAGGACAGCCCTATCCTGCGTTGCCATGGAAACTTGCATCCAACCGATTATCAGCCAGACGATTTTTGCAGATTTTACCTTACCCAAAAAATTTGTCGTAAAATACTAACGAACAAAATGTTGGGCCTGTGATTGATACTTTCATTGTTGAAAGCATTAAAAATAAGATCTTTTCAAAAGTAGAGATATGAAAATTGACCAAATATTGGAATTGGCAGGAAAAAAAAAAATCCATTTCGGTCGGGCCAAACCACGCCACCTGTCAGGCCGGCCCATCGCCCGCGGCGATGTGACTGCTCGGCGCCTGCTGCGCTCCCGTCGCCCTACGTTTCAAGTTCACCTTTTGTTCAGGTGGCTTCCGATTGGCCGCCCCGAGATCAATCAGCTTCTCTCTTTCTCTTCTACGGGGGAACGTGAGAACCCGTTGCCATCTTCCCCTCCGCGCAAATCGGGAGTGGCCCTCCACGTGTCACGGAGGATCTCCGATGCTGACGTGATGGCTGATGTATTGCGAGCGGCGTGCCGAGGGCAAGGGGTCGCTGACTTCACATGATATTTTAGGAGGTGGGCGAAAGATTAATGGCAGCTCCGGGCGTAGTTTGGAGGATTAATAGATAATACAAGTCCCGCCAGCACACGTTTATGAAAGGAGAGACGGGGCCCAGTCACCTAAACGGGGTCGTCGCGGCTTCGGAGGAAACGCGTTCCAGCCTCCAGATGCGTGCACGCAACGCCGCCGCGTAATTCAGAGCAGGCCTTGACCCCCCCCCCCCCCCCCCCCCCAATGTCATGTGTGAGATGTGTGTGCGTCTGTGGCTGCCGGGCAGACGGGAACTTGTTGGCCACGTGGGAAGGAGGAAATGAGACACAACGGACTGGACTGAGACTCCAGGGCCGGCGAGAACATTCCCGACGTGAGCGTGTGCGTTTCGAAATGTGTCTGGTATGGAGGAAATGCTCCGCTGGTTTTCCTTTGTTTCAACTTCAAGGGTGTTTTTAAGAAATGTTTCGAAAAGTCCAATTTATTTATCTAGTCGCAGAAATGGCTTCAGATGCCCACGGTTGACAAATATTAACGACGTCCTCTGACCTTGACCCCCAGGAGGGCAAGGAAAAAGGCCAAAAAACACGAACTGGGGGAAAATGAGAAAGCGGCTCTAATGTCCGTGTGAAGGGCATGAAAAAAAATTACCGTATTTTCCGCCCTATAAGGCGCACCTAAAAACCTAAAATTTTCTCAAAAATCAACAGTGCGCCTTATAGTCCGGTGCGCCTTATATATGGACCAAATTCCTAAATTCAAACTGGCCCGAAGTATTGTGTCATGAAATCAATCATAAGTGGCCCGCTGAAGACTATGAATCATTATTTTATGATTATAAAGTAATTTGTTTCGTCTGAAGTTGAAATAAAAAAGATAAAATGGAGAATGATTTGATTTGGATTAAAAATCTGACATGATGCATTAATGGTGCGCCTTATAGTCCGGTGCGCCTTATATAAGGATAAAGTTTTAAAATGGGCCATTCATTGAAGGTGCGCCTTATAGTCCGGTGCGCCTTATAGGCCGGAAAATACGGTATGTAAACAATCTTTTTTTGATCTTAAGTTAGTTATTTTTACACTTCACTTAAAGTTTTTTTTTAAGACTGTTCTAGCCTGACATATTTAACGGTTCCGACAAGCATGGCAAAAGTTAACATTTATAAGAAACAAAAACAATGTTACACAACAAATGAACACAACCCCAGGCTGCTGGGTGAGAGGCCTGGTCCTAATATAGGCCACGTGAATTGCAAGATAGCGACTCTCTGCATATCACGGCCATCAGGGAAGGCCACGCACGCAGGGCGCTTATCGACTGCCCAAAGTATTTAGCGTGAAGGTTCATTTTGCAGTTTGACAATCTCTATTACAAATGGAATTGACCAGAACATCTTTGTCCTGACCTCAAGTCCATGTCCAAAGCTGAGGAAGGCTGCTGTGGTGCGCAAACAAGGAGGCAACCCGTGTGGGTGGATGTTATTTCCGCTAATCTTATCACCATTAGCAGCCCACTTTAAGTTAGCATAGTGAGTCAGGCTAACTATATTTAGAAACGTTTTTGACATAAATAAATAAAGCAAGCAGATTGCGAGTTTAATTTTGACTCCTTAATTATAGTTTTGTTTAAATAAATAAATAAATAAGTAAATAAGTAAATAAATAAATAAGTAAATAAGTAAATAAGTAAATAAATAAATAAATAAATAAATAAATAAATAAGTAAATAAATAAATAAATAAATAAATAAATGAATAAATTTTTATTATTATACATTATATTTATTATTATATATTTTTTCCACTGAAAACAATGATTGCTCTTTGGGAGTACTGGTTGTTCATGAATACATAGAGCCAGATGCATCCTGGGAAACTTGCACCCTCCTGACATTTTAGGAAGCAAGAAAGAAAGGTCCAAAGGTGGGAAATGTCCTCAACATGCCTCCCACGCTCCAACTTTCTGCAATCCTATTGGCGCTTTAAGACCTCGCTCTGCGGGATCCGCTGCGACCCGTCTTCACCGAGGCGCAACAGGCGGTCCGAGGGCTGATTGACGGCACGCTCTGTCAAAAATGTTGATGCAAAGCGTACAAATCTTCCACCCTCAAGTGCCTCTAAAGGGGGAACGTGTTTGGGTCCCGGGAGGAATGATGAGGTGGTGCGGACGTGCCCCTCAGCCAGCCTCCCTGGTGACAAGAACTTTGAGAGTAAGAAGCACACAGACGCCCCACAGCTCAGCCGCGGAGGCTCGGAAGCCAGTCCGGTGCTCCACCATGTCATCGCTGGCATTTTTTCTTTAGGGCTCGGAGGCCACTTGGGTCACATGAGTCCACTCAGTCAAAGTGCGGCGATTGTTCGGGCCTGAGAGGTTAAGTCGAGGGTTTCAATCTCAACTGGCAGTGGCGGCCTTGAGTGGGCCTCGTTCCTCTTGACTGACCACAGCTGCAGTGTGTGCGTGCGTGTGTGTGTGTGTGTGTGTGTGTGTGCAGCACAGGTGTCAAACTCAAGGCCCGGGGGCCCATATACGGCCCGCCACATCATTTGATGTGGCCCGCGAAGACAAATTGTGCATCAAATTCGTGTCATTACTAGAATTGCAAATTGTCTTCACTTTTAATAATATCTTTTTTTTTGTTTTTGAATATTTGACCACTTTTTACTCGTATGATTTGAATACGAGTTATTTGTTTGTTTTGTAGCTTTTACTGTATCTAATATGAGGTGCTCATACATTTATTTGGGTTGACAGTCATAATGGCCCTCCGAAAGAAGCTATGACCACAATGTGCCCCGCGAAAAAAAAAAGAGTTTCACACCCCTGGTGTACAGTATATTCCGTATTTATTTGATATTTGTTTTGATAGATTGCTTTCCTTCTTATTTCTTGTGCACTGGTCGATCTGTGTAGTTTTAATCCAGCCATGGCAGATAACACACGTCTTTTGAGTTTCCCACACGCTGCAGCACGACAGCGCAAGCAGTAAGATTTACGTGTTCCAGCAAAGTAAAACATTCGCTAATCACTGTTTGCGCTGGATCCAAATGGACTTTTTTTTTTTTTCTTTTCCCCGAGACCATAAAACACCCGAGTTTTACATTCAAAGTGCACAGTCCGAATCCAGACTAATAGGATTGCGTTTGATGTATTTCTCCCGAGTCTGTGAGGTTGCATTTCAGGTGCCCTGACCTCAAATGACAATTTAACATCCACACAAAATATATCATGTACTTTATATACACACATACAGTATCGTTTACACAAAGCGGACATAGAATAAAGATGGCTTCCTCGGACTGATGAAATACAAGCGATGTTTAAAATTCTGCCTCTAAAATGATAATAATTCTCTATGTGTGTGTTTTCAATCAAATGATGTTTTGTGTTGTGTTGACGTGTGTATACTGTGTTCACTTGTAAAGGGAGAATTTTGGTACAGCAATGGTGCAGGTTGATACTGTTTAATCCAATAAGAATCTAGCACCATCTAATTTTTATTTACCGTATTTTCCGGACTATAAGGCGCACCTAAAAACCTAAAATCTTCTCAAAAGCCGACAGTGCGCCTTATATATGGACTAAATTTCTAAATTCAAACTGGCCCGAAGCATTGTGTCATGAAGTCAAGCATAAGTGGCCTGCTGAAGATGAATCATGAATCAAAAGGTATATGAATCATTATTTAGTGATTATAAAGTAATTTGTTGCGTCTGAAGTTGTGATAAAATAGATAAAATGGAGAATGATTTGATTTGGATTAAAAATCTGACATGATGCATTAAGGGTGCGCCTTATATAAGGACAAAGTTTTAAAATGGGCCATTCATTGAAGGTGCGCCTTATAGTCCGGTGCGCCTTATAGTCCGGAAAATACGGTAGTTATTTTTTTATTGGAAAATAGGCCATATTTAAAAAAAAATTACATTTAAAATTCATTTATAAAATTCAAAATACAGTTTTTAAAAAAATGATCATTTGCGTTACAAAATGACAGTTATTGACTATCGTCACAGTCACGGGGGTGGGGTGGGGGCGGAGGTTAGTTGAAGGAGCTTTTGCTGTGATGAATTCATCCAGAGGTCAAGTTCACGAGGTTGGCGTGCCTAGAAATCCTTGAGGCTTATCTCTGTAAGATTCCAGTGAGACAATGCAGATTGGGGCGGGGGGCACTTTGTGTCCATCTGGTAAGGGGGAAGAGGAGGATGAGGAAGGAGGGCAAGAAAGAGAAAAGGAGAAAAGAAGAGCGGGATGAGGGAGAACAACAGAAGAAAAATTGAAGGGTGAATTGCTAGATCTCCATTGGCTGAAACTGATGATGTCACGCTAAATGTTAAACCGGCCTAGAAAGAACTGATGATTTAAAAGTCTGGAGCTTTGATCCAACAATTTGGCATTCCATGGGGAAAGGCTCCACCAGCCAGCCAGGTAGATCAACGTAGGTAGATTCAAAAGCCTCATTCACCGGCCGCACCTCACGACAACAAAAACCCTATTGTGACCCGGCCCCGGGGGACACGCCCACTAGAGACGTAAACGGGAGGAAACGTATTCAACGACCGACAAGAGTCCTGTTGGGCCCATTCAGCAGCAAGTAATAATAATCACGGAGATCTTCGGACAACAAACCTCACGCCGCAACTTTTATTCGGAAAAATCACTAAGTCTCCACAAGGGGCAGCAATTTTCCACTGATTTCCATGTCACGATACCAAAAGAAAATCGATTCAGCAAAAAGCGCCACCGAGTATATGCAAAAACCCTAACCCTAACCCTAACCCAAACATGTCTGGGAGTGGGTGTCCGCGACACGCCGTGTGAACTTGATTTGGACTCCCCTTCACATGTGCTTGACATCTGCTGTTGCAAATGACGATGAATCGCTACAAAAGAAATTGTAAAATGTGCCTCTTGCCAAGCTGGCCTATCTGATTCAAAATGAAACATTTTTGAGCCAATTATACTCCTTAGGGAAAACATTTTGGTTTCTAATCCTGAGTGAAAACAGAGTTGTTGCACGTTTAGGCCCAGGGGTCTTAAAACTGCGGTCTGGGTACCATCGGGATTCCGTGTGCTGTAAGCTTGGGTGTCCGAGAAATCACAATGAGTCACTTTAAGTACGCTTTAAATACAAAAGCTGCCTTGTACGCTTGGTCACATGGTCACGTTTTAAATTTGTACTTCCCGTAATTGGAAGAGGATGTTTTGGCCTGGTGAACTTTAACCTCGCCCTGACCTGAACCGCCGCGCGCGAGTCATTATCGGAGACGGCGTTGACGTATCTGAAGCGCCGTGTGAAATAGTCGTGGTCACAGAGCTCCTGAGGTTTTGCTCAGACATGACGTCGGGCCAGCAGGTTCCGTCTGACCCCGGCTGTTTATGTGTTTTTCCCTTTTGTTTTCATTTGCAGCCTTAATCGATTTATACTAATCAGCTAATGAATTGTTAAATCCACCAACGGATTAAGCCGCTCCGGTCACCGCGTCAAGCCGTCTCGTGTGACGCGCGATGTGGCTGGCGACGGTTCCTTTGGCCCGAGACGGCGGGCCCACGCGTCCTCCGGTTCCGCAGAGTTCGAACTGCGTCGTGATCCAATGGTCCTGTCGTGCAGACAGCTGGCACGTCTGATCCTGACAGATTGGTTTTAGTGGTACAAACAAAGCTGATTAGCACCGCGCTGCTAGTCCCGCTAACGTGTTACAGACACCGCTGCTTTCATGCGAGCGCGTGTTTCTGACGGGATGTTGCGGTCCACTTTTTTTACGTTGTACGTAAGATAGCAGTTTTTAAACGTCGAGGGTGATTCGGGAATATTCCGTTGTGAATAAATGCCGACGTCGGCGGTCTTGTTGTGGCAAAGTGTGACATCACGCGACGTGACGGCTCAAGGTTGTTTCCCTCGTGCAGATTTGCCTTCATTGGTGTTTCCTCCTCGCCGGTGATGAAGAACCCCGAGAAACAAAGTTGAACGCTCTCACGTGGAGAAAGGAAGCGTATCTGGTGTCGTCACTTGAAAGGTGAAAGTCTTCACAGAGCTCCGCTTTGTGTGACGCTTTACAAAAGCCGCCTTGGCGCAGATAAAGTTTAAAGCAGTCGCTCGGGATTGAGTTACCGTGTGCAAGCCACACCGCTGCCAATGTGGCAACTGTGTTTCGAGTCTGTTTTCAAAGTGAACAAAGCCCGCCACAGTTGGAGTGCGGGTTCTGACCCGAACCGAGGGCAACGACACAAATGTACAGCGAGATATTTTCCACCGCCATGAGAGTAACTTCAGATCAAAGGCAATTGCGAGGTGTATTTTGTTGCTTCGACACGGACCCTCCCATCACCCAACACCTCAGCGCTCACCAATGGGGGAGCATCATCGGTTTAAAGTCACCTTTCCAGGCGCCGCTGGGTTGGACATTTCGGTTATTTAAAATGCGTTATGCTCCGTTGGAACCGAGGCGGAACATTTTAGCCGTGATTCCAAATATTAGTAAAAAATATATAAAAGAACACCGTAGCATGTTTGGAGCAGCTGTTTTAATTTAATTTAATTTAATTTAATTTGTTTTGGTTTTGGGTTCGGTTTGGTTTTTGTTTGGTTTGGGCTTTTTTTGTTTTTTTGGGGGTTTTTTTGGTTTGGTTTTTGGTGTTTGGTTTGGTTTTTGGTTTTGGGTTTGGGTTTGGTTTTGAGTTTGGTTTGGGTTTGGTTTTGGTTTTGGTTTGGTTTGGTTTTGGTTTTGTTTGCTGAAACTGGGTCTGAGACAAAGTGGAAGTTATTAGAAGTTCGAAATAGGTTAGCAGAAAACCTTCAAGCTCCTGCTAGCTAGCAAAAAAAAAAAGGAACCGCCCACTAGAACAGCTGAAATAGATTTTGGGTTCTTCTGTCCGGCCCGATATCAAATGTCCCACAGACGGGTAACCTCTTAATGTCAATCGTAGTGGCTCAGGACATCATCTTATGAATGAGGTTGGAGCAGAGCAGTCTGTCACCTTGACTGCTAATGCTAATCAGGACTTAGCTTGAGAGGCGCCCAGTGACTTTGCTGGATGGAACGGTTGACAGATGATTACTCTGTGATAAGATTTGAATGGCTTAATGTTGCAGCTATTAATCTGCTAAGAAGCGTCTTTGCGCTGATTTGATGAGCAGCATCCGTTGAATTAATCTGCCGCCATATGACGGCCCCGCCCGCTCGCCCGCTTGTGCTCCAACAGGTCTCACCGTGGTCCAATTTGAATCTGTTGACTTTGCGTTCAAAACGAAGGCTGCACTGTAAACAAAGTTTGCTTTGCCCTGCTCATGGCAACGTCATGACCTATATGGGACAGCCAGCCATTGTTTGGGGGCAACTGATCGGATTTTTTCGATAGGGTCCGCCGCAATCTGGGCCAGCGCATTACCAAGCCAAGATTATCCGCATTCAAGCGGCCTTATGCTTTCACATATGACAACAAGCAACCTACACAAACAAATAAATAACGTCACACGTGCTTCAAACTTGTTCTCGCTTGGTTCAAAGTGTTCGGCCCAAAACAAAACAGTCTTGAAAAACAAAAAGTCAAAACACGCCACCCCCAATCACCAGTATTCTGATGATGTCACTGTGATGTCATTTTTAGTTGACTGCAAGTACGAGACAAAATGGTCGCCCCATGAGATGGATAAAAATGGATTTTGCTTTTCAAGTCCACAAATCCATAATCAGAATAATAATAATGTTTCGACTACTTTTTAACTTCTCATTTAAAGTAAATTAATAGCTTTGTTTCTCAATCCGTAAATTTGAAAATAATGGCTAAAAAGTCCATTTCTGTGTTCCTAATTGTTTATTAGGTGTGGCTTAAATGGTTTCCCAGTGATGTAGCATGAGTACCTCCTCCTTTTATAAGAATTTATCAACTTATCTGACTGAATTGACTTAACTATTTGATAAAGTGACAAAACATGTTTGCTATGTTTTTGGGGGCTGTGCTAGCTTATAACAGGGAGGAACATGGTGAGGGTTGGCTTGCCTTCAAGCTCAGAATTGGATTTTGTAAGCTTGGAGGTGGAAACTTCGTAAAGATGCAGGACCAAGCAGCATTCATTTCTCAAGTCATTGCATTTGATTGACAGTTGAGTGGACACGCCCACATTTGAGAGCGCTTTGATTTTGCAGCGTCATATTAGATTTTGAGTTGCGGTGTGTCAAATTTACAAAACATATTTGCCTTTTGGTTTACAGGGCCTTTAACAAATGGAAGACTTTTCTCCCCGTGTGTTTATAGCTGTGTGATAAACACACACTTTGACTTTGCATTGGCGTGGATGCAGGGAGTGTTTTCAGGGTGTGTGTGTGTGTGTGTGTGTGTGCGCGCGTGCACAATGTCCCCTTCGTGCCAAGTCTGTTGCCTCAGACCCAACAAAAGCCTCTAATGCAGATTTAGATTTTCAATCCCGCGCCACAATTGTGCTCCCTCGGACAGGTCAGCATCAACAATCTGTTGTTTCATCACTCCGCCGTCATTCGCCACCGAGGAGGCGGCGGCTGATGGGCGGGGGAGTCTGAGGATGAGGCAGGCAAGGAAAGATGGTGAAGATCCTAATTACAGGTTGCAGCGGAGCACTGGAAGTAATCCCCGCTGCTGCTCACCATGCTCAAGCTGCGCACATCAGGAGGTTCCAAGTTGCCGACCTCTGTTTACAGAACCAAGACCGCAATTTGGCGTGTGGTGCTCAAATTCTGCTGACTCATGAAAAACGCCGACTCCGATGCGATCAAACCGATTTCGAAATGGGGAAAGAAAACAATAGCTTACCAGAGTGCGATGAATGAAAACAAGATTACGGCGAGCTTGTGCTCCTTAAGCTGCCCGTTTCCCTCCCTCCTCTGCTGGGGGCTGAGGGGCCCCTACAAGCCCCCCTGCCCCATCCCCCTTCCATCCCCACCTGGGGAGAACAATATCCTCAGATCATCTTCTGCCAGCAGATGGTTCTTCCAATCCGCTGGTTTCCTCCCAGCTTGAACATGTGTTCACATGTTCCTGCCCTAAAAAACACACATGACGTCCTGACCGTCGCATGAGATGCACGCAAACTATTACAGGTCGCAAAAAAAAAAAAAAAAATACTCAAAATGAGCAAATGTTTTTATTTGGCGGCTTGATGGAATGATAATGCCTTCTTTATCATCATTTTTTTTCCCACAATTTGATCTCACCAAAGGTCACGTCTGACGAGGTGACGCCATAATAATAAAACAATAATCACCTTCCAGATAACTGATTTTCTCATCATAGGAAAGTACAAGCTGTTTCATTTTAGATGTCGGCGCTAATTAGAAGCAAACAGCTTCCTGGTCGAAATGCTGGCAGGAATGTGGGACAAGTTATTGCTAATAACCCGGTCGATGATGTCATCACCGCCAATGACTAACGCCATTGTTCCCGCGGACGACTTAAGAGGCAAAAGTTGCTATTGTATTTGTTTCCAGGTCACTTGATACATTTTTACCCAGACCCCTCCCTCCTGCTGCTCTCATTGGCCAATTATTTCATTATCAGGGTCGCCACCCACCCAGTGGGAATATCCTGGCATGTCAAATATTTTCTATCCCCCAGACGTGACAACTTTAAGTATGCACACTCTCGACTTAAGCAGTAGAGTAGATCCAATACTTGTCTTTCAGTTTTTCAGTTTTTTCTATTATGATTCTGACCCATAGAAGCTTGTGCAGTACGGATTTGACCATATGTTGTAATTTATAGCTAGGGTGAGAGGTCACCAATCCTGATCCTTAGGGTGTCCTGTGTCCTGAATCAGGTGTGCTGCAGTTGGGAGACATAGAAAACATGCAGGGCACCGGATCCCGAAGATCAGGACTGGTGACCCTTGGCTATGTCGCTTCAGAAAAAAAAAAGCCACCTGTTACCGGCCCTAACCCTTAATCGCTAAATTCTACTAAATGTATTGTTAAGTGCTAGCTTGGGTCGGCTCAAAATAATGCTAATTGCTAATGTCGGGAAATTTGTGGGGGAATTTTACCATTTCCGATCCAGGCAATGCCATCAACTTAAAAAAAGACACATTGTATTTCTTTTTTATTTTGTATTATTTGTTGTTGCTGCCAATCCCTCTTGTAGCCAACAATTAGCTCCAAAAAAGCCGTAGATGGGGAATACGTTGATCTTCCAAATCATCTTCATCAATACTTCATTTTCATTTCCCACAATCAATTTGTTTGCGCCACGCTAGTCTTACAATAACAAGCAGCTATAACCAAAAGAACATTTTAACGCAGGCCCCAAGATGAAGCCTTAGCTCAAATCACAACTTAGGCCCAATCTACAGACTCAAAAGGGGGAAAAAAAAGTCAAGGGTAGCTTTGCGTGCCAAACTCTCCATCTTGGCAGACACATTTGGCCTCTCACGTGTCTTCCCCGTACAAATTATTTAGGAAGGTTCTGAGAAGGTGGGCCCCGGGTCGGAGAGCGGCGCGCTCGGGGAGTGCTGCCAGTGCATGTGCCACTAATTAGATGCGGGCTATTGTCCGTACAGGGTCAGTGGAGTGAGATTTGGGGGGATTTGCTGCTGCTTGAGCGAGCTGATTCACTGCTGACACTGATAGGAACGCAGCAGGGGGCCACTCCAGTTACGTGTGTGTGTGTGTGTGGGTGTGCGCCGGGTACATTAGTGCCACACATGCATGCACACACACATTATTATGCTCCCAGTCATGCAATGTCCCATCTCACTGCATCACTCAATCGCAGTGTGAAGCACTGCAGGGGTCCGTGACATCCTCCGCTCGCCACTAAGCTCTTACTCCTCTTCTGTGCGCGTGAGGGGGAGGGGCTTTGCGCGTGTGCGTGCATGAATGCCGCCGTGACTGCGTGAACACGTCAAGTCCGAATGCGTTAGGGTTCTGATGCAAGCTGCTGGGTAGCCTCTGGTCACGCAATAACATGGCAGGATTGGCTGGTAGGCATCAGTGGTTGGAAGTAAGGAAGCACAGTGACGGATTGAGATGAGTTCAATTTGTTCCGTGAGCAAGCTCGTAACTTGAAAAACCCGTATCGTCTTATTGAAATGAATATACCGTATTTTCCGCAGTATAAGGCGCACCTAAAAACCTCCAATTTTCTCAAAAGCCGACTGCGCCTTATAATCAGGCGCGCCTTATATATGGACCAATATTGAGGCCTGTCCAAAGTCCGTCCAGCGGGCCAAATGTATATATCTTATATATGGACAAAGTTTTAAAATGGGCCATTCGTTGAAGGTGCGCCTTATAATCCGGTGCGCCTTATATATGGACAAAGTTATAAAATGAGCCATTCATTGAAAGTGCGCCTTATAATCCAGTGCGCCTTACAGTGCGGAAAATATGGTAAATGTAATTTATCTTGTTCGGCCTCCCCCCCCCAGAAAACAATTTGTGCTTCGTTATTTAATGCCGCAATCCAATTCATAGTGCTGGTCTTCCTGGTGTGCCTTTCTTGGCCACCAGGAGGCAATCACGCAGACAAACGAAGAAGATTGCTTCCTCTACTGTCACTCAGTCACATGCGGAAATATTTTTGTCATTTTCCATAGAGAATAAAAAATATACCTGTGAATATTTGCTTAAAGTCTTTTAATCACGCCACGTCGTAGACGCCATTTATGAGCGCGCCTATGGTGTTAGCATTAAGCTAGCTGTACCGTTGCTTCTAAAACTGTGCTTTGATGCTAACTGTGAGCTTGCGTCGTTATCGTTTAGCTAAGTTGTCAGCTACTTGTGTGGTATATTTCATTTGACAGCTTGAAGCGAACTTTTTGAACAATTATTTAGCATTTCACGCGAGTTGATCTTCCCGCAACCACAAAGCATAAAATCCGACTTGTACTTTGAAAATCTTGTAAGTCGGGTTACTTGTATCATAATACCCCGCGTGAGCTTAGCCCTCAGCATGCAACAAACTATTCATTGGTTGGGAAAGTTCAACAGGAGGTGAAAATTCAACCTCTCTTGTGAAGTGTTGACTTTTTTCTCGGTCACTCATTGGCTCAACTGTGAAAATGTGTTTTATACTGTATGGACAGTATGACACTGAGATCAAAAATCAGTGCGCTGCCGCGAGGGAACGTCCTCCTGGGACAATCCAGCGCCGTCTTTTGTGTCTCTGCGATTGTCTCCCGCCGCGCACGCTTGTTTCAAACATTGTCCGGGCCCGATGGAAATTGGCTCGTTTTCAAACACAATGACGAGCGGGCTCCGATGACAGGCGCCGGTGAAAAGGAGTGATCTTGAAGAACATCTCTTGTGTCCCAGCTGCCACTTGTGTCTCCCTCCGTGGCTGCGTAAAAACCGTGACCGCCGCCTATTGTTTGGCCCGCGTAAACACTTTAAAATGAATCTTAACTGGCCCGCCCTGAGAATATTATGCAGCTCCTGAGGAGGGATGAAAAGGAGGACAACGATGCCAAAGAAGTCTTTGCGCGTCCTCTCAAACAAAGGGGCTCCGTCCCGCCGCCGTTAGCCACGCATGCTTCGACGTTGCCGTGGTTGGATTTTGAGGAAGGTGAGAGAAGCATTGAACTTGAAATGCTGATCAATACTTTTTTTCGGCCGTGGGTTACCAGGACAACCGTGTCAGCAGCAACCGCGTCACATCCATTTTTTTGCTAAACGTGTGCAGACAACTTTTTGTGTGGTGTCGCACTCACCTGCTGTGACTTTGGTGTCCTAATTGGGATGTTTGTGTCCTCCTTTTTCTGATTAAATGGTGGAAGGTGAACATGGAGGTCGTGAGAAGATTTTGCAGGAATCTGGGAGATGGATCTTCTATTCATCGGATTCTTTATGGGAGTTGTTCTCGCACAGCATTTGTAGGGTTGTACTAGTAGACCAAAAATCTAATTTGGACGACTTAGACTTAGAGAGTTCATGTCTGTGAGTTTTAGTCTGTCATAATTACCAAGAAAAATACATCTTATTTACCGTAATTTTCGGACTATAAGTTGCTCCTGATTATAAGTCGCACCAGCCATAAAATGCCCAAAAAAGTGAAAAAAAACAACATATATGTCGCTCCGGAGTATAAGTCGCATTTTGGGGGGCAATTTATTCGACAAAATCCAACACCAAGAACCGACATGAACGTGAGACAACAGGCTAAACGATACGGTATGCTAATGTGACAAACACAAACGAGTAGCTGAAAACGGGCCTGATGTAACATTCAGTTATTTAAAAAAAACTATTACATAAATAACATGTTTATAAAACCATCTGTCACTCCAATTCATTGGACATGTCCAGAGGATATGGCGCTTTAAAGTGTTAATTACTTTATTTGATTTTTTTCTCTCTATTTTTCATGTTTTGAATATGTTCAAGATAAAGATATCAAAGCATGTGAAGTGATCAACTATACTAAAAATAACGTGAAGTGGTCAACGATACTTGTAAGTGATGTGTTAATGATCAAGTAAAAATTTGTGAAAAAAAAACATAAGTCGCTCCTGAGTATAAGTCGCCCCCCCACCCAAACTATGAAAAAAAAAAAAACGCGACTTATAGTCCGAAAATTACGGTAATTCTAATTTTCTTTTAATTTACAATCAATTTTACAGCCTGTTTATACCACTCACGCCCATAATAATGGTTTAATCCAAAGTCGGTTTCATTGTTCCATTCCACACACTGTACATAAAGCAATCGGGCTCTGGATCAAAATGGTTCATTCAGTGGACACATTCAAGGTCAGGTCGGGTCAGGTGAGGCCACTTTGTCTCTGTTGACGGGCCCATAAAGGCGCATGTAAAAGGAGAAAGCTTATCAGATGGTCGCGGTCAGCCACCATGACAGGAGTCAAACGCTGGCAAAAGGCTCCAACCCAACTCCAGTTTAGATCACATGAGACATTTTGCTTTCCTGCTGAAGATGAACAAAAGTCAAACTCATTTTTGTAGTCATATTTTCCGTCGGAGGGCCATTATGACTGACAACCCAAATAAATGCATTATATACAGTATAGGCTACACAACAAACTGATAAGTAGTTTTAAAATCAGACACGAGTAAGTAACATTTTTTTAAAAATAGCTGGAAACATCTCTATTTTTTAAAAGTGAAGACAATTTGCAATTTTAGTACAGTGATCCCTCGCTACTTCATGTTTCGTTTATCGCGGGTTCACTAGATGACGGATTTGTGTCCCAAATTAAAAAAACATTTAAAAGTCAAAATAAAATGTCTAAACTGAGGAAACGTATCTAACCTTTAGGACAATGTAGTATTGTTCCAAATGTTCGTTTACATTCCTTTAGAAGACCGATTTCGCGTGTTAACACGATCGCAAATTAGCATCTTTCCGCTAACTCGTTAGCCTGCCCAGTACTTGTTGTTGGTGACGGTACTTCGCGGATTTCATTTATCGGTTTTTGGAACCAAATATCCGCGATAAACGAGGGATTGCTGTATTGACACAAAGTCCATGTACAATTTGTCTTCGCGGGCCAAATTTCTTCTAGATAGATGAAAATTGTTTCAATCATTTTTGGATCAATTAAGTGATCATTTGATCATTTCCCGCAACACACTTGATCATTTTTAATTTCACGGTGGATTGAGCTACTTTAACCCACCAAACGAAGCCCCCCGCATTCACATCAGCCCAGTCCCGTGCGAGCGAAAAAGAAACGACAACCTCTCAATGAACCTGACGGATCAAATTTCAGAAGAGGTCAACTAAGTCCGTATGTTACGGACTCTTCATCTCACGCTTTTGCTATCCTCACCATACACCTGGAAGGCACCCCAAATGACATCGCAAGGTTTAGCTTGGGCAAAGGATTAGAACATGAAGAAGATGAGTGAGACTCCACCACTTAAGCGAGAGATAAACCCAGACAGCCCGATGGCGGACATGAAAGCGTCCCGGTTCAAAGGCATGCCACAAATCAATGGCAAAGCTGGGATCAAACATCTCCGCCACCCAATGTCCTAGCGACGTAGCGCTACTTTTAGTTGAATACACCCTCGGTCACAAATCAGGGCCCGTGCTTGCGGGATATAAACGACTCCCCAGAAGAAGTCAAGATGACTCGAAAATGCATGACACGCTTTCATGGTGAACTTCAGCTGACCTTCTGTAAAAGTTAGAAGCCACATGGCCACCTGCTGAATATTTCAGTGCTTTTCACACTTGTTGCTCTTTAACAAGGAGCTGAAAGGCAAAATTCACAACAGGTGTTTGAGCCATCAAGCCAGACCAAAGATGGAAAAACGGACGGAGGGACAATGACCCCGGGCTCTCGAATGAAGCCTTCAAGATTGCCCAAAACATACTTCGTTCCTGACTTCCATTTCATATTTTTAACAAGATATTCGAAATGATGACTCCAGTAAAAATTCCCTTCTGGCTTTCAGTTTTTATTCTGAAACTGTGAAAATTGTTAGATGATGAACCTGGGTGAGCAACTTTATGGGTCCAGAAATGACAACTGGACTGCTTTGAAATTTGACCAAAAAATAACTTTATTAAGTTGTCCTATTTCGACAACATCAACCAATCAGCAGCGCAAACTGTGTCCAGTATCGGGGCAGGACAAACATCGTCTCGGCAGATGGAAACCCAATAGCGCCATTACTCTATGCCCCCCCCCCCCCCAAAAAAAACTTAGGGGGGTCCGCTGTTGCATCATTTCATACGCCTGACTTAACGACAGGAAGTTGTGAATGTGTAAGAGAAAAGTTCTTGTTCAGAGTTGACTTGTTCCATCTGCCGTCCGACAAGTATGGAGACCACGTCGTATTAGGAGGGGCGGGGCGGGCGCTTATTTGCTGGAGGGGCGGAGCTGCTGTTTAGTGGCACTTCATTCATCTGGTTTAGGGCTTGCCTTTGTCTGCCTGGCAGGTGCTTCTAATCCCACTGTCACTGGGCTGGACAAGATGTTTGGACAAGCCCTCCTCAACACACACATATGATCCCAACCCACATGCTAAAGTCATGCCTGATTATACAGTTTAGGAAAAAAAGCGGGAACCGCTATTCCATTGCTGAGATAACAGTAAGCCCGTTTCTGACCTTATTTGGTCACGAATTCTGCTGCACATTTATTTATTATGTCTCGCCCCTCAAAATAATCAACCGTCGCCTTTTTAATATGATCTTCCACGAGAAAACATCGAATCCATAGTGGTGCCTTAATATTTATTTATTTTTTGTTCCGTCACTGTGTTCGTCACGCAAATCATCTTTGTGTAGCTTCCTGCAAAAACCCAACTAAAAAATTGGTGGTGTATTTTTTTTTTTTTTAAATAACAAAAATAGAACTCTCTGGGTTAATGAAACATGATATTTTTAAAATGAATAAATCGAATGAAAAGAAACAAATAATTGCAATTTATTGTGTGCGCGACTTGGCCACCGGGGGCAGTATAATACAGTTGTGAGGACATAACAACTATTCCAAGTGACTCAGCGGGCTGCAGAAATATTAGTCATTTTTTGCAGAGGATAAAGAATATATATGCCTGTGAGTATTGTTAGATTGTATACATGTTGCTGCATATTTGCGTTCAAATTTGCCCAAAACGTTATAATGTGACTTTCAATGGACAATGGTGAGTTGAGTTCATGACCACGTGAGTACATAATTTGCTTTTTTTTTCGAAAAAAAAATAGCCACGAGAGCTCTTACATGAAGTTTCAAGTTGAATCAGAAGTGCGGTTTTAAAAGTTTAATTTTGAGACCTGATATAAAAATACAACATATGAGGATGCCGTGACCTTTCCTCTGGCTTTCTTTGGTCGGGTCATTGGCGAGATGTTCTATTGTGATTCTCCGATGGGACCGTGGCTGCTAAAATCTCCAACCATGCCATTGATTTTGGCCTCAGGGGGTCAAGAAATGACCTCCAAACAGCTTTCTTTTGTTGAAGATCACAGAATCAGGTCCGGTCCGGTCGGTATTTTTGGAGATCGGCGTTAGGACGCGGTTCCCCCTCAAAGGGTTGGTGTTGGTGTAACCTGGTTTCCAGCTGCGCTCTATTTTAGCGGGAGAAGAGGCCGCTGCTTTATTTTGGATTCCTGGTGGCCCGGTTCCTCAGCCTGAGGTCTCCAATAACCCAATTTGAGTTGACTTTTCCCGTTGAGGGAGCGCCATGGCCCGGGGCGACGCACTGTTACAATTCAAGTGGTACAATGAACACACACCATCGCACGGCGCAAATTCACCTCTTTCTTCTTTTCCAAGCCTCAATAGAACGTTCGACCTAATAATGTTCCTCTCTTCTCTTCAATGGACAAAGAAGACCCCACAGAGGTTTATTTTCTTCCTCAAATTTCAACAAGCATCCATCTGATCTTCTTGCTCTCTCACACGCAATATGGACGGACTCGTGTGGACTTTCCTCATCAGCATAACATGGCGGAGTATCCGCCGTTTGATTGTCAGAACCTCCTCCGGCTACACGTTGACCCAATTGATTGACTTTGTCCCAGATTTGAGGAGAAAAAGCGTTGCAACTACTTCTGATCACTTGGAGAAACTTTCTAAAAATATAGACAATCGGCTTCAACATTTCTTTGGACCGCGTACCAAACTTGTGGTTAACTTTTAAGAACTCGCTCTTGAAACACACTGCGTGACCTTGTCAACCTTCAAAAGTCTTCTCAAACTCCACAAGTGCTTATGATATCAATTCATAGCTGTAATTTGTGGTTTGTTCCTACTTGTCTGTACTTGTAAAGCATCAGATTTTTTTTTTTTAATGCGCGCTATAAATCAAATGTGTTCTTTATGGATCGCGAATCAAGACTCACACGGGCGTGACCTTCAAACTGGTGCTCCAATGTCACGAATCTGAATCTGATGATGACAATCATGACAGTTTGGGGAGGGGGGGGCGGTCGGACTACGCTGGGAACGTCATTGAAGGCCGAGTTGAGCTGCTGGGCGCGTGAAGCTATTGTTTGGGTTGGCACGGCGCGGGGCGCCTGCGGGCCGCGCCATCAAAAGGGTTCTGTCCGATGCCCGAGCGCTTATTGTTGAACATTCCACCCCCCCCCTGAAAATTAGCATAGAAGAATCCAAAATGCAAAATGTTCAGCAAATGACAGCTGCTTGACTGAAACAAAGGAAGCAAAATGGCTTTTGGTTGCGCTGTACTTGTTATGCTAATGACCTCCCTCCCTGTTTAGCGCCCCCCCCACCCTCCCTCCCTCCGCCCCCACCATACAAATCACGCTTGTCCCTCACTTTGTTGTACCAACTTGAAACAAAGCTCCACTTTTTGTTGCATCACATCAACACCAACTTAGCTTGCAAATAATTGCAAGTGGAACATCTACAAGACTTTCACGGCGTCCGCTCACTGAGCTCCGTGCACGAGAACCCGTGTCAGCAGAAGCGCAAACGTCCATCACGCAAGCGTTGACCGGAGCTCGCTCTGATGTCTTCTCGGAGGTTGCGAAGGCTTGGCGTTATGTCACGCCGCAGCTTGGTGACCCACGCATGACGGTTCACTTTCTGCCTCTTCCACAATGTGTCTTTATGCTGTGGGAGGCCGTTGCTCGGCGCTGAAAGAGAAGGGCCGCGCTCGCCTCTCACTCTTTGAAAATTAAGTTGCCGTCGCACGCCTTGGGTCTCATTGTCTCGGAAGCGGCGAGCCGGTGCTTGCTATTCCCGGCACAAAACGGCCTTGGCGGCGTGCTGCCATTCGGATTCCCTCCCTCGCCATTCCGACTTAATCTGGGTTTGAGCTCTCTGCTCCGGCCCGCCTACCCTGCATACGACTGAGCGGGTCTGACATGGGAACCGGTGGGCTGCGGGAAACTGACCGCAAAGGACGTTTTGGTATTTGCATTTGCGTCATTAGGGAGAGCCGAGAGGCGTCTCACCTGCTATCTTATGAAGTGCTACCTTTCATGGCGTTCGTGCAGCTGGTTTTTGTTTCCCGCAGGCAGCAGAGCTCCAGGAATCCCAGAGCCTTAACTCATTTCATCAGCCATTTTTGAATTTTGGCTCAGTTTTAGTCCAGTTTGAATCGAGCTTGTTAGTTTTTAGCACAGTTAGATCATTTCATCCTGTTTTTCATTTGATCAAGTTTTAGTGAGTCGAGGATTTTACTCGTCTAGTTTTAGTCAACAAAAACTGTCAACAATTTGATCTAATTTTAGCCCAAAACTATATTTCACCCGTTTTTGTCAGTAGATATTGAACATTTTCATGTTCATACACATATTTCATGGATAAAATGTAGGTCAAAGTTGCTGTGAATTATACCGCATAATTTTAGTTTATTTTATCTAGATAAATTGTTTTAGTTCATTTCAGTTTTTAGTTTGCATCCAGGTCTCAGATTGGTTCATTCTTCTGTCTTCTATAATTATACTTACGATTCAACTCAAACTGTAGTTGCCCAATCAGTATGTTTCTCAATTAAACAAATTCAAATACACACACAATTACCGTTTTTTTCCGTGTATAGTGCGCCCCCATGTATAGTACGCACCCCTAAAAATGGCATGCTGATGCTGGAAAAAAGCTTGTACCCATGTATAATACGCACCGAATTTTTATGAATTTTTTTAAAAAAAAAATTTAATTTTTTTTTTTTTTTTTTTTTAAGTCCCAATGATCGTCACACACGCAGGGAGGCAATGGGTCCCATTTTTATAGTCTTTGGTATAGTCTTAACTAGGCTGGATGTAATTTTTTTTGTTGGCGTTGATTTCTCCGACTGCCCGTAAACGCACCACCGCGCTCCGTGCGCATGGAGCGTGTTTGAAGTGAACAGCAGAGAAGAAAGGAACAAGGCAAAGTGTTGTGAAATAAAATATTACCTGTAATACGGATTTAGGTAGAGAACTGAACTCTCGCTCTTTATATAGCTGACGTGTCTTGCTCATCCGTTCTGCGCATCTGTAATGGCGGCCTCCGTATGATATCCGGTTTGCGTGTGTGCGAGAGCGAGAGAGAGCGAGAGAGAGAGCGTGCGAGAGAACGCTCAACCGTAGCGCGCCGCCGACCGCCCAACTGCACCGGGCTGGCCGATTATTGTGACAGAGCCGTCGCTGAAATTTAGAAGATATTTTTAAAGTCCTGATGTACTTTCTAAAATTTAAGTGGACCTCAGTGCGCACTGCGCAGGGAGCTTAATTTGGTGCGGTCGCGCAACCGCAGCGCGCCGGGCGCTCACTGTCGCATTGCTTAAAGAGCGCCTTTGTGTTTTAGGATGAACAGCAGAGACCAAAGGAACAAGGCAAAGTGTTGTGAAATAAAATATTACCTGTAATACGCATTTTGTTATTTGCTGATTGAAACTGCTAATTAAACTGTGAATTGAAACTAATAGGAAGAAAACAACTCTCGCTCTTTATATAGCTGACGTGTCTTGCGCATCCGTTCTGTGCATTTTATTTCACAACACTTTGCCTTTCTTCTCTGCTGTTCACTTCAAACACGCTCCATGCGACCGCAATGCTCTCGTATCAGACGCTTGCTCGATCACCTGCTCGTTTGCTGTCCCGTGCGCGCACGAAGCGCGGTGGTGCGTTTACGGGCAGTCGGAGAAATCAACGCCAACAAAAAAAATTACATCCAGCCTAGTTAAGACCATACCAAAGACTATAAAAATGGGACCCATTGCCTCCCTGCGTGTGTGACGATCATTGGGACTTAAAAAAAAAAAAAAAAAAAAAATTAAAAAAAAAAAAATATATATTTTTTTTTTTTTGTACCCATGTATAATGCGCACCCCGGATTTTAGGACAATAAATTAGTAAAATTTTGCGCACTATACACGGAAAAAAACGGTATATCAACAAGTGGCGACTACATGCTAGGAGCTAGTACGGTAGCTAGCATTAGCCAGTTTGTTACAATTCAAGTACATACACAATTATATCAACAAGTGGCAACTATCGCTACATGCTAGAAGCTAGTACGCTATAGCATTAGCCAGTTTGTTGCAACATTATAGCCGTTGATTTTATTTTAGGTTATAAACAACCATCACCAAACTTTTTCAAAAAAAGGAGGCTTTTAGTCTTGTCTAGTCGAGTTTTCGTCTTGTGAAAAATTTTCATCTAGTTTTTATTCACAAAATTAACACTACTTAGAGATGAGCTGTCCAGAATCAGAATCATGGTTATTGGCCTACATGGATGGTAAAACACAATAAATTCTTCTCCAGTAGTTGTAACCACTCTAAAACTATTACAAAAATAAAATTTAGAAGACAAACATAAAGTAATGTCAAGTGTCCAATAGTGCGGTAAGACTGACGAGACACAGACGGCTGAAGCTACGGCGATGGAATATTGAATGTCTGCTGGTTTCGGTGTGCGTTGTTCCATATCGCCATGCTATCAAGTTTCCGAAAACATTCCACTGCCTTGTGAAGGTAACATGCCCGCCAATTCAAAGATCCGTTTATGGCGGGGGTTTATTTAACGTGAGTCAATGTGATTGGTTGGGTCTGAACACAACCACGTTGCAGTTGTAGCAGGGTGTCCAAATTTATGCTACCAAATTAGCCTAGTTTATTTTTACTCTTGAAAAGAACATCACTGAAGTTTTAAAACGATTTATCTTAGTTTTATTATATTTGAAAACTAAATCAATTCTTTAACTGGGGGGGTGGAGACTTTTTATATCCAATTATATAGATACTGGGTGTCCTGGTCTGGTGGATGTTGAATATGGACATCTTGAACAATTCCGCCTGCTTCAAACTGATCTCTTATCTGACATGAGAATGTGTTTTTCAAACCTGAAACAAAACAGAAACCGTTTGATAACAATCTGTCCAACCGTGGATGTGTTGACCAAGGCTCTTTTGTCTTGTTTACAAACGTACGTGTCCTACTTTTCTCGGGGGGTTGTCCGACACATTCCGCAAAGTTTGCTGTGCACTTACAGTTTGTTGTCCCGTCCCAGAATCCGCGCTAATCCGACCCGCAACTGGGGATGAGCGTGGGGTTTAATGAGGTAACAAACGATGGCAGCTTGTATGAATGAAGGAGTTGTTACCGGAGGTGCTGGACTCGGGGGGGTCGACAGCAGGAAAACGCTTCCTCTCATGAATAGTCATCGGGGCCACACGTCATCCCCGTGAATTCTAATCAGGCTTACATGCACAGTTTTTCCTGCTCATTAATATTCATGAGGCAGTGAGGATCTCCTTTGGGGTTCAACGTCTGTCGGGCCGAAGGAACGCAGATAATTGGACTGGTCTGGAGCGCCTTCACATGTTGATTTTTTTCATCTTCAGCGGGAGTCGGGACAGGAAACATCACCTGTAAGCCTCTGAGGCTCTCATCTTTGCTAGCTAGCGCTTGTGGACAGATGTAGCTAGATTACGCACATAAAGTACGCTGTAAAACAAACTACCGTAATTTTCGGAATATAAATCGCACCGGAGTATAAGTCGCACCAGCCATAAAATGCCCAAAAAAGTGAAAAAAACATATATATGTATATAAGTCGCCCCCCACCCAAATTATGAAAAAAAAACGTGATTTATAGTCTGAAAATTACGGTAAATTCACATAACAAAAATTCCCAAACAAACGCAAAACAATATGTGACGGGTAAAAAATTATGTTCAAATTGAAGTCAGTTTTACAATAATATTTCAGGCTTCTGTTAGAAAGCAATAAAAAAATGTCAGGAAGAGATCATTTTATTTCAAGTGAGGGGAAAAGCACTCCCAACAGAAGGTAGAATGCGATTGGTTCATTTTAAAAGCAGCTATGAGGGTGTGCACACTTGTGCAACCACATTATTGCAGCTATTTGACTTCCCCTCTACAAAAATTGTTGAGTTGTAAAGGTAATTGTTTGGATTAGCTTGCTCTCATTTTTCATAACGGCATTTCGATTGGGGTGTGTAGACTTTTTATATCCAACCTATCTCACCAAATCTGTTTGTTTCCGTTACGCCATGTCTCCCTATTTTTGTCCAGCCCATGAATCTCCAAGTTTTCAACCTTGTCTGACCTCACCTTTCTGTTTACAACTTTTTGTAAACTTTGTGTGTGTGTGTTGAGAAAACTAACGAGCCTATTTGAACAAAGTAAGGAATATAAAACGCCAATGTCTGTTTTCAATAAAACTCAACTCAGCTTTCACTTTCAAAATATCCACAGCTGCATACCAAGCACTGTTGTAAAAGTAAGAATCGGAAATATAAAATACAGTTTGAATTAAAAGCATAAACAGACAATAAAACGTTACAACAATATAACCCCAAGTTTTTATTTAACGTTCAACCAAAGGTCAAGTCAAGAGTAATCAGAAAAATTAATACTCATGTCAAGTAATGTGCCTGTAAAGTTTGTTTACGAGTTGTCACTTTTTTGAGAAAGGTGGGCTGCGGAGCATCAAGTGTGTGTTTTAGTGTGTGCATTGGGACATTCCACTCATTCTGTGGCAGCAACAACTTTGTGCTTTTGGGCTGCTGTCAACTTGATGTGAGCTTGGTTTGCGTTTACACTTGCCTGAAATGCTTAGAGGCTCTCAGATGAGGTGAGAAAGTCTACACACACGACAAAAATGGTTTTGGAAATGAAAGAAAAAAAAACAATCTGAGCTGTTAATATGCATGGGAACAATTTATTGAAATATGAAAATTTTCTGGATGAAAATGAGAAGCGATAGTTTATGATAATGCAGTTGCAAAAGTGAGCACACCCTCTTTGAATTGTCCATACACGAATTTGACCAATCACATTCAAACTCATGGTCAAAAAATTGAGCCTGATTGATCAACCCCAAATAAAGATCTGATGGGGTTTTTTTTTTAGTTGCATCTTGCAGAAGTGAGCATCCCCAAAAATCAGCCATTAATAACATGTAGAATGCCACAAAATGTTTTCCAGGGAATTGGATGGAGCAAGCTATTCATCAGGAAGCGGAGAAAATTTAAAAAAGTAGTGATGTTACTAATGACTGGATGTTCATCCATGTTTGTTGGAAATGGAAAAAACACAAAAGGAGCTGCAGGAATTTCTGGCAAGTACAGGTTGTGTCCATTATGAAACAACAATCTCCTTTATTTTTCATATTTGTGGGAAGGTGGCGAGGCGAACGTCTTCTTGCAAAGTATACTGTATTGTGTTATACGAAGCATAGCTTTAGTCAAGTAGATGGAAGTAGGATGGAATGTTGTTGTGATAAGTTCCAAAGACAAGCCCATTTTTGCCGGAGAGCCAAAGACAAAGAATTTAACACCCCCCCCCAAAAAAAATCATGCAAAATAAGCTTCACCAGAAGAATTTTTTTTTTTTTTTTAGTGGCCCAGTCTAAGCTCGGACTGTGTTTTATGGTGTTTATCGTTTTATATCTGATTTTGACTTTATGTAAAGCACTTTGCATGCAGCTGCGGTATTTTTTCAAGTGAGTTGTTGTCAAAGCTGCTTCAGTGTGTGTGCGTGTGTGCAACTAGCTTATTGAACTTGAACTTATGCAAATAAAATGTTTTGGCTGTTGGTCAGCGTGAGCTGAAGTGAGAGTCCATCTTGGTCTCTCACGATACCAAATGCGCTCTGACAACCAGTTGGATGATCTAGTCTGCCTTTTTCCAGAAGTTGTGGTTTTTTATAATTATTTTTATTTATGTTTTATGATTTATATTTATTTTTTATTGTTTATATTTATTATTATTTATTATTATTAATAATACTATTTATATATTATCAGAAAAGAATTCAAGATGAAGGCCTGAATCCACTGCTTTATTTAATTATTGGTATTTTCTCCAAATGGACACTTCTGTGAAGGTACAACATGAACTCGATTCATTCCAATTTATTCATTCAAATGTGTTTATTATTTGACTTGACTTATTGTCTGCTGAACCTGTGGCACATTCCATTCCAGTGTTCCTTCTGGACACCTGCAAATATTTTCAGCTTACTAAGCAGAACTGATTGCGCTGACGCACAACATCCTTCCTCTCTCCGCATGATCTAGTCCTTCCGTTCCATCCTTGTTTTGTATGCGTGGAATCTCCTCCAGAATGAGCACGTGTGAGCCGCTCTCGTGGCGGTTTACGGCTTGATGCTGTGCCACGTTTGTGCCTGCGATCATGCTGTGATTGGACCAGGCCTGTTCGGATTCCCTTGGTCCAAATAGCAAACCACTAATGGCTTTTTAAAGCAAAGAGGAGCAGGTTGTACCATGTTTGGGCAAGCCGTAGGGGTGTTTTGTTCATGTTGCCAGGCTACAACCGTTTAAATTCTCATTGGGATCATTTCAATGGCTTAACAACATTTTTGTTATAAAATACCCGAATGCTACTTGTTTCCTTTTCTTGGATTTTTAAACCGATAGGGTTTGTTTTATGGTAGGGCCCGCCATTATGTGCTAAATTATTGAAGAAGGTGGAAAACTTTTTATCTCTTTTGATAGACTAGAACAGGGCGTACTTCTAAGTGGCCCCTTGATTCATTAAAAAAAAAAAAAAAAGGAGGGGGTGGGCGAGGGAGCTATTTCTGCATGCCTTTTTTTTCATATCTATCAAAATGTGACTAGAAAAATTTTAATGTTACATATACAGGCGTATATTATATATACAGGCGGGCCATTCTGATTGTCAACCCAAATAAATGTATGAGCACCTCATATTATATTCAGTAAGAATTACAAAATAAACTGACAAATAACTCGTTTTCAAATCAGACGAGTAAAAACTGGTCAAATATTTTAAAAAAAAAAAGATATTAAAATTTGCAATTCTAGTAATGACACGAATTTGATGCACAATTTGTCTTCGCGGGCCACGTAAAATGATGTGGCGGGCCGTATCTGGCCCCCGGGCCTTGAGTTTGACACCTGTGGGTTAGGGTGTCGACCTGAATTGAAATTTCAAAACGTGCGCTTTACGCTTGTGGCCTAGTCACCTGTCACACGAGTATGATGCATTAATCAAATCAAACCATCAGTCTTGTGTGGCGGCTTTCCTCGCGTTCTGGGAAAAGCGTAGCATGGTGTTAAAACACGTCTCAGCACTTGCTTGCCTCAACTTAGTGCAGCCTCCTGATTTCGCCTCCCACTAACATTCCTCACCTCCAAACACCGAGCAACGTCCATGAATTTTCTTGAGACTTTGTCCTCGTTTGGGTCGCGGGTGAGCTGGAGACTTTCCCAACTGTCTTTGGGCGAGAGAAGCTCAACTGTGAATGTTTTTTTAATATGGGTAGAAACATGAATCTTCTAAATATTCAAAATGCCTTTCATCTGTTTACAGGCAGCCACCAAAGAACTTTTTTTTAATTCAACAATATTTATTTTATTAAATTAGCACTGTATTGTTTTTAAACTAAATAAAATGTGATCCAAAAATGAAAACGTACTCAATTTAATAAGTGACACAATTGACTTTTGGGATTTTTCCCTGAATTTACACTTGTCAATGGTAGGGACCATACAATGAATATCTAATCAAGGTTGTCAGGAAAAAGTTGGGGTTTGTAATAAAAAAAATAAAAAAAAATTGTTTTGCTAGCTCCGTCGATGCTTCAAAAACAACTCTGGCCTGCAATAAAAATGATAAAATTGACATTTTGAGAAGGTCAATACGATAATTATAATGCGAGTGTGTAGTCTTAGCTAGCAGACCTCCTGAACTCTCCAAACTTGGACGTCAATTACTCCACCAGGACCATCACACACATTAATGCTGTAGAGCAGGGGTGTCAAACTATTTTTTTTCGCGGGCCGCATTGTAGTCAAAGCTTCTTCCGGAGGGCCATTGTGACTGTCAAGCCAAATAAATGTATGAGCACCTCATTAAGTAAAAGCTACAAAACAAACTGACTTGTTTTCAAATCAGACGAGTAAAAACTGGTCGAATATTTTTAAAAAAAAAGATATTAAAAGTGAAGACAATTTGCAATTCTAGTAATGACACACGAATTTGATGGACAATTTATCGTCGCGGGCCACATAAAATGATGTGGCGGTCCGTATCTGGCCCCCGGGCCTTGACTTTGACACCTGTGATATATAGGAATAGAACTTGATGTCTTTTGTTGTAATATAATTGATTTTAATATGGTGTAACACAACAGATTTTTGTTGGTGGTGATTTTTTCCAATAAAAAGTCGTGCCGTGAATGAAAAAAGTTTGGGAAACACCGCTGACAATACACGTAACAACTCGGTTTGCCGTGTGACATCATCAAGGACTATGATAGCTTTTACCTGGCTTCAATGTTCTTTTTGCATTTGCCGGTGTTAGCTGTTGTTGTTGCACGTGCCAACACCGCCAGCTGTCTTGAATGTTTTCTTTCAAACTTGTTCGCCTTTCACATGATCAATCGCTTCACCCACATTGACGCCTGAGGGTCTTCTGATGGCTGCTGGGAAAACCGCAAACCATCCCAACATTCCAGTCGAGCTTTTTTTGTAGAAGCATGTCTTAGTCACATAACCCAAGAACCTCAAAGCACTCATTTCATTTCATAATAAGACATTTATTTTTTTGCAACAGTCACCATGACGAAAACATTGAAATGTTACTGTACACGGACCGTGTGTGCTTCAGTCTAAATGAATCTAAGAAATTGAGCTATTAAAAAGTGTATTAAAAAAAAAACATCTTCAAGGCAGAGATGAAGATGGTGGTGATCCACATGACAGTGTTTTTAGGCCTCTTATGACAACACTCAAATACAGACAGTACCTCTTTGGTTCCTTGAACGCAGTTTTAGAAAAATAACTTTTTTTTTTTAATTGGATGTCCCGTGTTGGCAGCTTTTCAGCTCCTCAGTGCAAATAATCGAATAACGGTGAATGGGAGGGGTTGCGAATGGGCGGGGCCGGAGAGGCGCGACCACGCCGAACGTTCCGCAGAGCAAGTCGAGCAAACTAGAGAGCGATAAAGCAATGGAGCTACTCACCGTGCGTACGTTTCAAGTATTGCCGATAGTGATCGTTTGTTGCTGGCGTTCAGCTTGTCTGCTGTGTGCTCAATATGTTGCATAGCTTGTGTGGCACTTGTGTCTTGGACTGGTGAGGCGCCACCTAATGCTCACTGGAGGCATTTCAATCCGCAAGTGCTCTTAACCGTGTGAGGAGCTGAGCCTCAGCGTGAGTTTGTGATTTGAAAATTGGCTGTGAGGTCACAGAGGTCAACTCCCAGCATACAACCATGCGCAGTGGTACCTTGACTTGGGAAACACTTTAAAAATAATAATAATAAGAGTGCATTGTAAAAGATAAATATGAAAACGTGGAGAATGTAAAAGAAGTGAACTGGTTGTGTGAATTCAGCCAAAACGCACATCGTTTGTGTCTTCTGGAAGGGGCGTGGCCTTGTGAGTGACATCACAAGCTCTGTCTTCAGGTTATGCAGCTATTAATAATTATAGCAAACATTTTTGTATAATTGACGCTGAGGGGAAAAAAATAACCTGCCAATAAAAAAAAAAGAAAATAGGGGTTGGCTCCCCTCCCAAAAAAAATAATTAATACAATTGATAAATACCATGAATAAATAATTACATTAAGGCAATTTAAAACTTTCAAACCGCCCCTTTGACAATACAATTGTTCTAAAACAGCCACTTTTTAGGGGCGCTCGTAAGTCAAGGTACCACTGCGCATGAACAAACATAAATATATGTACAAGCTTATACGCGAGTGCACGTGAGAGCGTGCACTTCTCCAGACGCTCCACCTGGTTCCGAGCTCAAGCGCAGCCGCACTCCTCCACGATCATGTTGGGAACGTCTCGTTTGACAATGTTGTACTCGTCGTCAAAATACAGCATGGACATGGTGCTCAGCCTGGTCGGGATGCAGCAGGAGTTCATGGAACCCGGGCTCATCCCTCGCATGCGGTACTGGTTCACCACCGCCGTGTGGAAAGACGACGCCGAGCCGGGGACGCCCGCCATGTAAGCGGGACACTTCCCTTCACAGTAGTTCCCGAAGTAACCGGACGGCGCGATGATCCAGTCGTTCCAGCCTATGAGTCGGAAGTCGATGTAGAACTGCTGGCGGCAGCACAGACCGCCGCTGCCGTCGCATTCCAGTCCTCGCTTCCGAATGCGATGCTTGGCGTCCACCTGCCGGGCCTGCAGCACCAGAAAAGGCCGGTGCGATTCGTCGTTGCGGTTGAGGAGGACGGGCGCCGCGCCCGCCGCCTCGCATCCGTCGCAGCGCACGTCCAGGTTCTGCCGTCGGTCGCCCTGCTCGAACACCAAGCGCACGGCCTGGGTCAGCGTGAAGGTGTGCCACCCGCTTCGTTTCAGCTCCACGCACTTCTCCACCAGGTTCCACTTGCTGCTCAGGCCCGGTTCCTGGTAGTACACCTTCACCGTCACTTTCCGCCGCGAGCGCACCTCGACGGGCGGTGGAAGCAACTTGAAGTAGAGCCAGAGGGTGGCCTGTATCACATCCAGGTTCTGGTTGCCCTCATTGGAGATCAGGAAGAACAAACTGGACTTGGACATCACCAGATCATCTGCAACAAGTGGCACAACGCAGGACTGATAAAATTAGGATGACATTGGACCTCGGAATTTGCAAATTGGGCTTTTCTTCTGTGTCGCTCATCTGGACTCACACTGATCCTCCCAGTGGCCAATTAGAATATTATGAACAATTGTTTAGTCCTGGGTGTCAAAGTCCAGGCCTGGGGGCCAGATGCGGACCACCAAATCATTTTATGTGCCCCACTAAAGAAAAATTCAAAGCATTCTGACAGAAAAACTATTCAAATTGAGGATTTTTTTTTCAGATTAATTTAATCCAAGGGACCGGAAGCAAGAATTTTATTAAAGTATACAAATATGACATCAAATGAAAAATCTGCTTTCATATATATATATATATTATATATTATATATATATATATATTATATATATATATATAGAATAACAGCAATCTTGTCTGTGAAAAGTAGACTCCCCCAGACCCTAATTCCAGTATTAAGCGCGCTAGCAGTGTTAATTAGCATGGCTTCTCAGTCATCCCTTTGTGAGAGGGGTATTTGTCAGAACAGTGTAGCTTTTTCTCGGCAGCGATGATTAGTGACTTAGGAGCAACGTGTTGAGCCACAGAAGCCAGCTGAAGCTTCTTGTAGCGCTGAGCTACTCAACCCTCGACCTCTGCAAGTGTGTGGCCAGCCTAGCAAAACTTTTTCGGGACTGTCTCGGTGGTTGATTCTCAGTTTTGCAATTCAATTTCTTTTGATGTAATGCGAAATTTTAAATGTGCATGGAAAACTGCAGTGCGAGACCGCATCTTTTGAGCTTTGTTTTTCACAGTCCTAATAACGGGACACCACAACGTCTGGTCAGCGACCAAAATAAAAGCACAGTCTCATCTGCGGGCCAGAGCAAACATGCACAGTAGGTCCAGTTTACATGCTGATTGACAGTTGCCAAGTGAAGAAGATTAGAGCAATTATTCAAGAGTGAACTGTGTGAACTCTGAGCGGAGCCGATTGAGAGTGACACTGAGAACCCGAGATAATCATAAAGCTTCACACTTGGATGCTTAATGCACACACGCACATGCACACATGCCAGGTACGAGTGCACGTTCACGACTTGTTCTAGTGATGTGGAGAGCAGACGTTTCTCAAGATGCACGCAGGCAGTCAGTTACTAGCTGGGTCCGTTGGGGCGCAACTGTAGCAGTCAGCTGGAAGCCGCTCAAAGCACTGATGCAACCATTTTTGACAGAAGCGTCTGAAGGCTGTCAAAGGTGACACCACGGCTCACGTTTATTTTTCAGGAATGATTTATTTGACTTTTTTTCCAGCATGTTAACATAAGTTTCTGTCTGCAACAGGTGTGACAAGAAAGTCACGTTTCTATTCACTTTCATATTATTATTAGGATGCCACGCATGCTCAGTAAGAAAAAGAAAAATAATTGGAAAAATTTAAAATTTCAAGGCAACAAATGAATAGAATTTTAAGTTTTGCTGTTTTGAAAATTCTTTCTTATATTTCACATTTAAAAAAAAAAGAAGTTTACCGACCTAATTATTCCTTGTATTGCCCTCCAATATAAACATATATGTAAAAACAACTCCGCAAATTGCTTTAAGCAAGTTCCCCAATTCTGGCCTCCAAGTTAAAGAACTACTGGACAACGCACCTTTTTCCGCAAAGCTGATGATCTCCGAGCTCTCTTCCAGAACGTCATTGCTCATCGGGTGCCCGTCCAAATTGGGGATCTCCACCCTGCCGTCCTCCCGCAGCTTCCCGGCGTGGAGCTTCCGTAGCGCCGTCACCATGGCGGCCTTCGGCACCGGGTGCGTGATGTTGGGCCGCTTCCTCATCTGCAGTCTGCTCAAGATGTGCCTCTTGACCACCTCCAACAAGTCCGCGTCCAGCCGGCCCGTTTCCGCGGACTCCTCCGGCTGAGCGACGCCGCAAGACGCGCAGCTATCCCGGGACGGAGCGCGCGCCTCACCCTCGCTCGTGGTGGTACTGGGCGAAGCAGTGCTGAGGATGCAGAGGACGCAAGTCGAGAGCAGAGCCAATCGGAGTAGCCAACAAGTCATTTTCTGTTTGAGAATGAATAGAAGAACTTTGGTCCCGCTTTGCTCACACTTTAAGTCATCAAGTCCAAAGTGAAGTCCAGGGAACGCTCTGTTACATCACGCCAACACTTTGCCACTCAGCTCTAAAGATGAAGACGAGTCACGCTTCAAAAGGAAACCTAACCCGAAGCCTTCAAAGTATCCCACAAAATGTGAATCCATTTGAAAAGTTGCGCCATTTTTTCATAAGTTCCCAAGCACGGCTGCTGCTGCTGCTGCTGCTGCTGCACTGTGGCCGAGGAAAGAGGAGGATGAGGACGAAGAGGAGGTGGACGAGGAGGAGGAGGTGTGCCAGCGAATGAGTCCATTCTGGCATCTGGGACCCACGACGCACCACACCACCAAGTCCTTCTTGACGCGGGTGGGAGTGGCCAGTGATGGGGTGGGTGGGGTTCGGAAGAAATTCCCAATGATTCCTCACGTCTCACTTGAACCTCTTTTTTTTTTTTCCATCTCACGTGAAACAAGACCCGGTGCACAAGTTTCTCGCATTTTTTTTTAGAGGTAGAACAATGACTGACTTGACCCGTCTGTGTTGTCCTATCGTAAAGTCATCCAACGAGTGTGATAATGCCGTGCAATGTTAGTTTACTGCTTTTTCACGATTACATTTGTGGTATCTATAAGAATTACGCTATAGATTATTTCAAACCATGCTCTTCTCCCAGACACTTAGAAACTTAAATGTGTAAGAGAGGGTTCTCGTTTCCTCATTTTTATTAGACATTTCTTTTTTTAAAGACAATCAAGAGTAGTTTGAGAAGTGAAATTTGATCAACTTGCATAATTCATCAGAAGTAAAACCTTAATTGAACTAGTGTGGTGCGACAGTGCCACCTTTTGGCGAGTCTATTGTAACTGCAGCGCTAGCTACTTATTACCCCAATGATCATCGCCCAAACATTAAACTAATGGCACTCAGTATAATTTCTCACTAAATGTAAATCCTTGAACGTGATGCCTTAAAACCAACCAAAGACGAATGTTTATTGATAAGTAATATAACTACTATATCAATCTGCGTTTCCCTCTATAAAGTGTGAAAAATTAGTTTATTTTAAGAAGAGAAAACTCAATGAACACCTCAGTGCGTCACGCGACGTCATATCCTGTCAAAGTTCTTATCTTTTCCCAACGACGAAACGATGTGTCACTCTGTGCACCGTTCCTAGATTTGTAAAATATAGAAATGGAACCACTTTTCTTTTAAATATTATTACTTTGGGTGTAAAATTCTTAGTAGTGAAATGTGAGGCCATGAACGCTGTGGCATGTTTATCAAATTACAGCCAACGCGAGTTAGTCTCGCAGTAACGTTTTGAGCTGTGAAGAGTTAGACCTCTTGTCGCTCTTCCTTCTTTGGCTGCTCCGGCCACAACACAAGGTGGGGCACAAAAAGTCGGCTGCTCGTCCAACTTGATTTTCTATCACTGCGCTGTATGGCGGGTAACTTTGCAAGCAAGTGAAAGAAGTACTAACAGGTAAGTTTGCTGGTGTTTTTGTTACAGTTCACTACGTGTCTCGCTTTGCGGACAAGCCGTAATGTCGTTTGAACTCAACTGGTTCTCCCTGAGGGAGAGAAAGCGCTATCGGTACCAGCATGTCACATGAGCGTCAGTGGCCTCGGCCAATCGTCTGTCTCGGGGGCGTGCATAAAAAGGCTTAGATCCAATCAGAGTCGGATTTTGATTTGAGGGCGGGAACCTGTAAAAAAAACGATATGGGGGCTTGTCGAAACTCGTTGATTGGCTGTCAGTTTACTCACAAACTTTGAATTGGTTCTGTTTGAGTCATCCCAACAATACATCTTTTTTTTTTCTTATACGTTCATTCATTCTGCCTCTTACCATTTTTTCGCCGTGATTTCGACGTGACGGCTTATTTCAACTCGATTGCTGCTATCCAGTTTCGTTTCATGAACTGCAGATTCATATGGCGTTAGATTGACTATAATTTATCGTTGTATTATTAAATATCGCGGCCAGAGCCAATATTGGAGTTTATACTTTAATCAACTTGTACGAATATTACTGGGACATAACTACATTATATTCATTACTTACCAGTGCAATAGTTAAAAAAAAAAAAAATCGACTTACAGGTGTCAAACTCAAGGACCGGGGGCCAGACATGGCCCGCCATATCATTTTATGTGGCCCGCGAAGACAAATTGTGCATCAAGTTCTTGTCATTACTAGAATGGCAAATTCATTTTTAATATCTTTTTTTATATAGGAAGCTTTCATAGGTGAGCAGTGAACAACACACATAGCTTTCAAACCTCACACACTCTTCTTGCATTCTATCAGCTATTAAGAGAAGTCTGCTACCGTCAGCCAATCTGCTCTCTCGGTGTAGAAATTCACGAGGTAATTCAAAAGTGTTCATTGTAGTGGCTTGTCCTCTCTCCGCCATACAGAGCATCTGGAAATTATTCACAGAGTTTCAACTTGTTCCTCATTTTATGTCACAGACACATACTAAAAATGAATTAAATTCACTTGAATGTTTCCTCAAAAATCACTTAATGGCAATGTGTGTGTATTTTTATTTTTGAAAATGTATTAATGTATTAATGTATTAATATTTGTATTATAGATATATATATATGACCAATTTTTACTCATCTGATTTGAAAACGAGTTATTTGTCAGTTTGTTTTGTAGCTTTTACTGTATATAATATGAGGTGCTCATACATTTATTTGGGTTGACAGTCATAATGGCCCTCCGAAAGAAGCTATGACTACAATGGGGCCCGTGAAAAAAATGAGTATGACACCCCTGTACTAAAAGATGAAGAACTTAAACCTGTTGTTGCAATTCGGCCAGTTAGAAAACAGCAAATTGTATTAACATTGCATTGAAATGTTTACAGTAGATTAAATAAAGTGAACCTGCAAACACTTAAGTGCACTTTAAGTGCATCCTAAATTTAGACATGGACTCAATCAATGTTGATAAACAGTTCTCCGAATGGCCGTGTGATTGTTTGCACTGGTCTGTGCAGGTGTCGCTGTGAGGTGTCATGGCCTCGAGCAAAAACAAGAACCAGACGTCTCTGGCGCTCCACAAGGTGATCATGGTGGGCAGCGGCGGTGTTGGGAAATCCGCCCTCACGCTGCAGTTCATGTATGACGAGGTAAGATCGCCACACTTGCGTTTCCCAGTTAGCCACGTCTGTCTCCACGGTGTTTTGCTTGCAGTTTGTGGAAGATTATGAGCCCACCAAGGCCGACAGCTACAGGAAGAAGGTGGTCCTAGACGGAGAGGATGTCCAGATTGACATTCTGGACACGGCGGGGCAGGAGGACTACGCCGCAATCAGGGACAACTACTTCCGCAGCGGAGAGGGATTCCTGCTGGTTTTTTCCATCACCGAATACGAGTCCTTTGTGTCCACAGCAGAGTTAAGGTGCGCTCAAATTTTCTTTACAATACGTTGTATAGGCACCCACTCGTCTAAACTCGGCATTCCGATTACCGTATTTTCCGGCCTATAAGGCGCACCGGACTATAAGGCGCACCTTCAATGAATGGCCCATTTTAAAACTTTATCCTTATATAAGGCGCACCGGACTATAAGGCGCACCATGAATGCATCATGTCAGATTTTTAATCCAAATCAAATCATTCTCCATTTTATCTTTTTTATTTCAACTTCAGACGGAACAAATTACTTTATAATCATAAAATAATGATCCATAGTCTTTTTGAGTCATGATTCATAGTCTTCAGAGGGCCACTTATGATTGATTTCATGACACAATGCTTTGGGCCAGTTTAAATTTAAGAATTTGGTCCATATATAAGGCGCACCGGACTATAAGGCGCACTGTTGGTTTTTGAGAACATTTTAGGTTTTTAGGTGCGCCTTATAGGGCAGAAAATACGGTAATATTGCGTTTGTGGAATATGAGTTAAGCAACAAAATGTATCCATTTTGAATCCATCTGAGGGGGCGGCCATTTTGCCACCTGCTGAAGTACACAAACAAGCAGTTTTAATGGCTGCTTTCCATAGGGAACAGATTCTGCGCGTGAAGGAAGAGGAAAGCATTCCCATGCTGCTGGTGGGGAATAAGTCGGACCTGGAGGAGCGGCGAAAAGTCACTGTTGAGGAGGTGATGGAAAAGGTCAACGAGTGGCGCGTTCAGTATGTGGAGACTTCAGCTAAGACAAGAGCCAACGTGGATAAGGTAAGCACATAGGGTCGCAAAAGTTAGACACTCTGAGTGACTTTTTGCTCTTTGGGTGTTTTTATTTTTTTATTTTGTGGACCCTTGCACACCCAATATAAAGAAAAGTTAACCCAATATTGCATGGGGTTGGTTGTATTTTCACGACTCCCCCATCGTAGTTCGCGTACAGTGATGGAGCTCATGGCGAGCACGCTCTCTGATCGTCCTGGGTTTCTCTCAGGTGTTCTTCGACTTGATGCGTGAGGTGCGCATGAAGAAAATGGCCGAGGGCATGGACAAAAATGGGCCAAGTGGAAAGAAGAAGAAAAAGCGCTGCTGCATTCTTTAACGCGCTACAGAGCAGGCCGAGAACACAAATGCTGCTGACGGACGACAATCACCCAGAGAGCTCTTCTCAATCAGGGCCTAAAACGTGGCCACTTTTTGTCATCCGAACACAGGTTGTGCTAAAACAGTCCAAAGTGTCAATTTACCTGCGTGTGGACATTTGCTTGCTTGGTTTACGCTCCGTTTCACACCTTTTGATCATGAACGTATTTGACATTCTCCCCACGCTTCAGCGGTCACCTTCTAAACATGACATAGATCACGCCGGGATCAATCTATGTGTTCACTACAGACACAACATGGGAAAAAAAAAAACACGATTTGATAATAAAAGAACCTCACTTGTGTTTTGTATTTTGAAGCAGTTGTCATTGCTCAGCCGTGATGCTTTTTTTTTTCTTTCACTGGAAGGTGCTATAATTCCCACCTCGTTTGGATAAACATATCTGTCGAGCTATCTCATCATATGATGCAAATTTTCTGCTCTTCTTTTTGAAAACTGATGGAGAGGGGATTACTGAATCCTCAACACCTATTTCCTCGACAACTATACCATGTAGTTTGTGTCTCGTTGAAAAAAACAAAACAAAAAACAACAATATACGACGTAGCTCGTGGCATCTCAGAACGTTGTTTCCCGGTACCAACACCAGGGGGCGCAGTTTCTCTATTAATACAGAGTGTCGCTTAGAGAATCCCGGACTTTATTGTGACTGTCCAGTTAAGTCTGTACAAAACACACACTTACAAAGACACACTTCATTCTCTGAGAACGCGAATGTTCGAAGAGATACAGGGTGGGAGGAAGAAACGCGGCTTTGTAGACATTTTACTGCTGGACTTTCTGGATGGACAACAAATGGCAGCATACACACAATAGACACTAAGGGGATTTTTGTCTGCTTTGTGTCATCCCCTATTTTCTAATAAAAGCTCAAAGTCAGCACATGCCAGCCACCTGCACGTGTGTGTTTAATGTGTGCATGTGCAGAAAAGGTGAGCGACAGTGTGACATTTTATTCATCGGTAGGTTTATACTCTTCCTCAGGCATATTGTGAATGGGGGCATTGAATGGCATTTGATTCCATGCCAAGTGGATGGAAGGCAACTATGTGAACCACCAGAAAATCTATTGTAGACGCAGAAAGCGACCTACCAATTTGCCAAATTCAAAGAGGCGTAACTGACATGTGTGTAAGGGGCCACGTCCACAGAGTAAACTTCAAGATACTGCTTTGGTATGTTTTGCCAGAAAGAAGCGGGTCAATAAATATAATTATTTATTATTATTATTATTATTTTATTATTATTATTATTAAATAGCGGCTGTCACGTTTGTAAGTAAATAAGATCTTGCTTAAGTGAAGTGTGCGGGTCCTGATAAGGTGGAAGAAAATCAAACAAAACAGGGAGCATTTATTTTATTTTTACAACACAAATATCTCCATTTCTACTTAACTGCTTTTGCCCCCTCTGGTGATATGACAACACTTTTACTCATGTTTTAAAGGATATGACGTAACACACGAATCCCAGTGGAAGTGGAAAAGTGGATGTTGTTGCTCGTCTCCAAGGAAGAAGACGTGATGAAGCCTCTCCGCTATTCCCCAATGAATATGTCGAAGGACTGATATCGGAATGGCCGTTTATGGAGAGCTGTAACACCGTTGGAGTTTTCCCAAGGCTGGGTGATGAGTCTAATATCCGTGAGTTGTGTTTTGAAATTACTCTACGCGATCGACGCTCGGACGTTTATTTTGAAACGAGCCACACTAGCAGGAAGCACATTGTGGTCAATAACGGTCGTTCCTCCTTCGTTTGTGCTGTGGATCCAGTCGACCGGAGATGGACCTCGGTGCACGGGACGGGACAGCGGCCGAACAGAACCTAACAAACCTGGCCAACTGATCGCTTCGAAGGAAACTGGAGTGTTTTCTGGAAGCGCGTTCCCGAGACTGAGCTTCGGGTGGCGGAGGCAAACAAGACAAGGCTCGGGAGGAAGCAGGCGCGAACGAACCGCTCCGGGTAGGACCCACCAACCAGCTGTTCACGACCCAGATGTTTTGTGTCGGTAAAATAGTAGCCGTGTTTGGTCTTCTCCAAAGTGACTTTATTTGGAGAGTTCCCCCAAATTGGGAAGCCACGGCTAGCTATTTAGCTTTAGCCGGGGTCCAGCTAGCAGCTACCGTAGCCCGCTAGCAGGAAGGCCGTTGTGGAGTAATTATCATGACTGCATGTGGCTCTGGAATCTTGTTTTGAACTCTATAAATCGGTACCACCTCTTTTCCTCCTCTGGCAGTCGAGACATGGAGAGGTCCTGCTCAGGCTGCTGCACATCTGTCAGCGTCCCCGAGTCAGGAGCCCGGAGACGGCGGGGACCGAGTGCCCGCAGCGGCCAGTAGCTACGGCACTGCTCAGTGGCAGTGAGTACCATCGTGGTCATGATGATTAGGAATAGGAGACATATTTATACGATTTGTATCTGATTTTCCAGTTGTTCGGCAAACGTCCCACCCCCCTGGCTGAAGTCCCCATCAGCGATGAATTACCAGCAGCATCTCGCCAATTCGGCCGCCATCCGGGCCGAGATCCAGAGGTTCGAGTCCGTCCATCCCAACATCTACTCCATCTACGAGCTGCTGGAGCGAGTGGACGAGCCCTTGCTTCAGACCCAGATCCGGGAGCATGTCATCGCCATCGAAGGTAGGATTGCTCCAACGTTTTTTAAAAAAAAGCTGTCTCGGAATTGTTTTGATCAACGCTTTGGAAGTCGGGTTGCTTCGTGGGATGTCCTGGCCATGTGAGGAGCTAGGGATGTCTGTCTTGAAAGGTTCTGTAGTCGCTCTTGCATAGTGAAGGACGTGATGTTGAAAAGGAAAAAAGGAAAGGAGATTTCCAGGAAATTTTGAACCATGAAGCCCACCCATTGGTTTAACTTCAGATGGGAGGTCATTATGGATCTGATGTACAATGCATCTTCTAACGATCTCGGTTCATTTCATCGGTTCAGTGGAGCTCACATTTTCTGCAAATACTGCCGCAGTTGTTTGTAGCGACATACAGATGTCCTGTGAGTCCTGATTGGTCTTCCTCATTTCTGCATGAGGAGCATTAGTTGGCGTTAAACACTGCTTCGTTTGTTGTCTTCCGTAATCTTTGAGTGAGCATCAAGGAAAAAATCGTCTTCGCAATGATGGAAGTTGCTTACGTAACGTACCAGCTGAAATATCTGCACCTTTTGTGCCTAATGCAGTTTCAACCCCACCCCCATGCAGATTAGGGCCGAGCGCCGACATTCAATTCCCCTCTCAGTTAAGTGCTTGTGTACTTTCTGCACATCATCATCTGGTGCCCTGCAGGCCCGTCTCTGCGCATAAAGCCGACGATGTGCTCGGCGGAATCGTGACGCGAAGATTCTAATGGGCATCCCATCGCAATGGCGGCGGGAACATGTCGATGGGCATTTCAAGTCCAGTTTTGTCACCTGGGAAGTCATTAAACCCGGCAGCGTGTGGTTAAACCTGTAGGTTAAAGCAAGGTCAGAGGTCACTCACTCTTGTTACCAACTGATGGCGAGTCAAAGAGAGTCGGGATTACCGCCAAACAGCACTTTTGCTTTTCCTTAATCCGGCCCGCCAGACGCTCGTTGCCGAGCGGAGCTTCACATGAGTATGAGGGCGATTATGCATGTTGATGTGTTTACTGTTGATGCGTGTTTGTTGTTTTAGCAACATGCTAACGTACGTGAAAGCTTGGCGGTGCCGCTGAGGTCCCCCACTGTCCAATCTGTGTCGTTTCCAGACACCCCGCTGAGTCTCGAGTCTTTGTCTCTTAAATGGTGTTGTTCTTTAAGATGACAAATCCCCTGACCCCCTTCCAAAGATGAGGGGCCTAAGCTTAACTGACATTTTCCTTTCTTTCTATCCTCTTGTTTTGCGTGACAATGAGCGGCGGTGTCCCGCCTCCAGACGTCCGCCGTTGACAGGTGGTAGCATCGGCACTCGAACGAATTCCAATTGGTTGAAGTCGACAGTGTTTTAATGGACGTTGACTAGTTGCTGATGAATGACGGCATTCCTATCTGGAAGTGATCGATTTTTGCAAGCTACCCATCACACTTTGCCGATGTCGCTCGTTATAGTGAAACCCGACGAGATAAATTGTCCGGAATATTCCGCAGAAATCTTGACGAACAAAGTCGTTTGGAGGGGTGGGCCAGTATTTACTGCAACTCAAAATGTAATAATAGCAGACATTTTGGAGTAATAGACATTTCAGTGACAAAAAAAAATAGATCTGTCACAATCAAATATTTTTTTAGACTCGATTATTCTATTGGTTATCGCAGCGATTAATCGAGTACATTTTATTTACGTCCAAAAAAAAAAAAAATCCCCAATTATTTTTTATTTGCTATTGCTTAGTGATAAAAAAACAACCGCTAAGCAATGTCACACAATAAATCCAACAATATAGATTATTTCTTTATTTTACTCGCTTGATCTTGTCAGTAGGATCTGTCCTTACTGTCTTCTCTTCTGATGGTCAAACAGAACGGCGCCGCAGTGCCGATGTCGCCCAGGCGTCCACCTGATCCGCGATGGATCATCTATCATGTTTTCAGGATAAATCAAACAAGCGGAAGCGAAAGGTCAAACGGAAGCCACAAAGAGCCCTTTGGCTCATAAGCTGACGCTGTAACCATAGACGCACCTAATGGCCTCAATCAGCACATTTGAGCGGGCAGCGCGAGGGTCACTCGACAAGACCAAACCAAAACAAACAAATGGCACAAGCCGATTAGTATCTCGATGACCGCCCGCATGTCCTTTTCAGACGCAACTGTCCGAAGCGGCACATCGCCGCCGCGTCCGAAGTCTTAAGTGTTCAACTTCACACTCCCCATGCGCTGACTTTTGCCGTCCTGACGCTCATATGCGTCATGTTGGCAGCTGCAGTCGGCTTCCCTGTTCCCCAAACGAAAAGGAAGCACCGGACACCGACCCAAACAATAGCAGAGGCTAGTCCCACACGGATCGCACGCGGGTATTAAAATAGACTTCCTGCCCTCAGCGCAACAATGCTCCCGTATCTTCCTGCGACGGCGGCGGCGACTTGTTAAAAAAGCTCCGATACTACGACGCGGATACCAGCCTGACGTAAAAGTACTCTGCCCTCCCTCAGTATTTGAAAGGGTTGGGGTATCGTCCAATATTCTAATATTGCTTATAATATAATATTTTGCCAAAAGAAATGCAAACATAGCACCAGTGTTGTAATGGTTCGATATTTTTGCACCCCAAATCAGACATTTGTCCTGTGCAGAAAAAATCCAACACTCATTTTCTATGGTTGAAATGACCATCATTTGTTCACTCCTTTATTTTTTTAAGAGCCACCGAAGGCACTATGTAGGGGATAACCAGCACTCACTTCACATTCCGAGAGCACGAGAAAATAGCCAACTCACTATATGGTGCTCTGTATTTTTGATAATCTGTCATCTGATCCCTGGAGCCACGCCTCCAACAAGCAAGCATTGTGGAGGGAACAGAAAAGACGGAGAAATGTGGAAAGACGAGGTTTCCCTCGGATTGCGAAAAGACACAAAGCACTTTGAATTAAACATGAACAGAAGAACACGAGCCCCAGGTAGCGTCACTAACTTGAGAACCTGAAATGTCTTCTCTTGGGTCACTGCACAAGTAGTTTGTGTCGGTCTTATTTGACTTATTTTCTCGCGAGAATTTATGATTTCATTTCCTACGATACAGTGATGTGTGTCTTTATTCCAATGTTTACACTCCAAACATGCCACACTGCAGTCTATGGCTCCCAACCCCTTACTGCCATTTTTTTTTTTTCCCCTCCTTCGTTTTCATTCTGGTCACTGTGCCCTCGTTCGTCCACGTGTATTTGCTTCGAGACGGGTTTATTTTTAGGAAGCGTTCTTTTATATCCAGCAACGACATCTTGTGGCGATAGTTCAGGCCAGCTGCACTACTGGGTGATGCTCAGCAGGGGGCAGCAGTTAGTAACATTTGCTGCCTGAGAATGCGCTGGCGTTTCGGAGTGATACATCTTTTATTTATATAGCATGTGGAGATGTTGCTTTTAACCTCCCAAGTGACGCTCAATAGAACAATAATTATCAACTTTATTCTTCTGAGGATGAGTTGTGTCCTGTAAATTGCAGAATATTCTAGTTTCAAAGTGATAAGGTCGACTGTTCCAAAGATCTTCTCTGGGTGAGAAGCAAGTACACCAACAAATGGGATGTGAATGTAATAGTCGCTGGTGATGGAAAGGATGTGAGCTTCATGCTTGTTGGAAGATTTTTTTTTTTTTTTTTTAATGAAGTAACTGAAAAGAGAATTGGAATAACCTACAAGCATTCAAGGCAGTGAACTCTGTGGGGGGGGTTCTGGTGGTGAGCTCAGAGAAGTTGTGGGCCACAAAAAGTAGGTCATACACATTACGAATGTATTTGTTGTATTTGTGCTTTTGTTGTTGATTTCATGAAGCCTCCGCGGAGCAGAGGATGCTAATGAAGGTCGACAGTTACATTTGACAGAAATTCTCTCGGTGCAGTTACCACCCAAAGCGGGGCGGCTGGTTACCATGGCGATTTCCCCGCGTCTAAACTTGATTTTCTTCTTCTATGCAAATTGACGGCTGCTAATGTGGAAATGCGATTCTTCCTCTCAATGAGTTTTTTTTTTTTTTTTTGGGTTTCGTTTTGATGGCACTGGTGTCGATGAGCTTCTTCCTGGCAGCAATAGATACTCCCCAACGTGCGTCCCCAACGTGCCCTCCCCCTCTTCCCATCGCTGACTGACTGACCCAGTTTTACTGTCTCTAGGGGGTGTGGCAATATGGGGGGGGAGGGAGGTGATGTACCTCCTGCCGATGCAACCTTTCAGGTGTGCGTGTACTGCACAACGTTCACGGCATCCCGGTTTGAAGTTGCGCCTTGAAGGTGACCTTGCTGATGGAACATATCAGCGGGACTGATTTTTGACATGGCGCCGGGCGGCCTTGTGATTTTGTGCTTCACCACATAGATGACAGAACTTCACAAGGAGTTTGATGACTCACCTGCTCCAACTCTGACCTCTTCAGCAAGGGACATACTAAGTTATTTTTCTTATTCTATATTCTCCGATTAAAAATAAATCATGGCTGAAGTGGCGGTCATTTTACAGACAGTTTAGATCAATTCTAAAAAACAATAAGTGGGTGAAAAGTGCAAATAAGAACTGTTGTAAATAGGGAAGCCGATTCATGGCTCCACACAACAGGCATCTTTTTTTTTGGGGGGGGGGGGGTCACAAATAACACCAAACGATGCCCAAACACTCAGCATATGTTGAACTACTGCATAATTACTCATTTTGAATTCAACTTTAACACGGGGGAAAACGTTTTTTGTTTTATGTCCCTCGTCGCTGACAAATTAGTAATTCATTCAGTCGCTCAGTTGCAAGGCTGCTCCGGGCGTTGCTGACAAACTTCACTGACAGCAGAGAGAATCCCGCCCCCTTTTGGCATAAAGTAAAACCCGGACTGGATTTCAGGCAGACGGACTGCGGCGAAAGAGCAAATCGGTCAGCCTTAGCAGGAAAGAAAATGACTCGAGGAAATCGTTTTATTTATATTTTATTTATATATAATTTATTAAATTTTATTTATTTTTAATGGAAAGCGCTTATTTGCGAGGAGAGAGTCAAAGATCGCAAAATCTAGCTCGCTGATAATGCTGCGCGTACAGTCCGTTCCATGTTTTCTCTGCGCCGCTGCGTGCGCGCTGTGTGTGCGCCTGCCCGAGTGCGTGCGCGCGCGCACGGCTGAATGCAATGGAGGCGACAGCATCGGGATTGTTGTGAAGGGTTTGACGATGGCCCTCGCCTTGAGATGAAGCTTATTGGAATGAGAATGACGGCCGAGCGGAGGTGAAAGGCGCAGCGGGGGACGCACGCGCACGGTGGCAGCCAGACGCGTTCGCACCGGGGAATACGTTGAGCTTCTACTTTTGGAATTGCGCGACACTCAACGAAGGAAGGTGGAGCTGCGAGCTGCCGTAGGCGAGGACACCTGCACGCTGTTTTTTTTTTTCCCCTTCTTCTACTTCTTCTTCCTCCTCCCTTTTTTGGGGAAGTGTTTGCGCGGCCAACTGAACTCTATGGGGATGAAGGCGGAATGTATTTCCTGTCCTCTTTTTGCGCCTTTGGATGACCGGAAAGTCACTCAATAATTTTCCGTCAACTAGTTGAACGTGTTGAGGAAAAGATCGTTTAACCATGCGAGTTATTTTCACGGAGAAGATGTGCTGAGTTTCTGAGGCAGGACTTGCCATGTTCCTCCTGGATGGGAACTGTACTGAAGGGATGGAGAGAGGGACGGCTCAGAGGAAGACAGTGTACCGCATCTCCCTCACGCTGGTGAAGAAGGAGACATCGGAGGATGGACAAGATGCATCGGATAAGCCAAAAGTGGGGAAGGTGAGGGCCTTCAGGCAGCAAGCTTCACTGGAGGCCCCGCGCAGTGGCCTGCTCGAACAAGTGGAAGAAGTGGAGGACGAATCTGATGATTTGTCATCGCAAAGCCACATGAGGAACTTCAGGACGTATAGCACCGGCCAGCTGGAGCTGGGGAGGCTGAAACTGGCTCGCAAGCAGCAGCTCCAAATGACAAAGAAAAAAAACGCCGCGTCCATGAGTTGGCAGGAATCTCCACCCAGACTTGAGGAGAACATTTGTGCGAGGACGGACTCTCCTGGGAATGTGGTGAGTAGCGGCGTGATGAAGATGAAGAGACTCTTCAAGTCAAAGAGTTTGGAGAAGAGCCCTGAGTCATTAGACCACGGGGGGACGCCGCCACACCTAAACGGAACGTCACCTCCAAACGGGATACCTGAGACTCCACCTCGGCGGGAACCCGCCGGCCTGCTGCGCCGCAGCTTCAGCTTTCGACACTGGACAGGCAGCGAGCGGCCACGTTTGCAAGCGCTAATGAAGGACAAACAGCAAAACAGTTCCGCTCGCACAGATCTGGAATCCGCAAGCCCGAAGGTCACCCAGGACGATGGCGAGTTCCAGAGCCCCGCCGCCCGCCCTCGCCTCGGCACCATGGAGAAAAGCCGAACGCTGGAAGTCGGTGCCATCCTGAACAAGACGGACCCCGTGTTTGACGTCAGCTGCTGGGAGAGCGCACACGGCGGGAAGAATCGCACGCTGGACAACAGTGACCTCCAGGTTCTGGCCGCGCACAAGGACGGGGCGGCGCTTCGGAGAGGAGGACGTTCCGGTGAGAGGAGGCTGCTACGCTTCTTCAGCGGCATCTTCTCCCGCAGGGACGGGACCGGCACCTGGACGCCGGTGGGAAGCCCCGGCGCCGTCCGTTCCCTCCGGCACAGAACCACTCCTCTGCAATCCAGCACGGAGAGTGTGAACGGAAGCCCAGGCGGTAAACAAGCATTTTGTTTGTGTGTGTGTGTTTGGGGGGGTTGATGTGTGTTTGTTTAGGACAGGAGGGTGATGTGTGGTTGAAGCCGCCCGTTGTTTGCCTTTCATTACTTGGAGCTACATGGAGTTCATATCTCAAGTGCAAACACGGGCGGCTCAGGTGGAAGAGGACCCGACCCGTCTGTGCGTGTGAGGAGGTGACAACGTTGAGATAACCAGCATTTTCCAGACACAAGTGGAAATCAACTGAAATAGCAGAAAATGAGGTCATAAGGGAAGCGGAAGAGCCCGAGATGGAGACTCTTTGCATTTGAAGCCATGTTTGGGCATCTTGAGAAAGTCTGCCAACCTTTTCGTACGGGCGTTAACTTTTACGGGAAGCATCGTCGGGTCAAGGCGAGATAAAAAGCCGCTTCCCTCACACGGATCGTTCAGGAGCAAAAAAAGTTGAATTCCAAGAAGCCTTCTGTCTGCCAAATGGCGAGCAGAAAACATTGCTGGTGACAGGAAGCAGCTCGCCATGTGTTGTTGATTTACACCGTGTGTGCGCTTCGAGTCACGCGGTTCCCTTCTTTTGCTCTCGAGTGGCACGCGTGTCGTATTAGATCCGCCAATGACTTGGTAGAATATGGTGCCATAGGAAATACGAGAAAAATGTTTGTCATTCAATCACTGAGCGACAGTGGAAAGAATTGTTTCCACGCGGCTGGAAAAACAGGCTCCGCAAACGTCACGTTTTTTTTGGTTGAGTAGTTTTATTTACAACAGGCGATACGAAGTTTTGACTTTTTAGCGTGTGCGGAACATTTTCGCGTCATCCGTAGTGACCTAAAAAAAAAAAAAAATCGATTGGCGTCTTCAGGTGTGAGTACGATTCTGCCGTTGTGTTGAACGGCCCCGAAATATTACGATTCACCAATTCCCAACCACTTTAGCAAGACGTCGCCAAACTGGACCGTCGACCTCCCCGCCCGATGCAGGTCACGGGACCCGACCGCCTTCGGGCATTGGGGAAACACGGCCGCCACTTTGACGTCGAAAGCAGAAAAAGACACTAAGTTGAGAGAATGCGACACTTGAGTGTCACTCTGCTGGCGTGTGCAATTCTGTCAACCCCCGACCTCAAAATCTTCCCAACGGGCTCGATGAACCCTGACAGGAAATCTGGCAAGTGAGGGGCTTTTTTTGCCCCCCAATGCTCCAAAGGACTACAAAGGGCCAATATTCTCTACAAAAGCATTTTAGTGGGATAAATGTTTGAGCGGCGAGCGCCCTGTACTGACCCCCATTGGTGTGTCGATACAGTATGTTGCGTGTGTGAACGAGTGTGTATGTGTGTGACCTACATCCGCAGCCATGCAGAAGTAACGTGAGGCGCACATGCACACACATCTGATCAGAAAGATGAAGGCATCCTTCCCTTCTTCTTCTCCCCCGCTATCATCTCGCTTTCATTTTATTCATAATTTCATATATCTGTGATGAAAGAAGCGAAGGGTGGAGAGTCTCTGTCAATGAACAAACGAGCAACACGGCATCCTTCATTCTCGCCGGTTTTCTTATTTTATTCTTTTGCTATAGCTACAATTGCGCCGTGTCAACAAAAATAAAACACGTGGCGCCTCAAATTATTGTTCCCAGATAAGAACTTCAGACATTGCAGTTTTTCCCTGTGTTCGAGGGGGAGTTGTTGACGATTATTTGCGTCCACTTTGGTTACGTCACGCCTTCCTCGCTCTGGAATTCCCACGATTTGCTTGATTACAGGTATGGACGCGCAATCGCTCTTCCCGACTCGGCTGACAATTAGCCAGCCATCTGCCGCAGTTATCAAAGTGGCTTGCCAGAGGTTGTGTGGAGGTCAAAGAGTGTGAAGGGTATGTCTGTGTCGGTCACCCTCCTCCCCCTCACCACCACGTCCTCCTCAGGACAAAATTAGAGCTTGTGGCGAGGGGACGTGAGGCTTCGATGGCGTTGAGCAGGTGTGTTCAAACGATGGAGCGGGTGCCATTTGCAGGCCCTGTCGAATTGGTTTTAGCATGCTTATAATTGAAAGAATTCAAAATAATTCCGTATTCATTCTTTGAAAGAAGACGTTTGGACTTCCCGGGCTTAAAAGCAGGTTGTCAAGAACCCAACGACACTAGCATTAGCTTCACCAGCCACACGTCAAACCACTTGAATGCGGCTCCATTAACCGTTAGCCGCTTACGTTCTATAATGCGTTTATTTGCGTCTGTACACTTTGTTTTTGTCTACGTAATAGTGGCCAGGCCGTGGCTGGCGTGCAAACAGCGCATCGCAGAAATCCACCCCCTGCTGCTTAAAGCTCTTACTGTATATAAAGCTCAAATCCGCCAGGTGATGCCATCACTCTCCCTTCTTCTCTTTGTCCGACCTTGAGTAGCGAACGATCGGAGGGGGGGAAGAAAAGTGAAACATTGCTTCACACCCTCGGCGTCATTTGCATAGTGAACCCGGTTACCAGCCGGCCAATGTGTCACGGTGGCTCGGTTTGATTCGGCATGAAATGAAAACGGCTAGCATGGTGCCAGCTGTGTGCGTGCAAAGCTGGTGGGGGGATGGATGGATCTGGTGAGCGTCGGCATGATATGTAGGTCAGACCGTATTTATGCATAGGAGCTGTTTCTTGACATCCCGCCGAGTCCTCCCGATTGCTTTTTTAACACCACGATCTGTAAAGATTCACTTTGTCAGCCACAAAACAAGCAGCCTCTTTGTTGGGTTTCTCGTCAATCGACACGAGACGCTCTCAGGTCACGACGACACACTTAGCCACAATAGTGAGACCAGTTTAATTTTCTATTTTCAAGTAATCTGGATTCCCTGCGGTGCCTGTCACAGATCGGATTTGGGACTAGGGGTGCGCTTTAAAAACGGTACAGCCATTTTCTGTGCTTGTGGGCATGGACGGGTCCAAGTTTGATTCGACCATTGATGTTGTGAGCTTTTGTGAAGAGGTCAATCATTTTGCATTACCTGTCTGCATCCCCATAATATTTCCCATGAGATTTAGTTCGGGTAGATCTGAGGTGTGTTGTTTTATTTCCATTTTTGGAAAATCCTGCTTGGGATTTCCCACCAAAAAAAGTCACAGGCATCAAGACGAAAATCATTAAATGATCAAAACCGTTGTCCTCTTTAATGTTGCTAAAATGAGAACGCATCAATGCAAACGTCCCTAAAAACAGGAAACAGCTGAATCAACATCCTGCCTGGTAGCGAGCGGGCATCTGTGGAAACCTCTACAATGTCCTCCTATGTGTTTGGATTCTCCTGGATTCGGTCCAGACTGATAAAGATGAACGTGTGGAAACTTGGCCGCAGTCGTTGTGAAGGGCCGGGGAAAACCATTTGAATCGGAACATCGCTCATGACTTAAAACCAATGGAACCCAATCAATTAGTTCCACTTTAAAATATATTGGGATAGATTTCGTGTCATATGAATCTAATTCCCGAATGGAATCGTTCCACAAAATCCTCGGGCCGGCAGCCCCCCCCTCGCGGGTAGCGAAGGTTTAGTGTAGCGTTACGAGTTTGACGTCTCAAAGCATCTTGGCGTGCATCACTCCATAAATGATGGATATTTGTAGGTCAGGGCATGTTCTAGATATTTCCTGGAATGGTCGCACGAGTTGAGAGTGCAAGCCGGGCGAGCTTCTTCAGTACCTGGAGGGCTTTTAGCACGTCTCGCAGATTGCGGTTAATGAATTAGTGAGAAGGTCTGGAAGGGGTGCGGCCTACTGGCCTACTTCGTGCATGTGGACCGATGTTTTCTTTTTAGGTAGACACGCATGGCAAATTTAAAAAAAATAGTGTGACATCACAAAAAGATGTATTTCAATGTAGAAAAATATGCTTTTTTTTATTTGAAGTGCAAAAACATGTATGTAAAGTTATGCATTGCTCATCCCCTGACCCAGCCTAGTCCAAAAAAAAAAATGCAGCCGAGTCCCAAAATATCTGAAAAAGTTCCATTCAACATGGTAAATGAAAGAAGCCCTTCTCTGGTCCAAAAATAAAGTCCAGATTGTACAAATCGGATCTCAATAGCCTTGTGTTCGCTTTCGATTGACAAATGGCAATTTGGCATCAGATCTGCTAGTTTTAGTCTGGGTTACGCTCAAATGTATTTTCCACAGTTATATTTAGTTCCGCTTTAAGAGGCCAGTTTCAATCTTGTGATTTGTCGTCATTCGTTCCCATGGAAAGATTCTCCGATTGGCAGAATATTGGAGCTCAATGCTCTACAGTTGTTGGTGGTGTGCGAGTCCATTCAAAAAATGATGCCTTGACACAATTTATTCAGTTGAGTGCTTCATAAAATGCTTGACATATTTTTATTTTTTTTCCCTCTCGTTCAGATGCATTTGTGAACAGCCAGGAGTGGACTCTCAGTCGCTCTGTGCCGGAACTCAAAGTGGTGAGCTGCCCCGACACGACTCCCGACCCAAATGCGTGACGTTTCCTCTTTATTGAAAAAAGGTGCTCTCGCTAACAGGGCATTGTGGGTAACCTGGCCAGCGGGAAGTCGGCGTTGGTCCACAGATACCTGACAGGAACGTACGTCCAGGAGGAGTCACCCGAAGGTACAAAGAGATAGATTCTAAAATATCCGGACTACAAGCTGCTTCTTTATACGCTTATGGCTCGGTTAATTTGATTAGATTTATTTATTTATTTATTATTATTATTATTATTAATGAACTTTATGGTAGTCTCCACATCTGACCTATGAAACAGTGGATCAGCAAAACTGTCTTGAGCACACTCGTACTGAATTTTCATATCACTCATTTGATTAATTTGGTGATCAATACCTTGCAAAGAGTAGCCTAAAAGCTGTCTGTGTTTGTTTTTAAGGCTAAATGTAGCTGTTGCGGCTTTATAGTCCGGAAATTACGGTAGTCAGAAACGTTCTAAAATGTTCACAGGATAATAACAACAAAAGGCTTTTATTGTTGAAGTTTTAGTTTACTTTTTGTACGAGCTCAACAATCAACTGATTTAAATCTCGCAGCTCGTAATTTGGGTCACTCATAAATCGAGGCTCGCCAGCTGGAGGTCAAAACCTCTGACGGGGGTTTTTTTTTTTTTTTTGACCGTAACTGTTTTTATTTCTTTCGATGAGAGCATGCATCCCACGCTGGCCAAAACCTGGGGATATTTTGGTGTAAACTTTCCCGTTTCTGACCGCCACTTCCGGTATTCTTTGTACTCCTCCGCTGGGGGAAAAGAAAAAAAAACAGCTCACAAGCTGCACCTCCCTGTCTGTCAACATCTGTGCTAGCTTTTTGTCTTAAACCTTGTATGAAAAAATGAAGAGCCGTAATGTACCAAAAGGCAGGCACCCAATCCTTCATTGCAGACTCCGCCCCTAAGAAACATTTGTCTCAAAAAGTCTCAAAGACCCCCCCCCCCATCTCAAAGAGGGGCGTATCTACTAGCCAACAGTTTTTGAAAACATGATCATTTTAATGGATTTGATTTGCGAGTGTGCCGCTCCAAACTGTTGCTGCGCCGTCGCAGGCCAAAATCACTTTCTGTGTTGTTTTCAAATTCCTGGAGCCTAAAAATATGCCGCCGTCTCCATTCCCATGCCGATTGATTCAGAGCTGAGACGGCGGCTTTGGAGCGGCGCAGCAACCGCAGCGCCACAAAGCCGCTAACCAGAACTATTCTGAGGCTGCACACCCCGCCGGCAAAGCAGTAGCGGCTTGGCCTCGGCGGTGTGTTCACGGACGCTCAGACAACAAAGTAGCGCGGGCCCGGCGGCGTGCGCAGCTGATTGAACGTCTTTCGCCGCCAAGCGTGTGCAAATCACACATCTGGAAGCGAGCGGCCTTTTCTGAATTCACAAATGGAAACTGCGTGGTGCTTCCTCGTTTTTAGAAAGCGGCAAATGACAATGCAGACGTTTTTCCATTTGAATGCATCACTCTCAAACTTCTCTTGCTAGCCAGCCTAAAGGTGGAAGATTTGCTCTCTTCACCTTTCACCTGTGCTGTTTTTTTTTCCCCTCCTCTGTCTTCTTCTTGCTTCTCGGTATACTAGCTGACGTGGATGCAGGTAACTATCCTCCTCTTCTCCTTCCTCTTATGTTCAACACGGTTGCTGCAGCCCGACGAGGACAGCTTGGATTCCATTCGATCACCTCGTGAATTGGTTCTTTAAGACAAACCATCTCGGTGTCAAATGAACACCACCGAACGAACCCCAAGCTCAACTCGTCGGGACAATACAACCGCCATCTTAGTTTGCTCTCCGTCCCCCGTCTCATCATCATCAGCCGTCATGAATGATAGAAGTAATCTTTCCTTCAGCATTCATAATCTATCATCGACATCCGAGGATTTTGGCTTAGCCAAACATCTCCCGATTAGAAGTCGCCAACACCCAATTTCATCCATCCAATAGTATTCCAACTAAAGTAGCTGATCTAGTAGCCCAGTTGGCTCAACAGATGATGACTCGTCTGATGATGTCATGCAAAAAATGCTTCTTTTAGGTGGACGTTTTAAGAAGGAGATGGTGGTTGATGGGCAGAGTCACCTGCTGCTCATCAGGGATGAAGGGGGACCACCGGAGGCACAGGTAACAATCGACTTTGTGTAATCGGTCCACGATGTGATGAGCCACATTGTTCATTGGCTTTGTTTTCTTTTTTCCATCTGCAGTTTGCTCTGTGGGTTGATGCAGTCATCTTTGTCTTCAGTCTGGAGGATGAGATCAGCTTCCAAACCGTTTATCATTACTTCAACCGTCTTGCCAACTACAGGAACGCTGCCGACCTGCCCCTGGTCTTAGTTGGCACGCAAGGTCTGAAACACAAACATCAATCCACAAACGTGTTGCAATTATTATTATTTTATGGTGCACTGCTGCCACCTAGTGGAGAGTTCTTGTAGCCACACAAAGGGCACCAAGCAGTACACTACAGCGTTATCTTGGCCTATTGCGTTCCCTTGATGGAGTTCCCCCATCAAGATCGTAACTCACTTTATTCATATATCTAATATTATTTTAAATTAAAATAAAGTTAAATTAGCATGCCCGTGTCCCCCGTAGAAACAAGCAAAATGGATGATTGATTAATTATCTTGACTGAAGAATGTCAGAGCCCTTTTATTTGTTTGAATTGTGGGGGGGGGGACGATCTTCCAAATAATTATAGAAGTCAACTAAAAAAAAATGCACGGTTAAAATGGTTAATTATGTGTTACGCAGACTAATAATAATAAATTATATTTATAACGCACTTCATATTCGGAGGACTAACGTTTTTATAAGATTGAGGAGTTTTGACGATTGGCCATATTGCATCATTTTTTACAATTTATATTGGTTGAGAAAGTTCTGGTTGGTTGGTTGGTTGGTTGGTTGGTTGGTTGGTTGGTTGGTTGGTTGGTCATCTCGAAGAAAAACTGCTGTACAGTCTTGTTGCATTGATTCTTAGCTCTCACTTTCGCCAGCAGATGGCGCCACATAACAAATTGTACTGCATCTTAAATCGACAAGCCTGTGACTTGGGCATTGATGAAACAGTGCCTAGATGTTCGATATGAATGCGTTAATGACAAAGACCATAAATGAATTTTTGAGTTTGGATCAATTTGCTGATATCGAAGGTGTTTTCCACAGACGCCATCAGCTCGTCCAACCCGAGGGTGATTGACGACAGCCGGGCCCGAAGACTGTCCAACGACCTGAAGCGCTGCACCTACTACGAAACGTGCGCCACCTACGGCCTCAACGTGGAGCGAGTCTTCCAGGACGGTGAGAATCTTGATTGCAGAGTCCAGTCTTGTGGGAAGGTCACATTCCCCCGCCGCACATTCGCCAACTCTTAATCGCCCGTCAATTAGGGGGGAAATTGACCCGCTCAGCTATTTAGCTCTAACCGAACAGCAATTAAGTTTTATCATAGCGAGGGGAGCAAGGCAAGGAGGGGCGCTGCAGACGAGAGCCTTCCCCGGGCGGATTCATAAAACACCGACCCATTAAAGGACAGGCGCGCCAGGTCCAGACATGGCGGGCGACTATTCCGTGGCCCTCATCTGCCGCGTCCATACGCTCGCACAATCCTGATCCTCACTAAAACTTACGGTTGGGCTCGGTCCATGTTGGGTTGTTTAAAGAAAAAAAATAAAAATCTGTCCCCCTCTTGAACGTGATTATTTGCGAATGCATGTTGCAGTTTGTGACTGTGCACCTTGCAATTTGGCTTGTCCCTTTAAAAAAAAAAAAAAAGGAACATTTTAACTATTAAAGAAGCTATTTGCGACACCGTCTCAAAATTACAAATCAACATGGATGAGAGACACCGTTCACAAATTTGATCCGTCTTGTTGCCACGACAGCCACCGTGAAAGTAGCGCAGCGTCATATTTGAAAGATTTATTTTTTTTTTTAATTTTTCATTTCCCTAGTGCTTTGCAGACTGGCTTATTTGTTTTCGTTTGTGACTGCGCGTGCGAGCGTGTGCGCGCATTAGACGTGTAATGAGAAGTGAAGCCTCGTCCGGTTGGGAGAAGTGACCTCTGCGTGAGGGAAGGAGGGGGTAGGGGCGAAGTTGACTACGCTGTGGTCCTCGTCCATCAGCGTGCTAATTTAATTAGCCTAATTATGGCGACATGAGCCTCAAATGCACACACACACACGTCTGTGGCTTCGTCCTCATCTGTCAGAGTGCGGAAGGCGAGCACATCGTTCACACTCTCTAACAAGCTGAGATGAGCACTCGCTAATGTTCATCCAGCGCAGCACATACACACGTGAGTGAGGTTCACCTGCAGGCTACACATGTGCTAGCTATTAGGAGAAGTGGACCAGGAAAACAAAAAGTTGTCCGCCTTGTTTTTGTAATTGTGTGTTTTTTGTTTGTGTTTCACTGGCGCAACTTGCGCATGTGTTCATTAGAAGATGATATTTTCAAGCTTTAAATGTCACAGTTGAACTCTCCAGACTGCCGAATCAGCGGCTCCGCCCACCAGCCCCAACCTACCATCTTTATGTGACATTCCGCCATAAATCTGATAAGAGCTCCGACGTTAACGCAAGCGGTCGCCTCTCGCATCAGGGTTGTGATTGATGGCGAGAGATAAATAGTTAATTATTAAGTTAAATGTGTGGTTTAAATGTTTAGCGCATCCTTGTAATAACTGTTCTTAAAGTGGGAAGTCAACTCTTGAGATTTTTATAATATGTGCGTGTGTAAGCAAAAAAAAAAAAAAAAAAACATTACATCTGAACATTTTTGCCTCGTCCATCGGAAAATACGTCCGACAAACTTAATGGCGAGTGAAAGTCGCTTTGCCAGCTCCACCCCTCCGAGATGTTCTCTCAGCGTCTGCCCTTGGCTCGCCCCGTGTCAGCGGGAGGTAAATGTTTACGATTGGGCTCCTCATCAACCAACTTTAACGAGTTCAATTAAAACAATCGTCCGCGTTGATTGGATCGGAGTCTCGGTCAAGTTTTAACTCGTCTCCTTTCGAGCGAGCGTGTGCAGCGTTGGTCCACGTTCGCCGTGTTCTACTTTTTCGTCGATGACGGCTTTTCTTTTGCCGCAGAGGTGGACTGGCGTTACTTTCACAGCCGTGGTCAAACATCGATAACAATAGTATGGTTTTGTATTGCAGTTGCTCAGAAGATCGTGGCCTCTCGGAAGAAGCAGCAGCTGTCCATAGGCCCGTGCAAATCGCTCCCAAACTCGCCGAGTCACTCGTCCATCTGCACCACGCAGGTGCCCAACGTCCCGGTCAACCAGGTCAGTGAGGCAGCGCGTCACTTTTTCCACATATTAAAAAGTCATCTCGAGGGCTGCCCAAATATCAAAACCATATGAATTATGATTATTTTGGTTTCGTGATCATTTAAACGATTGTTTATTTTTTGATACATTTGTTTGAAACATGGTAATTATGTAAGTTCCTTAATGGACCAAACGTATAAAAAAAATTTTTTAGAACTATGCAAATGTACTGTATTAATTCAAGAATATAAACAAACATTTTGCGCATTAAAATATTTTTTTCTTACGATGATGCCAATTTGTAATCGTGGAGTGTAATAATAATAATTGTAATTGGATTGTGACAGCTTAAGTCATTTCAACCAAAAAGTATTTGAATTTGAGTAAAAAAAAAAAAAATCAGTCCACATGAGATTGAATTGCACAAAAATGTTTTTAAAAAAATGATGATGAATGTAAATGTGATGGTGGAGTATTCTGGACGTGGAATTGTCTTCCCTTTCAATACTTTCACATTATTACGTACCGTAATTTTCGGACTATAAGTCGCACCGGAGTATAAGTCGCACCAGCCATAAAATTCCCAAAAAAGTGAAAAAAAACCATATAAATGTATATAAGTCGCTCCTGAGTATAAGTCGCCCCCCCACCCAAACTATGAAAAAAAACACGACTTATAGTCCGAAAATTACGGTATATCTTAATTTCTACTGTCCGTTTTTTTTACCCGCTGTCCCAAACAACATGACACCGTAATGCTTTGTGTAACGGTCCAAACTGACTTTCTGAACGTCCCGTCGTTTCAGACAAGTAACGGCGGCGGCAGTTTGAGCGACTACTCGTCGTCGGTGCCGTCCACGCCGAGCACCAGCCAGAAGGAGCTGCGCATCGACGTCCCGCAGAGCACCAATACGCCCACGCCCGTCCGAAAGCAGTCCAAGCGGCGCTCCAACCTCTTCACCGTCAGTTTGCCTGCGCTCGGGGGGGGGGGTGGCTCCTCAACGACACGGTCGCCATTTGCCAATGATCATCCTCGCTTCTCTTCCACAGTCGAGGAAGACCAGCGAGACGGACAAGGATAAAAAAGGGCTGGAGGCCCGCGCCGACAGCATCGGCAGCGGGCGAGCCATCCCCATCAAACAGGTAAGACTTCCTGTCTGCGAGCTCTTCATTAAGAGTGAAATCACACACACTTGACATCAATTAGAGCGCCGAGCTCTCCCGGGTCCTCCGAGCGCATCATTAGGAGACGGGCGCCGCCCCTCCCTCTGTTCCCCCACTTGATCGCCCACTTGACGCCGCCGCGTAGCACTTCAAGCTGCTTCCTTTGCATCCTTTGCCCTCTCATCTGCAGCTGAGCGCTTTGGCGCCCGCCGTAGCGTTTTTCAAGGAAGAAAGGCGAGAGGAAGGGGAGGGCGAGCGAGACGCCGCCACGGCGAGGGGGAGCGGCGGAATTGGCGCTTAATTTGCGTCCGTCGCGGCGGCGGGCTTTCCTCCCGACGAGCATATCAGGCAATTAGCGAGCGCTAATCATGACCCTCGTGTCGGCGCCGCAGCCTCGTTTGTAATCTCTTAATGAACAAATTGCATCTCTGATTAGGGGACGTCTCACTGGGAGAGAGAGCGCGGGCGAGACGGCAGCGGAGGCGTCGCTAATTTTTCCGGATGGCGTTCCCGGTGTCTTATTGGGAACCCGTGATGTAAAAATGCGGCTCGGTGGGCAGAGTCCAGATTTTCGGTGGCGCTCATTTTGAGTCGGAGTGCCGTAAACACGTGACTGGCTTCGAAGAGGAGCTATCTCCCAAGTCCACAATGTCAAGTGTAAAACAAATGTCGTGCGTGTCCGTCATTACCCCCGTCGAAATGAAAGCGGCCGCTTGATGTCGGAACGTACGTTTCTCTCCGTCGTGTCCCGCCGCGCGGTTCGCCCGGGAGGTCAAACGAAACGTCTCAATCGGGCGCCCTCGCGGGAGCTGTCAGTCATGAAGATTAGAGAGGAAATCAATGGGATGAGGCGTGCGGTGTTTGTGGGAGTTTGAACTGGGAGAGCTTACCTGTCAGCACTCCTGATCTCATTAGAGCGACTCCGGGCCACTCGAGGTGACGGCGTTTCAGCCCGCCTTCTTCTTAAAGGAAACCGTTTTTTTTTCTTTTTAGCGAGAAGCTCGCTCATTAAAAATACCCGTTTGCAGTGCTCGGGTCACAGGAACAGGAACAGTCGGGCCTAATTGGTCCCGCGCACCTATTATGTTTACACACTTGGCTTTTTTTTTTTTTTTTTTTTTAAACATGCACATTTATACGCATATTAGCGGATGGGGTCGTTTCGGTCACGCTATCGTCGCTCAGCCGCAGGGAGGTCAAATCCGAGTAAAAAAAACGGACTTATCGTATTTCTCATTGCTGTTTTCCTTCAACTGTTGGCAAAATGATGTGTGGTGAAATATTCTTCCGCTATGAGTTTCTGCAGACCTAATGGTGAGTGAAATGTCCCGCTGAATAATAAACCGTCGGGCCATTTTTATTATTTTTTTCTCCCCTCCTGGAATGCAGCGCACGCATCCAGCTTTGTTTACTCCTCCACATCTGCTCCACTTCGCTAATTAGCCGCTAATTGGCGCAGAGAAAGCAAACGGCTCACTCGAGTCTCTTGTCAGGCAAGTTTACCGAGGAGTTTGAGGAACTCGTGACGGACCGGCAAACTCAAGCGCACGCGAAAAAAGGAGCCCGAGGCTGCCGTTGATAAATGGCGGCTACACAAATTTGTGATTTTGACCAATCGTGCCAGGATTCAAATAATTAAAAAAACAACAACAGGGTGTTACATAGCAACCGTAAATATCCCAAAAATGACGCCAACTCTGAAGGGGAAATTGTGTTGCAGGTCAACGACATTACCTGAAATCATAATGACAGGAGCAAATCGCGGCCGGGTGGAAAAAAAAGCAAACCGGTGTCAGTCAACATTAAGTCGTGTGTGGGATGATTATGAATGCTGACGGGAAGAGAGAGGGCCTGGAGATTTCCCGACTCATCTCATCCTCTATGACATACTTTCCCTGATAAGAATATTTCAATTGAATAAGCTAATATTATCACTTCAGTTGTGACTGTTAGCCCAAAATAGAAATCCCTGTAAGTGGTTGTAGTTATCCCAGGAAAAAAAAGCAAAGTGAACAAACTGATAAGAAAACAAGACGACAAAGTGAAAATGGAAACCTTTGGACGTACCGGTGAATTTTGGGTGACCCCGCCCACTGATAGTTCCTAACCGTATCCGTACTTTCCGACACGGGCCGAAACTCTGTCTCGGAAAAGGAGGCGATTAGCGGCGTAATTGGTTCTCCATGTTGCAGCCGAGCACGGGGCTGGCTGGTTTTGACAAGTGTGCTCGTCCCCTCTCGGCGCCTGCTGCTTTGTCAGGAGTTAAATTGCATGGTTAATTCGGATGTTATTTACCCTGTAATTCATTAGTTTGGGCCGCCATTGGCGACTCGCAGGCTGTAATTTCACGCTTGGCAATAAAAGATGTCTCATAATCTGCTTCATTTAGCAGCCAAAGAATTTAATGAAATTAACTGTGGCCCTAATTAAGACGGTGAATATTAAAGACCTGCTATCAAGGCTTTAACGAGGGTGACACGATCCGCATTTCGCCGGATCCGAAAAATATCATTTCCCCGTGAAAGGTTGTCACTGCTCGGAGCCATTTTGGCCATGATGACATTTTTGTCACGCGCGCTCACCCCTGCAAATGAGATTTTAGCAGGGGGCGTCGCTCCCATTTTAGTCGGAGGAATAATTAAAGCGTGGCACGCGGGCGTCAATCAAAGAACATACTCATTACGCCTCATTTCCACTTTTTGTTTGCCACGGGCTCGTCGCGTGATGACCGCCGCTGGCCCGAGGCTCTTCGTGTTTTATGTCTGTTAATACGCTAAAACTAACAAACCGCTGCGGTAAGCTTTTTGGGTTTGTCATTCGTGACTCCCATCGCCAATTGAAGGATTTCGGGGGAAAGCAGCCCTGAGTCAACCGTTTCGCCCCCCCCCCAATCTTCAAAATTTGTTTTTAGCACAGTGATTTCCAATAATATATAAAGTTTGTAAAAGTTTGATCCCGTTCCGCCGATCGCAGATCAGCCGTTTGGCCACGCCCCCCGCAATCTCGCCGCGAGCACACAAGCGCTGTCTGAAAGCATGATGGATGAGCTTCGATGGCCGGCGCGATAGCGGAGGCAGCGTCCAGCTTCCCTCCCACCCACTGTCACCCCAGCACAAGTCTGCTGTCCAAGGGTGACACCTCCAATTTAGCTCCCTGCTCTTGTGGGATTTCCACGAACAAAAGAGCCGTGGCCCCTCACTGATCCGTCTGCTCTGTGCAAAGCGTGTCCCGACAGCGTCTCGGCCGCCGTCGAGCGCCTCCTCGATCTCCTTTTGGATCTCACACGGGACCCGTCCATTGTGTAAGCAGCGTCGGGCTGATGGAGGGATTAAATACTCTATTAGTTAAGAGCAGACCCGGAAAGTAACGTTACTGCTTCGCACAAAAGAAGGTAGTGAGCTAGCATGATGCCGCTAGTAGCACTTGGTCTGGTTAAAGGCATCCGAAACTTACTGCTTTTAAAAAATAGATATAATCCAGCTCAAGTCCGGTCCGCAAGAGCCCCTATCCAGCCTGTTTTAGATGCAACCCCATGTGGTTTCCTTCTGAGGGCCATACAAAACTTTTCAGATATTTAAAAAAGATGGTAATAAAAATTGCTAGCAATTTCTCTATTTTCTAAAAGTGAAGACAATTTATGATTTTTATTCTTTGACACCTGAAGTCCATGCACAATTTGTCCTGGCGGGCCGCATGAAATGATGTGGCGGGCCGTATCTGCACCCCCCCCCCCCCCCAACCCGGACGTTAACTTTGACACACATAATCTAGTCTAACCAATAATAATTACTGATACTTAACGACTGCGCTACAAAGTTCGGCTTAATTGCTAAGACTGGAAAAAGTTGAACATTGAAATTGTGACGTCCCAGTTTGCCGGAAGGTAGCGCAGGCCCATCCAACATCTTTGTCTGCCACGCGAGCCTCAGGTACAATGCGTCATCTAATGAATGACCTCATCGCTCAGCCCCCCGCCAACAGGCGACCTTTGCTAAGCGCTACTTCTTCTCAGTCTTTATTCACCGTCCGGCTTCCTCTACCTGAGCTTAACTGTGACGCTCGTCATTTGCCTTTGGACATTTTTTGGGCGTTTAACAAATGACATCATCTCCGCCAGCTCCCCCCCCCCCTTCCCTCCCCCTAGCTATCGACCTTTTCCTAAGCACTAGGCCTCAATACTTCACGTGGCGGGGAAGTGCCAAGTGAGTATATATGCGAGGACATATTTATTTCCCCGCACGGGGACCTTGTGCGCCGTCACAGCCCAGGCCGCTCCCGAAGGCGAATCGTGCCGCGTGTGTCACCGAGCCCGTAGACGCACATAATGAAACATGTTAGCCGTCGGCGTTCGGCTAGCTTCATGCAAAGCGATCGCGTGTCACGCGTAGGACGGATGACTCGAACGAGTCTGATAGCTCCTGTCCCAAAAAAGTCTTTCGGAGAGGCCAACGTGAGGAATGTTAGCAGTGCAACATTCACGACCCAGGTCTCGACAATCTTGTACACCTTCTGAATATTTCGCGACCGGATCACCTTCCACGTTTGGTTTTGATCCGTCCTGACTAAATCGGGTTTTGCGGGTTCATGACCCCAAAATAAATACGCTCGGTTTATCAAGTCATTCCACATCTTGGTAAAGTGGACCTGATGGCTTCACTTGAATTTTTTTTTTTTTTTTTGAGGATGTAGTACTATTTCTGATTTCGCCGCAAAGCGCGGGAAATGTTGGGTCACCCCGCTGCCCCTTGGTCCCTCGACCGCCGGCTCTCCCAAATTCATTTCGAGCTCTTCCCTCAAACACCGGTTGTCTTAATCAAAGCTGAGCGTTGAGAGCAGCGCCTCGTCTCCTCCTCCGTGGGTGTTTCCGCCACATGCCTCCCCCCTCCCCCCTCCCTTTACGGCTGGACTCTATTAATATCCTGTGTCGGCGTGTTAATGTTGTTGAGGTCCAGTGGAGTGACACGCGTGGCAGCACGGCTTTAATTGCTAATCAGTGGACAGTTTTATCCGCTGCCGCCGCCTCCCATTACCCCTCCGTCACTCCTCCCCCTCGCCGTGCCTTTTCTCCCCGCCATCTAGGCGACCTTCGTGCTCTCTCACCTAATGAATGGAGCACAAATGAAGTGTGGGCGGCGGTCGCCCGGCCTCGCTGCTCACTCAGCCGCGGCTGATGCGCGTAGGAGCGGCGAGCAGAGAAGCGGCGACGACGTTAACAAGCCTGAAGAGGGGAAAAGTCCGACAATTAAATGACGCCGGGCAATGTCGTAAGCTCGTTAAGGCGCTCGTGTACGCCGAGACGGACAATTGCGTGATTATGGCACTAAATGCACTCGTTAGTGGATATTTTTGATTGAAGCGTTGTCTCTTGACTGAACTACATGATTTCTTTTTCCTTTTCAGGGACGGTGCACATTTTGAATGTAAATTTCACTCTCCATATATCATTGTATATTGTAGCGTTGCATAGGCTAATATCTATCTATCCTTCGTCCCGAGGCAATTTGTAGCTGGACATAATTTGTTGTAAATGACTTTTAAAGAAAAATTTGAAGATCTGACGCTCATTTATACCGAACAATAAATCTTAGCAAATTTTGCAAAAGTGTGTGGTTCCTCCGACATGGTTGTGTCCGCATCGGGCAGTCACATTGCATGTTTGGCTTCTATACTCAATACGTGCTTGTCTCCAGGGTATGCTGCTGAAGAGGAGCGGCAAGTCCCTCAACAAGGAGTGGAAGAAAAAGTATGTGACGCTGTGCGACAATGGGCTGCTCACCTACCACCCCAGTCTCCATGTAAGACATGCACACACGCTCGCTTGAATTCCTACTGACGGCGAATTGAAATAAATAAGAAATGTCTATTTATGTATTGATTTATCAGGTGAATATGATTAATAAAATAATAACTAAAATATAAAATACATTTATTTAGTTAATTTATGTATTTATTAGGTCAATATAATAAATAAAATTAAATGTTAAATGAATATTATATAAAATGATAAATACAATTAAAATTTTAAATAACATATTTATGTATTTTTTCATCAGGTGAATATGATTGATAAAATAATGACTAAAATATAAAATACATTTATTTAGTTAATTTATTTATTTATTAGGTCAATATAATAAATAAAATGAAATGTTTTTCAAATGATAAATACAATTAAAATTTTAAATAACATATTTATGTATTTAGGTATTTATTTATCCGGTGAATATGATTAATAAAATAATATCTAAAATATAAAATACATTTATTTGGGTAATATATTTATTTATCAGGTCAATATAATAAATAAAATGAAATATTTTTTGAAATGATACATACAATTAAAATTTTAAATAACATTTTTTTTTTTAACACTTTGTCTCACGCTCTCTTGACACGTTTCAACTGTGAGCATCAGTCACGCTAATTCTTCCCAATTTCAGGACCCACGAGTGAATTAACACGATCTGCCACCATTGCTTTTTTCGTTCTGTCATCTGTTGGCGCGCTTGTGCCACTTGATGTCGGAAGCCCTCCGGAGCTAAGCGACTGCACCCCGGGGTCGTGGGTTCGCTTCCCTCTGGCGCGTTCTTCCGACACACTTGAGCAAAGCTCACGCTTCCGTCAGCGATTAGAACGGCTGATGCAGTAAATTAGTGCGAAAAGTCATCACTTAACACATGAGTACACGCAAAATGCCTGGGGCACAAAAACACTGGTTTTCCTGAGAAGCTCGCCGTCAATTAGCATGTTTGCAGAGGCTAATCGGATGAAACTCAATCAGCGCTGCTAATTGCCATACTATGTGCAAAGAAATCACATTAATGTCGCTAATTATGTGGATGGAAACAACGACGGCTTATTGGCGGCCGGGAAAGTGTGAGCCAACTCTCGCCTTTTGTCAGTCACCAAGCGTCGGCCAATGTGGCGATGGAGTGTTTATCCCGCTTCATTTTGTCCTCACCTGTAGCCCCGCCCTTGGCTCCGCCTCTTAGCATAACTTTTTTTTTTGAACAAATTTGTCTTTTCTCCTCCGTGATGTCTCCATCGATTTATGTATGGATTCATCTGTGTCAGCACTTTTATGTGCGTTCCACTGCGGCCACCTGCTGTTGATGCATCCAGTCGGTACACATGGGGGCCCGGACGCCAAGCAATTGAGAGGACAACTGGGCCGATGATGAAAGTACCCCAATGCAAATGGAGACTCAATTACCTCGGTCAATCTGTTGGCGAAATGCGTGCGTGTGTCTTTGTGTGTCTGCGTGGTCCGGCTTTACCCAGTGGGCTGCCGGCTCCATGGCTCTCCAGTGGCTTGTTAAGACGCCATCAAGAGCACTTGGCTTTCAATTGGCCTTTTGTCAGCCCGGATAAGAAAGGAAGTGTGTGTGAGAGGATTAAAGGTTCGAAGCAGTCAAAGTAATACAGAACGCCAGACGTAACGACGTCGATGGAAATGTTCTACCGACTACATTTTACAAATCAATTTGTCAACATTAAAGTGGTGAAGCACCACTCATCTCGAGCAAGCTCCGATAATGCCAAGCCTCCTCACCATGGGGTTGGGGGGAGGATTGAAGAAGTGCCCCTTGTTCATCCCAAACACATCAGAGCAGGCCTCATGATCAGTAGCATTGCTCCTCTTTTGAGTTTGTACTCCACTTGAGCCCATCTAAAAGGATTAGTGCGGTTTTGTTCGTCACAGTCTCGACACTATTCACATTTAAATACAAATGTAAGGGTCACTGGAATTTTTTATTTTTTTTTTTCTGTGTAATCCCTCTCAGGACTATATGCAGAACGTCCACGGGAAAGAGATTGACCTGCTGAGGACCACGGTGAAGGTGCCGGGTAAACGGCCGCCGCGAGCCGTGTCCACCTGCGCCGTCATGCCCAGCCCCAAAACCAACGGCCTGACCAAGGACATGAGCAGCCTGCAACTGGGACACATTCCAGGTGAGGAGGAGGGACAATTTGACATCCTCGAGAATCAACATTTTCATTTCCGACTCTCGTTGGAATCAATAAAGGCAGCTGGAATGGAGGCTGCGAGTGATGATTAGCACCTGACAAAAGATGTCGTAAAGGAGACACGCGTCTGTTTGTTAAGCACACACACACACTCGCGTTCAGGAGGCCGAGCTAATAGCATGAATATTCAGTGAGGCGTGCTCGTGTACTAATTATTGTCATGAATATTAATGCAATCAGAGACAGAATCCACTCTGCCAGCACTAAGAAATGAGCTGCAGTCAGTGAGGAAAGGCTTTATGGTTGGGGGGTGGGGTGGGGGGTCTATTAAGAGAGAACGAGAGGTCAGGAGGAATGATGTGAAAGGTCAGATGGAGGAATCACACGCAAATTTTAAGTCATGTCACACACGGAAAGAAGGTTCCCGAATTGTTCCTTCCCGCCGAGATTGGATCAAAATGATTTTGTGCCCCGACAGGTTCGGTTAGCAGCAGCTCGTCGGTCTCTCAGATGGCGAGCGGCATAAGCTTGATGTCCTTTAACAACCGAGGCTCGGACGGCATGGGCGGGCACCAGCGCTCGTATTCCGTCTCCAGCGCCGACCAGTGGACCGACGCCGGCGTCATCGCCAACTCGGGAATCGGCACGGGTTAGTAACCACTCGCTGCTTGGGACAAGGATTCAAATGAATAAATGACGATAGCTGGTGGGACAGTTGTAGTCGCTTACACGTTTGACTTTGTTGGGGGCAAGCTAACGTGCAGCAAAAATAAGGCTACTCGAAAAACATGCAATTAGCATAGCATGTCAATCTAGGCGATATGAAACCAAAATTGTATTTCCATAAAATACCGTAATTTTCGGACTATAAGTCGCGTTTTTTTTCATAGTTTGGGGGGGGGGGGGGCGACTTATACTCAGGAGCGACTTATATACATATATATATATTTTTTTCACTTTTTTGGGCATTTTATGGCTGGTGCGACTTGTACTCCGGTGCGACTTATAGTTCGAAAATTACGGTAGTTCCAACTCATTTTCTCGAATTTATTTTTACATCTGCTTATTGTTTTGATCCACCTGCCAGAGCGCTAATATCAGTTGTAGACCATGTGCCCAACACACACACACACACACACACACACACCGGAATGCTGCAATGCAGTGACGATCATCTTGACTGACACTGACAGTTCCGTCTTAAATATTGCCCCTCCAGCCCTCCCTCCCTCCTTCCACAAATAATGTTTAAAGGTGTGAAACGCTTTCAGCGGGGTGCTCTCACACACCCAACAAGCGCTTTCTCTCGAGCTCTTTCACCCTTGTATTTTTTATTTTTTTATACCGTGCCTTCTTTGTGACCTGCCAGCATTTGAGCACAATTTTTATATTTGCCCAAATCATTTCCAGTCATTCCAAATTCCCCCATCGTAACTTCCCCTAGAAGTTTACCGGAAATGTATGACCCCCTTTGCAAGGTGGATTAGTGACGTCACGGTGAGCGGACGAAAAGTCACAGCTGACCGTCCTCGGTCCCGCCGAGCCGCCGTTGTCCAAACTATTGAGGGGCTGAAGGGAAACAATCATGGAGAAAGTCAAGGAGGAAGTCTCCAGGCTGCTGGTGGGGAGGAAGGGGGGGGGCTTGTTTGATGTGGATGGAGCGCAGCGCGCAGATGGGAGCGCCGTTAATCCACGCCGGTTAATTGCGCGCTCGGGGATGGCATCTTGTCAGCAGAGATAAGTTGTCACATTTTCCACTTGAGCTGAGACTAAACGATTGTAAAATAAGTTATGGCCGTCCTTGGGGCTGTCTGCCGTGTGGCGGCCAGTGAGCTCGTGCGTGCGCGCGTGTGTGTTTTTACATCTACACACACACTTATACTGTGGCCATGTCAGTGTCAGCGCCACGCTGTGATATTGATGGAAACTGAATGTTATTTTATTCCGCCGCTAGTCACAGCTGTCAGCAGCCGCGATCGAGATGGAGGGCGGAGAGAGACGCCGCTCGTGTTCTACAAATGCGGCCCACCTTCACTTTCCAATCAGCATCATAGTCATGCGGGGGGAAAAAAAATGTGCAGCTCGTCAAGGCTGAATGATTTTACGATTAAGATTTCTAGGGCCTGTAACATTTGTTTTTGTTTTGATCCAAAGTGTCTTCAAGGAATTCTGGGACTTTCCATGGGAGTTCATCGGAATGTTTTAATTATTTATTATTTTCTTTTTTAGTTTTGAGTCAGTTTCTCTTTGTACTGGGCGTAAAAGTCTGTCTGATTTATGTTGTTCTTAATGAAAGTATATCTTCGTATTGAGTCAGACATTTTCAAACTGTGTTTACAATCATCATCTACATTTCTTACCTATTTTTTTTTAACCAATTGTAATCGTCAGATTTTTAAGTAAAGTGATGGGCATTAAAAAAAATAATTTTTAATCCGATCAATCGTCAAAGTAATCGACAAATGAATCGATTTGTAAAATAATTGTTAGTTGCGGCCCAAATATTTTTCCTTGATAATATTGTCTTCAATTCCAAGTCGACTCTCGTCATTTCCATGGAAATGTTTCCATTCGGAATGTTTTCAAAATGTTTCCAAAATGTTCCCCTTTTCACGACGTCTCACGAAACGTTCCAGCTGTTTAAGGCGCTTCCGTCCGTCTCTTTCCAGACGGGGCCTTGGGCGACTGCATGTCTTCCAGTCCCAGCATCTCCAGTACAACCAGTCCCAAGATGGAGCCGCCGCCATCGCCGCACGCCAACCGCAAAAAGCACCGGCGGAAGAAAAGCACCAGCAACTTCAAAGCGGACGGCCTCGCCGGTACCGCCGAAGGTAACGCCGCCATGTGTTTTGACACGTTTTGGCCACGGAGCTCAAAATCTGTTACACGCACGCAGAACAGATGTGCGAGCAGCCGTAGCAGATGTAACGTGTGCTTCCCCATCGAGCAGCTGACGAGGGAAATTATAATCCGACAGACAAATTTACTAGTTTGTCTTTTGGTTATTTTCACCTCCTTCCTTCATCATCATTTCCCAATTTCATCACGTCTCCTCCTCCTGTTTCTCCTCTTTGTTCTCATTTCATCAGCGCGCTCTTCATCCCTCCCGAGAGAGGCTTAAGTGAAATATTATAAATAATCTGTGGTATTGAAATCTTTTATCCGCGGTGTCACTTCCATTATTCAATAAGCGATTCGTTACAGTCTTCCCAATTTAGCCATTAAGCAGCGAGCGCTCTCAGGCGGCCGCCGGCTCGCCGCCGCTTGTCACGCCGGGCGGGCGGGCGGACAGGTGGCTGAAGTATCGTCGTGTCAGCGCGAAGCCCGGCGTAATTCATGAGGGAGGAACGCCCTCTTGTCTCCCAGCTTGCCCTGATTAGACCCGCCGCAGTCAAAATTGAAGTTAACAATTGATTTGGTTACCGGAAGAAAAGCAGGCGTGACAGTTGCTGCTCAGTGGCAACGTTTGGGTCGCATTGGGAACCCTCTGGCTCCATCCCGCGCTAGTAACTTACAAGTAATACATGAAATGATTGTTTAGACGCACACAAGACATGGAGATTGAATAATTCATCGACTATTTTCTGAATGACAAGAATAGACGAACCATTATGACAAATGGACGTATGCATTGTGTCATTTCTGGACCTTCAAATGTGTTAAGGAGACCCCAAAATAGTTAATGCGTCAATTGTTATTTGGGGGAAAAAAAAGTACATCACAAGGAGAATTTGTCAGTGGCAGTAGATAAAGAAAATTTCAGGAAATCCGCAAAAAAAAAAAAAAAGTTTTTCTTTTACAAACCCAGAATATTCTTTAGAAAATAGAATAGAATAGATCTTTATTTGTCATTGTCACATGTACAACGAAATTTCAAAAGTGCCAACCGATCCGCGCATGAGGTAAAAAATAAATAGAATAAAAAGATTTAAAAAAAAGAATACTAGCTAAAACCCACAGAAGAACATACACAGACATAATCATTTACGTTTAGCTGCATTCAACGCGACTAAAATGTTATTAAAGCTATTTATTCCCTATGCCGTACTGGGTAAAATGTAAAAAATATATATATATCTGGTTTAGGCACCAGGGAGATCTGAACATATTTCAGGACCTCCCCGGCCCCCTCTCTAGCTCCGCCAGTGTGACAAGAAGTCTGCTTATGGCGCTTAGAGGTTATGGAAATGGATATTAAACAAGTGTTGATTGTCAAACTATAGAAAAGACAACGTTTTGGCCAAGTATTATTATCGGATTTCGAACCGATGACAGATGTAGCATGTGAGCGTTTGGATTTTGATGTCAACTGAGCGCTGTGCGGTCCACTTTACACCTGGCCCGTGTCACATGACCCGTTGACCCCACCTCGCTTTTTCTGTGACCGAAAAGGCGCCAAGGCACGCCAAGGATGTCAGACGGCATTACCCGAGCTGCGCTTTGTGTCCACGTGAGCGTTTGCGTAGCACTATTTTCCAGGTTATTAAAGTAGTAAAAGGCCGCTGATATGGAGAGTAATGACCTGTGTCGCAAAGCAATAGTGTGCGCGCTGACATTTAAGCTTTTAATTTGTGTTTCCCCAGGCCCCGTTTGTGTCCCTCACACCTCCCCTCTCATTGCACCTGGCGGCCCGCTGTCACATACACAACACGCGCACAGTATGCATGCCGGCCCCTCCCCCAAGTATTTGGTTTGTTCTGTTTGTGCCGCTAAAGGTTGCCGGTGTCAGAGTTCACAAATTGCCTCGACGCCGCCTCTCTGCGTGAATGTCGCTCACAGTAGCCGAGAGCGCCGGCGGTAATTACCAAGAGCGAGCGAGCGAGCGGGCGGCCGTCTGGCAGCACTCGGATACGCTCGTCGACGCCGCGCCGTCTCAAAAGGGAGGATTTACTCGCAGCGCGAAACAAGGAGGCCCACTTGAAACTCATTTCCATCCGGTGTTTGCGGCACTTTCGGAATCGGCGAATCGAATCAAATATCCCCAAAGATCATTTTCAGTCGTTGGAGTGGTTTCGTCAATGTGCTCATGTACTTTTAAGATTTTGAAAATGAAGATGGGCAAGTGCTGTTTCTTGCAAAATGCACATTTTATTTATTTATTTTTAGTGGAGTTGCTCGAATGACTCTGACTCGATTCTCTCTTCCCCCCACAGAGCAAGAGGAGAACTTTGAGTTCACCATTGTATCACTTACGGGTCAAACGTGGCATTTTGAAGCCACTTCGTACGAGGAGCGAGACGCCTGGGTGCAGGTCATCGAGGGTCAGATCCTGGCCAGTCTTCAGTCCTGCGAGAGCAGCAAAAACAAGGTGGGTGCTTTTGTGAGCACCTCGGCAACGTGCACTCACACTGGCGTCCTTCTTCCAGTCTCGTCTGACCAGCCAGACAGAGGCCATGGCGCTGCAGTCCATCCGAAGTATTCGTGGAAATGGCCGCTGTGCCGACTGTGACTCTCAAAGTGAGTAGAGAGGATTGTTTCCTTGAATGGACTCATCTTTAGATCGCGGGTCATGAGAGAAATAGAAAAAGAAAAAATTCTGGCTGGTTTTGAAACACAATCAAAGTTGCCACTAATGCTGCCACTTTGCAGACCCAGATTGGGCCAGCCTCAACCTCGGCGCCCTGATATGCATCGAGTGCTCGGGCATCCACAGGAACCTGGGCACCCACCTGTCCCGGGTACGCTCGCTGGACCTCGACGAGTGGCCGCTGGAACTCATCAAGGTCATGTCGGCCATCGGCAACGAGTTTGCCAACAGCGTGTGGGAGGCCAACTCGCAGGGTCACCTGAAGCCTGGACCGGATGCCAGCAGGTAGGCAAACCACTGGATGCTGGTAGGGGGCGCTGTTTGGGTGAGAGCTATCGACGTGTTCAGAGAAGCAAGAGTACAAATGAGCGCAAAAATGCACATGGCCGCCGCCGCGGTGGAAATGCAAATGAACGTCAATCAGTCAGCCATCGACTGCGCGCACACACCCTGAGCGTATTGACGTGTCATTAACCCTCGTCCATCAGAGCGCTAATGCTTTTATTGTTGCTCATGTTGCTATTTATTTATTAATCTGATGTATGTTTCCCCCTGAAAAGATTAGAGCAAGTCAATATTATCTCAATTTAGCTGCCACGCTCCACTGCGGCTGCATCCCTCTCCGGCCCGTCGATAGTATTTATCAGGCCATTCCTTAAGTGCCTTGATTTTCCTCTCCCGCCCTGTTCATGACTTCTGTATCCATACCCTTCGGAACGGCTGTGTACTAGGAGAACCTTGGAGTGAGCGAGAACCACCAGCTACTTATCAATGGATGGAGAGCAATGGAAATAGCAGAAGATAATATTTATTGAAACTGTTTGTTTTTGGTGGAGTGAGTAGAGGGGGAGGTCATTGTCACGGTCTTCAGCCGGGGCGCCACATTTGGTCGAAATCATGGCTGAGGATGTGCAGGCAGTTGAAAGGATCACAGGGAAGCCAGAGGGGGGAGGGGGGGGGCTGGGGTCGGGTGAGACAGATAGATGGAACACTCACCCCACCCCCTCACATGGTCTCTCAAGTGAGTAATAGAGGCCGAAATTTCATTTTGCAAGTGGCTGATTTAATGATCCAAAGGGTAATTAATGGCCTGATTATCTTAATGTTAAATATGGCCAGCAGCAATTACACTGACCTCCTGTCTGTCAAGGTCTGCCCCCCCAACACGCTCGCGCCTCCCAACCACATCCTGTTTTGGAGCTCGGGTGGAAAGTAGGAGACTCAGCAAAGGTGCTCAGGCAGGGAGCAAAGGAGAGAAAACCAGAGAAGGTGGAAAAGAAGGGAAGGTGAGCGGACGGAAGCCATCTAATGACGGAGGAAGAAATGGTGCAAGAAAGGGAGTAGGTTGGTTGGAGCCCAGGGGGAAATGGAGGAGGGTTGGCCAAGGAGGTGCATTAGCATGGCTGCCTGTATTAAACACCTCACCTCCCCTCCCCTCCCCTCGCTGGTCTGGCCAGAGGGAGAAATTATGTTCATGGAGATCACGCCCCTGTCCGATGAGATATGTGACAGGCCGCTCTCCAGCTGTTGTCATCATCTCTTTATCAAGCTCCGCTTTGTACCCAGCGTTCGCGGCCCGCCGTAAGCCCACCCACAACATTGTCTCGTCCGGGTCACATTAGCGTCAGGGGAACGAAGACTCTGCTCCCAAGGACTCGGTCGCGCCGTCGGCTTCTTTTGCGAGGATTTCTCCGGAGCGCCAAAAAAGACTGCGCCATCCTCTAAACGTTCCCATTAACCCCTCCGACCGCCCGCGGTCAAGCGTCCTCACCTCAGCTGGCACGCTCGCCGGTATCGGCGCCACAGCTGATGCCACAGCTGAGGGGGCTGCTAAGTTTGGGCCGGCTGCCCGTGTTGGAGCAGCCGGGGGGGGGGGGTCGCTTCAATCCGCACCGCTGCGGCAACCGTGCTTGTGGGCTTGGCGTCGCAGCTCATTGTTTTAATTATGTGCGGAGTGACACGCCAACACCAGCGCGCCCGCCCGGCCGGCCGGCCGGCACCCTGGGCCTCGTTTGGCTCCGCTTGACGCGGCGTGTTAAAAAGACGGCGGCGGACGGCAAGTGACAGCGCCGCTAAACCGCCCTCCCGCCTTCCAGACTACAGAGGTGACCATGTCGCTTCCTCCAAATAATGACCTTTGGCGGGTTTTCCCAGAGGCTGGCCTTGGCCTGGTTCTGCTCATGTTTCCGCGCATTCAAAACATGTGACCCCCCCCCCACTTTGAGCCTCGCCAACCAAGCAAATGCTCAGACCAGCTCGGAAGGTGAAGTTGGTATCTCCAGACAGGAAGCATGACTTAACAGCGACCCGTGCGTGTCAGATGCTGAGCCGCTATTAATTCGACGCCGTCCTGTCCGCAGGGACGTCAATGAATACAAGCGCAGAGTAATAATATGCCCCCCCCCCCCCCCAATCCTAAAATGGCCATCCCAGCACCAACAGATTTCAAATGAGACCTGCTGCTTTTAATCTGAGGTGGGGTGTCAGGTGCGGTGGCCGCCACGGCAGGGCGGTGGGATTGGGCTCAGGGGACATGATGGGGGCGGCCAGGAAAAAGGGGGGGGGGGGGGGCTCACAAGATAATTGTCCCCCAGGGTCAGAGCAGGGGGAGGAGGAGGGGATACTGCTGCTGCTGCTGTCCCGGTTCTCCGATCATACCAGACATTGGTGCGAATTTCATCACGCACATCGAAAGATTCGGAACCCCCCCCCCAGACGAGACTCGGCGGATTTGGAGCTGGATTTACTGGAGTACATTTCATAAGTCACTCACAAACCAAGTGGCGTTTCTCCTTTCGCTGGAACGTACACAACTCGTGTGTCGCCGAGCTCCCGTCTTGATCCCTCCGCCATTATGCGCGGCCCCCCGTTCTCGGCCCGCATTTTAAACAGCGCACGCTGGCAGAAAGAAGCCTCCTGACAGGCGGGCCAGTGCAAATAATTGGGCCTACATTCTAATTCATCCTTGATTAAATGAGTCCTAATAGACATTATTTTTTACATGACTGCCTCGCTGGCGCCCGCAGCCGCGTCCTCCGACTCGCCTAATGAGCCCTCCAATTTACTATTGACATTAAACCGGCTGACACGAGCCAATCAGATTCCCTTCATGGTTGGTCGTCAGCGAGAGGTTCCGCTAATGTGGGCTAAAAGCGCTTTTTTTTTTTTTTTTTTTATGCCTGACTCATCACGGCATGGTAACGAGTAAGTAAATAACGGTCGCTACATGCACGACTCGGGCGGATCTCAATATGTATATCTATATGTGTAATCTAATATGTGCGCCGCCGGTAAGCGTCCTCCCACCCTGTGGCTGATTGGCCCACTCAGCGAGTAGCTCATACCACGATGTTGGGGGGGGGGGGTGTCCCTCCTCGCGTTTGTGGGTAATACGTTTGGATTGAATGGGTTCACGAGCTGCTGATAAACACTTGAGACATTTTTTATTTCGCCGTTTTTTTTTCCTCATTGATGCAGACTTTCATGTTACCAAGGCAACACGCCCTCCCTGGTTTGTTAGCAAAAAAAAAAAAAAAAAAAAGCTCAAACTTTGTTTCTCGTATTCATGTCTTACTTCCTTCTGCTGTGATCCATAAAGGTTTCACGTCGCTTTCCGCATCTGCTCGTTAAATTACCCTGAGAGAGATTCCGCCGACATGAATCGGTTTTTACTTTTTTTTTTTCTCTCCGCCCGATTGTCTCTCTCCTCATTTGCATCGGTTAACCCGTCCGTCTCGTCGAGTTGCGCGGAGGACTCGCCCCCTCCCCCTACTCATCTCCTTTAATGATCCGTGCCTATCGGAGGGCAGCTAACGACCGTCCGGCAAAGGCTAATTGATTTCGGCCTCGTCCCCTTGTTCTTTGTCTTGACTTTTTTTTTTCCCCGGCACGGGTGAATTGATGTGCAGTAGGTTTGAGTGGAACATTCTGCGGCTCACCTTGTGACAAAAAAACGCGACGTGGTGATTCATCTCGACTGCGCATTAGCTCGGCAGTTAGCTGATGCTCTTTCCCATCTATTAATCTATTAATTAGAGGGCTAATTAGGCCAGAAGAGGAGCCACTGACACGGTGTCACTCTTAACCCTGTTTCCTACCGCTCATTACCTCTGACGCGGCGCGCACACACCTTCTCCCACTGTAATTAATGATTGCCTTGAACAGAAGCCTATTAGCTCAAGTAGCAGCTTTTTTTCTTTTTCAGGTTTCTGCCTTTTAACTCGTAAAGCTTTTACTTTGAAAGAGTAAATTGTGGCAAGTCCAAGGCCGCTTTTTTTATGGACTGTAGTTCAGAGTGGAACGGTGCAAATGTGAGTTTGCTCCGGACAATCGGGTGTTGTTGACGCCGCGGAGGATTGCGTTGTTATCAAAATGCAGCGTACATATATGAATGTTGCTCGTTTTTGCCGGTGATTGATTTTTGATTGACTCCACTATGCGAGAGAAGGCTGCGCTTTGAATGATGGTCAGGACGAAAAGGGCAACACAGGTGGAAGGCCTTCTTTTTTTTTTCTTTTTTTTTTTATTCGAAAGTCAATACCCCTCAGTTATTCCCTTTTGCGTTATTCGTTCGGGGTTTTGGATTTACGTGATTGAGTGAGCTTTTGGAATTAAAGTGTTTCCAATTAAAAGGGGTAAATACGCTTTCTGTTATTTATTTTTTCTGCCCCTCAATATAAAAAATACATACCGTTTTTTTCCATGTATAATGCGCCCCCATGTTTAATACGCACCCTGAAAATGGCATGTTGATGCTGGAAAAAAAGCCTGTACCCATGTATAATACGCACCCAAATTTTGACTCCTACTTAAGTCCGTAAACGTAAAATTATTTCAGAAAAAAAGATCATCTTTAGGAACAACCGGATGTAGTACCGCTGCGCATGCGCTAGCAAACTCGATAGCGAAGAAATGTTTCGCAAGCGTCTGATACGAGAGCATTGTGTTCGTATGGAGCGTGTTTGAAGTGAACAGCAGAGAAGAAAGCGCATCTGTAATGGCGGCTTCCGTATGATATCCGGATAAAAAAAAATAAAAATTGTACCCATGTATAATGCGCACCCCAGATTTTAGGACAATAAATTAGTTAAGTTTTGCGCATTATACATGGAAAAAAACGGTAATATAAATTCAGAATAAATATTTGAATCACAATAATAACAGTAACCTAATTACTTATTGATGGCCTTTGGCAGACAAAAGAATACCAAAATTGCAAATAGTCACATCTGGACTTCCCATGTCGGAAAGATCAGTTAAAGTGGTGTTAAATTAATTTAGTGTGTAATTATGCTAATTAGCTGGGTGTGATTATCACTGTGTGTTTGAGGGTCATGGATAGGTGACCCCTTGAATCGCATCGAGGGAGCAGCCAAATGGCCTCTGGCCCCCGTTTGTGTGTGCCGTGTGTGTGTGCGCAAATGCAAAGGCACCTAGACAAAGGAGGTGCTCACAAGGAACATTTACACACACACACACACAATGTGAGGAACAGGAAATGCGAAAATCTCAGTGGGCCCAGTGTGACCCTCAAAGCACTGGGATGGAATCACACGGCCTCCGCATCCACCGTGACAACAAAGCTGTCAGTCAACAGGTGGACGCTGCAAGCCAACCAATGTATCCAAAAAAAAATTACACAAAAAAAAAAAAAGTCTGTGACAAGAGCCTCAATTGAGATTCATTAGACGCTCCAGACTCACTAGAGATACAGTAAACACATAAAATGGGGGCTTATATCCTCTGGGTGCATTTTATTTTTTTTATTTTTTTTATATCATTAATTTAAATCACACGCACACTTTCCCCCTCTGGGCCCGTGTGTGTTTGCGTGCGCGCGCATGTCTGCCTTCTCACCCATACTCATGTTTAATTATCTACCCAGCATGCCTGAGTGCAGGAATACAGCGCTCTGCCTAATGGGATGTGAAAAGAGACACACATTAGCACACAGAAATATGAGGCCGCGCATTCACAACATACACACGGACATATAAACACGCGCACACACACACTGTGGTTAATTAGTGCAATTAGCCTCTCCACTGTCGAGAGCTGTGTGTTTTCAAGACTCGTTAGTTTGTAATGATGGAGTCACTGTGTACACGCACACACACAGAGGGTCTTAGCAACCGAGGTGGTGGGGGAAGGAAGGCATGCGTTTCCTGGTCCGCCGGCCTTCATTTGCCTTCTCGGGGACAGAAGGTCGGGCTCCCGCTGCGTGCAGGCACACACCGAGCGACCCCGCCCCCCCCCCCCCCCCCCAGGGCTTTGTCCGGGGGTCACGGGCCGTGCTCTCGGCGGCCGGCCTTCCTGGACCGGAAGAGAAAGCCTCCGGGACATTCCGTGATGCTAGCCGCTATTGCTCGTCTCCGGGAAGTTAATGAGATTGCGGCGAGTTCCCACACCGAGTCTCAGCCTCGCTTGTTGGAATGTCACCTCAGCACACAAGTTGATTTGTCTGGTTCAGGTTTTTTTTAAGACACTGGGTCAATAGTAGAGGAGAAAAAGGAATTCATTAATTAATTAATGGGCAACTAAATGACTCAAATGAATCGGTATTTAATTTCTAAATTGATTCGAGTCATTTTTGAGAGATATTAAATTTAGATTCTCTAGATCCTCCGAATTCCAGTTTTTTGACAGTAAATATTTTGTTTCCCTCCATGAAAGCGGACCGGTGAAAGTCGCGTTCCATCAAAATAAGATATTTGCAAATATCAATTTAAAATACTGTTTTTGAATGAAGAGATTTTTTTTATCTGATTGATTAAAAAGGTAGTTGCAGGATTAGCAGATAGGGAAAAACTTTGGCAGCTGTATCAACAACAATAATATTGCAATTATTAAAAGTGGCTTGACATGTTTTCTTTTTTTCCCCCCAATTCAATTTTTTATTTTAGTGCCATGACAATAATCCGTTCCTGACAAGCACCATATGCTAAAGGCAATCAAAATTTTGTCGACACTGTTGTGTTCCCCTTCATCTCCCGCCAGGACACGTTTTCTAAAAAAGGGGAGGTGGGGGGGGTTCTCAATGTCCCTAATCCCATGGGCCTGAATGAGTGGCTGTTTACACGGTCGGGTTTAGGTAGATAATTGAAACCGGATTAAACACGGCAGCAGTTGATGACACTGGATTGGGAACAATGCTGTCCACGCTTGCTGCGTCTTATTCCAGCCATCGGGGATCTGACATGGAATAGCTAAGAATGGCATGACCCGTCACGCCGTCTCTCGCTGTGTCTCGGCAGGGAAGAACGCGAACGCTGGATCCGGGCCAAGTACGAGCGGCGTGTGTTTCTGGCCTCGCTGCCGTGCGCCGAGCTGTCGCTCGGCCAGCAGCTTTTGCGAGCGACGGTGGAGGAGGACGTGCGCGCCGTCGTGCTGCTGCTGGCGCACGGCTCCAGGCAGCAAGTCAACGAGACGTGCGGCGAGGGAGACGGACGCAACGCGCTGCACCTGGGCAGCCACAAAGGCAACGTGGTCATCACACAGCTTCTCATCTGGGTACGGTGGCGTTCTCGGGGCGAGAGGCGTATCTTGCGCATCTGATTCAAAAATATTCTTTTACAGTACGGCGTGGATCTGATGGCGAGGGACGCCCACGGCAACAGCGCCCTGGCGTACGCCCGACAAGCCAACAGCCAGGAGTGCGTGGACACGCTAGCCCAGTACGGCTGCCCGGATGAACGCTACCCGCTCATGGCCACGCCCAACCTGTCGCGCCGCAACGCCAACCGCAACAACAGCTGCAGCAGCACGGGCAGCGCCGCCGGCGGCGGCAGCGCCTTCATCTGAGGCCTCGTTGGGAGAAGCGTCGTCCTTCTTTCGGGTAGCGCCCGCTACTTGTCGTGACTCTGGGCTTCGCCCGCCTCGCCCGTCGGACTGGTTGAACCAAGTGACGAGCGCGGGGAGTACCCAAAGCATGCTGGGTACTGCACCGGCATCACTTTCACCTCAGACTCTGGATGGCCGGTGTCATCCTTCTCTTCACACACTACAAGGCCAGTTTGCTCTCAGGCAGCGTCACTTTCCCCGACCCAAGCATATCGTCTCCCGGCCCCGTGTCCGCTCCATTTTTTCCCTAACTTCTGTGAACTAATTTACCCGTGTTAAATGTGACAAATACGTACGTAACCTAAGGGGGAGAAATCTGGCATGTTTGGACTTTTTGCTATCTGGACTGCTGGACGGGGAATGTCGGATCAGGCTCAGGGGCACGGTGGTTCAGCGCTAGCGTGCAAATGGTGCTCACACGTCTTCATGGTGAAGTTGACCGCAAAGACTTGGTCCCAACGCGAGCGCGGCGCCATTTGAAAGGCAGAGGTGGAAGGGGCGGGGTTTGAGGTTGCTGTTTTGGAATGTGTGAATGTGGAATGGCAAAATGAGTGACTGAGCAAGATTGTAAAATATGACTTTGAAGAACTCGCCAAGTAATAATGACTTGACTGGACTTGTCGATGAACGTCCTCCCACCTCTGCTTGAAGGTACTGTGCTCGTGTCCCAAAAAGCGCCAGCTTTAGCAAAAAGTCCCGTGCGTGGAGAATGCTAACCACTTTAGCATCATTTCAAAAACAATGCTCAAAAAGACTGATTTTTTTTTGGATCTACACACCGTCCCTTTAACACTCAGTGAGTTTGCGTGCTTTCATGTGTGTCCACTTCCTTCTGGAGCAAAAAAGGGAATCTAACCTCTTCAGGATATCTTCTCGTAAGCTCCTGCTGGCCTTTCAGCTCGGAGCTAGGAAGGGCTTTTTCTTGCGTGCAAATTAATTTAAAAACAATGTTACCGGTCCTCCTTGAGATGTGCTGACAACCGCTAGACTGAAGGTGGTGCTCATTTATCCACGGCTTCAAGTTTAACCGCCAACCCGGGAGACTATTTATTTATTTACTCTCTTCTATTTTGGCTTCACTGTGTCAGGTGTGACAACTAGGAAGCAAGGCTGCATTAGTGGATGACTGAGGGCTACAAAGTGAGCTTAATGGCCCAAAATAGTCTCGCATATCTCATTGATTTGACTGAATGTGCCGTTCCTTCGCTGTGTTTCCTCACCACGTGACTGCTGAGCAATGGAGGGAACCGTTTGTCCGTTTGCCAACTCAACCCTCAACCTGTGTATAAATCTTGAGCTGGGTACACACGTGCTTCTTATTAGACAACGGCAAGTTGTGCAAATAGTACTGAAACACTGAATCATTTGGACCTGTGCATTGAAAAGTTTGCAATTCAAAGTTCACTTGTAAAGTACGTTTTACCTCATCCTGAAATCCTGAAACGCTAATATTTGGGCAGTTTGTTCAACTATGACCTCCTAATAACTGCTTAAGTTTTTGACTATTCAGATGTGAATCATCTTGAAATACTTTCAAAGTCTCTCCCTCTTGGTCCAGATGTATGTTGTAGTACCAACATTGGCCTGTGAGAGGTGCCACGGGGCATACAGGCTGCCGGATAATCTAAAGTTCTTTTGGATTCTCTAGAAGTATCTGGGTTAAGTATTTGTTTGTCTGCAAACAAGGCCCGATTGGTATGTGTGTGCCCAGTTTAAAGTCACAGACACTCTAACGTTGATTTTTTTTTTTTTTTTGCCTTTGTTATAACCCATCTGCCTTCCTTCAACCTGTGATCGTGGAAACCCCGCCCTCACCATGATGTCTCCTTAAAATAACTTTTATTTTATTATTTTATATTTTTTCATGCTATTTTATTTATGTCAAAAAAATGCACTAAATTCACTTAGCATTAGCGTGTAGCCTTGAGGCTATTTGCAATTGGATGCTTTTACTTTAGTTTTGGACAAGGTTAGCGGCTACCGTTGGCTTGAAGTACCCTTTGTTTTGTCTGTGCTGGACATTCTTCTACTATGCTAGCACAAGTTTAAAAAAAACCAGTGTGAATAAACTTTTATGTGGGCCAACAAGAGAAGTGCAGCTAGCTCTCAGACAAAAGCCGTTTAACGCTAGCCGTGACCTCAACGTTAGCTTGTTAGCTCGTCTCTCACGTGTATTTTGTATAGGTTGACCCCCTCAACTGGTTCCAAGTCCATCCATGTTTTTAATATTCTGATTTCTCGTTCAGACACATTATTGATGTGCTTGTGGTTCTAATAATTGTTTAGTTGGATGTACAGTAAGATAACAGAGAATCTTCTACTGTAATGTGTCTGTCTCTTTTCAATAAAGACCAGAATGATGTTCACTCACTTTGGTTTCAAAATTCACCTGCAACGTTTACTTGGTCTCACAAGAAGCCATCGACCGAACTGGGCCGACTGGGCAAGTACATCCAATAAAAATTATTCATAAAATTACCGTTTTTTTTCATGTATAATGCGCAAAATTTAACTAATTTATTGTCCTAAAATCTGGGGTGCGCATTATACATGGGTACAATTTTTATTTTATTTTTTTATCCGGATATAATACGGTGGCCGCCATTACAGATGCGCTCCATACAAATACAATGCTCTCGTATCAGACGCTTGCTCAATCACCTGCTCGTTTGCTGTCACAATGTACCCTACACAAATCCGAAACAGTTCTTCGCTATCGAGTTTGCTAGCACATGCGCAGTGATACTGACCGGCAGAATAACATCCGGTTGTTCCCAAAGATGATCTTCTTTCTGAAATAATTTTACGTTTACAGACTTAAGTAGGAGTCAAAATTTGGGTGCGTATTATACATGGGTACAGGCTTTTTTCCAGCATCAACATGCTATTTTTAGGGTGCGCATTATACATGGGGGCGCATTATACATGGAAAAAAACGGTATTACAAATAAAGATTAGGTTTTTAAAAATCCAAGAAGTTAATATTGTTCTCTAGAGTAATTAATTTGGTGAGTTTATTTTTTTTCTTGTTCAATAAGAACGCATTTTGCTACTTGCGGTGTAAATGACGTCACGTTTGCGTTGTGCTCAGGTAGCGACCAATCACGACTCACCTGTGTTTGGTCATGGGATGTCTGCAAGTTGATTGGTTGTTACCTGTATTTTATTTATTTCACTCACCTTTTGAAACAATCATTAGCCTTGAAAATTGTCTGGCACGTGGAAAAATGCTGTTTTGAGCCACCAAAAATGCCACCTTCTACCCGCATTTGAGAAAAACTTAAATTCAGTGAGAATTGTAAAAAGACCACCTCGACGTTGGACCTGCTTGGCTCCTTTTTTTCATTTCACGGACGAAAACACGATGCAGCACACGCATTGAACTTTGTGTTAATGTGTTTGCATTACAGCACCGGAGAAGACTCGCCGGGTGAGTGCAACAATAACGTCGGTTATTGTTTAGATTTTTCTGGGTGACTTGTCAACCTGTGAAATTATTAGGGATCGTTTCTGGAGAGTACCTTTGTAAGTAAGCTGGAAGACGTTTTGCTCACACAACTCCAAATATTGTAGCCGAGCATTTTAATATTTGCAATATTAGTTGCAAACAGACACGTATTTTTGAAGCTTAATAAGACTGCATTTGTCCACCATTTTATAGTAACAAAACGCGACTAATTTCTTAGTAATTCACCATTCTTAGTAATTCACATTTGGAACAGGCCCACTGGCACTAGGCATGCGTAAACATTTAGACGAGATGAGTTACATTCCCTTTGGGTTCATTTGTCATATTTCAGCCGACTGACGTGATTGCCTCAAGCAAAAATTATCATCACGTCACGTTTACAAAATCCTCAACATGTCAATGAATGACTTAGGACAGCAACAAGAAATTTGATCAAGCTGGATCTGTCAAAAATTATCATTATAATTGAAAATAAAATTAGTAAAAGAATTGGCGTAAAAAAAAAAAAGTCATTTCATCCAAGATGATGGAGATAAAGATTCGCTGAAGTAAAATCGTCTTCTCTTTAATACAATTACCGGTAACCAAAACAATAAATGATTTCCATATTTCGATGAGTATTTTCAGCGTTAAAAAAAGGCCTTCAACCTCAAATGTCCGGCGTGCGATGTGCCTGCATTTGACGTCAGTGAGAGAGACTTTAACTTGTTCGTTTCATTTCGATTGTCATTTTCACGTGACTTGAATAGGATCCAAGTTTCCGCTTCTCTTTCCTCTCGGCGTGCACGCCTGAGCGCCTTATTTGGCATACTGTCATATTATTATTTTAGGGATGGAATGTTTCACGTGACCCAATTTTGTTTAATTTTATTATTTAAGTGAAACATTGGTTGTCTGAATGTCATGGAATTTGTCGTTAGTTCATTTTTATTTAGGTACCGTTATCATTTTTCATTCTTTGTTACAGAACTAAATAAAAAAATGTTAATCAAAAATGTATTTCTAAAAAAAACTATTTCTATAAGAATAACGGCAATTATGTGACATTCCTGCCGTTGGATGATTTCATTTATAGACAATGGGAAAATTGTCCATTTATTATTATTATTATCCTTTTGAGGCCTTAAGCGCACTGGTCCTCTCAACTTTCATTTCTAAAATATTGACTTTGAAGTCCACATAAATGGATGCTGATGTGCACAAAGAAAAAAGAGACATTTTTCTTCTTTTTTTTTTTTGATTGACACGTATTTATTTTTATCGTCACTGGAATTTACTGAGCACACTAGGATTTAAATAAACTAGCAGCGCCTTGGGGGAAGAAGAAACCTCGTAAAAAAACAATTTGATACTATTGTGTCATCATCATCCTCATCCTCCTTTCAGTTGATTATATTTTGTTCAAATGTTGTCCCTTTAAATTAGAACATTAATGTCCTAAATGAATTTATTTAGATTCCATTGCACTTGTTTAAGAAAAAACGCATTTACATGTCTTGACTTAAGCTTTGGCCTGATTTTTTTCTTCTTCTTTTCTTCAAATTAAACGAGCGATAAGTGCGCTGAAGAGAGGCCAGTTCTCGACAGTTGTACTCGACAAAGTTCTCGAGGGTCCTAGGGTCGGCTCTGCTCCAGCTGCTGGTGCTGACTTCTTATTGCGAAGCGGCTGACGTGCACCGGGATGGGAACTACGATCTTGGGGTTCCGCGACGGTTCCCCGGACTTGTTGTTGACGTTGCCAGCTTTGACCCGTTTCCATTTGGCGCGCCGGTTCTGAAACCAGATCTTGACCTGCACCTCGCTCAGCTTGAGCGCATGCGCAATCTGGGAGCGCTCGGTGAGCGACAGGTACTTTTTGCAGTGGAACTCCTTCTCCAGCTCCAGCAGCTGCTCGCTGGTGAACGCGGTCCGCCGCCTCCGGTTCTTACCCCCGCCGCCGCCAGCTCCTACTCCCCCTCCACCACCTCCCGGTGGGCCCGAGCCGGACCCGGCCGAACCGTGGAGGTGCAGGCTGTCGTCCAGCCCGGCCGCCGCGGAGCTCATCATGTTGTCGTCCGAGCTGTAGTCCGCGTCGCTGTCCATAGAGAAGCTCTCGTCTCTGCGCGCGCAATCGTCCTCTTTGGACTCGTGCGGACTCGCGTGTCCTCGCGCTGACACCATATCAAAAGTACACATTCGGAAAGTGACGTTAATATCCACCCATCCATTTTTTCATAAGCTCTCAAAATGGCTGGGTCAAGATAACAATTGGACCAACCCGCTCTACGTGGGTCAATTTGACCCGATTTTCTGCATTGTTGTTGTTTTGTTTTTAAAATATTCTGGCGTCCCACCCCCATACACTTAGTACAGCAGTTGAGGGCATCCTTAATAGTAAAATAATATTAATAATAATTAATAATGACTAACCATAATTCCTCATATTTCCTCAATAGCAACTGGCCTCCGTCTGTTAAACTAACTTACTGAATAATAACATCAATTTAGTAACTTCCCTCCAATTTGAAATCATAAAAAAAAAAAAAAATCCCCATGCATGCAATCAGAATTTGTACCTGCGGCCGCTTGCACCGACGTATCCGCGTCTTCTTTGGCCGGCATCGAAGCCAAACTCTTGGCGTCCTCAGCGTGCTTCCGGCCCGCGTCCTGGTGCTGCTGGCTTGGGGAAAATCCTCCGGGAAGCGAGGCCATGAGCGTGGAGGTGAGAGCCAGGCTGGAGCAGAAGCCGCCTTGCAGCGCCGGCATGTGCGAGTGCGGGTGCTGGGGATGTCCAGCCGGCTGCAGGGAAGCGGGCGGCGGAGGCGGAGGGGGCGGCGGTTGCAGCATCACCGAGCGGTACGGCATGAACATGGGGTAGCCCGTGTACACGAAGTGTCCCGGGCTGGGCTGCGGAGGCCCCCCGATGAGAGAGTCGATGCTGAAGGCGGAGCTGCTTCCGAGTGGCCGCTGCATCACCACGAACGGCGGGCTAGACGTCGCACTCATAGGAACGACGACGCCGGGGACAGGACGACGAGCACTGTGCGCGGCGCGGCGGGCGGTGGAGGGGCCACGGAGCCCCGCGGGCTTTAGGGAAGCCCGGCACGCTTCGCTTGGAGCGCGGGAGGCTTCGGTCGGACGGACGGAGCCCGGGAAGCTTCAGGGGAGCCGAACGTACACGCATTCCATCCGAGCCGCCGTCACCGTGGTGTCCCCCCAACCAAGTGGCTCCAAAAGGTTTGCGCTCTCCTCCGCACCGCAAAGACGCGTCCGCTGACGTTTGGCGATTTCAATTTGCGCTCCCCGCTGTTTAATTGCGCTGGTTGATGCCACGCCCCTCCTTGCACAACGCCAGCCGACGATTGGCTAGGCGTCGTGACGTCACAACCGCCTCTTGGCATTTGACGAGGAACTGTTTTGAACTTGCACGTGCGTGTGAGCGTCGCTCGAAGTTGGGAAATTTCACAGAGTGATTATTGATTGAAGAAGTTTCACTTCATCCATCCTTTCTTCATAATCCATACCGCTCATCTTCATTCATTTCCCATATTTATGAGTCCGTTTTCCTTTCTTGAGCACCAGACCCTGCCCTTGCTGTAGTGCTTTGTTTTTAACATTTTTCATTCTTTATGTTAAATTATTATTGCTCATGGCACATCCACCTCACAGTCGTGAGGTCGGGGGTTGGACTCCAAGCTCTAGCCTTCCAAGTCCACTTCAGTTATATTTACCGTGTGTTTTCAGATGCCAATAAGTCAGAGTGCTCGGCCAAACATGCAAACTCCACCCAGGTAGGACAAATTGGAAATGACACATTTTAAACCCTCATTACATCTCAACTAATGGATTGAAGCGTCTGTCGGCTTCAAATGCTCGCCGACGCCACATTATCATATGTAGCCACATGACCTCCGACCCCGAGTGAATCTCCCGGTGGATGCCCCCCCCCACTCCTTTGATGGGCTGAGTCAAGGGCACGCTTGGACGCCCCCACCCCCCAAGGGTCACTGGGACACGATGTCATTAAAGGCGTCCTGATGTGTGGTGACATTAAATAGCAGTATTTTTCAATTAGCGCTGACAAATTCAATCAAAGTCGCATAGATTAGCAGGAACGAGCCGCGGCTCATTTACAGGCAATTTTAATTGCGCGGCCATTAGACGAGCAGAGCGCGGCCTCGCTCTCATTATCAATCATGCAGAGCATCAATAGTAAAAGGTTGGAAAGGGAGGGGAGGGCCAGCGGGCCCGCAAGTGTAGGCGTGCGCGCATGGCCAGCGCGCACGCCAATGTTCAGCCGCACTTCGCACAGCAGCTAATAAATAGTCGCTTTTGTACTTATAAATTATCCAGTTTAATTAACAACGTGGATTATGATTGGACGATGATTTAATTAAACCTTTCCTGCATGCAAGGCGAGTGCTGCCTTCATCCATTACAGAAAGAAAAGTGGCAAGGTGGCTGGGTGGGGGCGCCGGGGGGCATATGGAGGAACAGCTCGGAAAGGTGGGGCTTAATGCTTACCTGGTCTACATGACAGCGGTACCTTTAGTTTAACACGTTTAATTCCTGTAATGCAAAGCATTATCATCATTGTCTTGACTGGAAATGCCGTGATTCGCTTCCAGGCTCCAGAATAACAACAAAATAAAAATGCGCGGCTCACATTGTGCTGCTCTTACTGGTGTGAGTGCCTTGGCCACCAGGGGGCAGTATAACGTATACATAATACATACGCAAAGAAGACAGTTGCAAATAAGATGCAGTCATTTGACTTATTTTTTGCAGAGGACAAAGAATATATGCTAGTGAGTATATTGTTATATTGTTAGTGTTCATAACTATAGCAATATCGTTTTGTTGGCTAATGTGCTAACATCATTTACAAGATGACAAACTATAGTGTACAATTAGTCAATAGCCAGTGCCTTGGGTTTTTCAAGATAAGAGCTGTTGTTGAGACAATTATTTGCTTTGAATAGTGAGCGTAAATTTGGAATATAAGTGTTGTATGGTGGCAGTGAACTAATTTCAAGTCGTTTCACAATAACTGGCAATAGGGAAGAACAATTCCTATAAAAGCGAGGACTCAGGTTTTTTTTTTTTTTTTTTTGCTGCTCTCAGTGGAAGTTTTGTGTCGAAATAAACATCCAAATAGCTTTGTCTTCAAAAAGTCTAATTAGCATTATGCCAACAAACAGTATGAACAGTTATGTATTAATATTAAGCTAGTAGATCTTTGTTAGGCAACATTATATGGTTTGGTAAAAAAAACAAGTGTAATTCTCTCTGTTCTAAGATGAGTCGGACAGTTAACTTGAACGGGGAGAAACAGCTTCCTAAAACTGTTCACTGTCAGTTCACAGTTTTTGATCATAAGTCAAAGAAAAAAGATGATCAAGTCACAGCATGTATTTAAAAAATCTCATAAATGTGGTCACTTGTAAATCGAGGCACCGCTGTGCGTTGAAATGGCTGTCTTTCCACCCCCCCACCTATCCTGGCGTTTAAATCTACAACGAAATGGCACGTTCGCTCATATTACTGCATGTAAAGTGGCAAGGACGTGGCGGGAAAGCCATTAGCTAGCTCGGCCAGCTGATAGGAACAGATGCGTGAAGGGTCGGGTTGGGGCGTAGGGGGGGGGGGGGGGGGGCGTCTTCGCCCTGAGCGCTGGTGCCACTCGCCGCCATTCAGTGAAAGCGTAGCAGCGTGGCGGTATCAAACCTTTTCATCAGCTTCCAAATGCCAAGCTGCGTTTATTCATACGCACGCCTGCTCCTGAATGCCGCCACATAGCGAGACGATCCTTCAGGCTTAAAAATATAGTGAGTCAAAAGTGTACATTTACCAACGATAGGGAGTTTGAACATAAACGCTCCACCCTGCTTACAAAGGGCCTCTCGGAGTCTGCCTTTACGATACGCGCGGACCGATAATCGGGCCGATTGGGAGCTCAACGACCTTTCTTAGGCCCAATCGTCAGATGATCGCTACCGATTTTTTGTGGTGTTGGATCTAAAGTGATTACCGTTTTCTTCCATGTATAATGCGCAAAATGTAACTAATTTATTGTCCTAAAATCTGGGGTGCGCATTATACATGGGTACAAAAAATATATATATATATATTGTTTTTTTTATCCCGATATGATACGGAGGCTGCCATTACAGATGCGGTTTGTTCTCTGCTGTTCACTTCAAACACGGTCCATACGAACACAATGCTGTCGTATCAGACGCTTGCTCGATCACCTGCTCGTTTGCTGTCACAATGTACCCTACACAAATTCGAAACATTTCTTCGCTATCGAGTTTGCTAGCGCATGCGCAGTGATACTGACCGGCAGAATAACATCCGGTTGTTCCCAAAGATGATCTTTTTTCTGAAATAATTTTACGTTTACAGACTTAAGTAGGAGTCGAAATTCGGGTGCGTATTATACATGGGTACAGGCTTTTTTCCAGCATCAACATGCCATTTTTAGGGTGCGTATTATACATGGGGGCGCATTATACATGAAAAAAAACGGTATTCCTCCTCAACCAGCTTAAAGTAATTGGTACCTGTTCGGTCTTTACAGCGCGTAGCAGTGTGGCAGTGTGCAAATGTGACGTGAGAGAAAACGATAGCCTGTTAGGAAGCGACCTTTTCACCATGATGCTACGCGTACTTTTGAGTGGCAAAACACACACTTGAATAATGATTTTAACCTTCTTCTTAACCACTGCCTGAAATAGCACACTATCTACTAGCAGGGTAGCTATTATGTTGTCCAAAAAGAACCTAAGAAACAACCCAAGAAAACCATTTAAAGTCCTTACTCACAGATTAGATGAATCTTTTAGGAGAATCTCAAATCGAAATCTTCAGGGGAGCGTTTGTAAAACGTCTCTCCCATTTCATTAACCACAATAAAAAAAGACAAGAAGAAGCGTTCAAGGCTTAAAAGCAACAACATGTTGGTGGTCGCTCAGTCATGTGACTATTTTAGGAGACTATCCGTAGTTTGAAAACAGGTGACAGTGCCCCCTGCTGGTCAATCGTAGGCCACATGCTAATTGCTGTGGGAACGCTGTCTGTAATTCCCAACCGTTTATTGAATCAAGGCGCATGTTTTACATCAGGAAAATCTCACATGCACCTCCAAACAAAAATAGCACATTAAGTAAATAAAATAGTCTCAATTTACTCATAAATGTGAAATGAGGGACAGTTGAGTTCATTAAAACAATTATTATTCTGTTGTATGATTTTCAAACTATTTTATTTCTAGCCTCTTTTATTACATAAAAAAGAATGAAATTGTTCAGCCTATCACAGATAGATGCATTATTTGTTGAATATACCTACGTTAGCGGTTAGCATGGTGGTGGGATAGCTAGTCAAGGTGGTGACACTTTACGACATCCATCAACGTACATCAACTTTCCAAAAAGCAGCAAGCAGGTGTGCATTGGTGTGAATGACTGTAATTACACTCGGAACACAGCCGTCCCCCCATTTTAGGCCAAAGAATGTCAAGGCACACTGCTCCACCTTTGACCACCGGCAGGTAAGTATAAGCTAGCGCCTGTGTTAAACCCAAAGAATTAGAGACATCCACGGCAGAGACAGACACCACTTGAAGCTTCCAGACGCTCAAACATGGACTCTGAGACAAGTAAATTAGATCTCAACTTGTCTCAAATGCTCGTTATCCAATTATTACCCACGGCCTCCGTCACACCAATAAGACGCGACGAGCTAAAATTGGGTTGGCGCTGGCTTCCGCTGGCGTGAGCGCCAGATGAATAGTCGCCTTGTTTCACCATCTTTTCTCAGATGAAACGTCTGAGAGCATGTTGAGCTGCAGGTGCCGTCCGACCGTGTGACCAATCGTGTTAACGAAGGCGCTTGCGTTCGGGCATCCAGAGGAAGCGTCAACGGCCACGTTGACCCCCGGACAGTCACTCGGGTCTTTGATGGAATGGCTAGCGCTGGTGGGAACTAAGCGAGCGCAGGCGTCCACGCGCTGCGTCCGACATCATTAGCAGGGACAGAGACGATGGCGGCTCGGCTAATGAGCTCTGGTGGCATAATTAGCGACGAGCTCGGCCCTCGGCCTGCTGCTCGCGGCTAATGGAGTGAACAAGGCGGAGAAGGCGAAGTGAAGACCGGGTGTGGATTCTGGATGGCTGTGTGAGATCTTCTGAAGAGCTTGGCTTACTCGCCATTTTGTTTTTCTGTTAGCTTATGACTGGATTTACACTGCAGGAGCAAGTGTAATTGCCTTCAATGATGTCGCCAGGTTGATGTGTAAAGAAAGGCAGTCCCCGCCCAAAAATAATGGGGGTTATTAAGATGTGCCAAATGTAGTCATAAAAATGACATTAAATCACTGCCGAGTTTTTAACCGGCTTGGATTTTAGCGCTGACATCATTTTTACATACCTCTTACGTAAGTGCCAATGTTCAACCCAATCAACTTTCCCTTTTAAACTGCTGTGATGTAAATCCAAATTGTGCCAATTAAGAATAGACAAAAAAAGTGAAATGTGTAACTCAAGCTGTACAATTTAAATCCATCCTACTCGTATGAGACGTCATTTAAATGTGACATCTTTGCTCGCTGTCAAAGGTCAAATCAAATGTCCCGAGTACTTGGCCGGATAAGAATCCGTCCCGTTGCGGAGGTACGCTGGAAGATGAAATAGGGGGTTGCAATTTGGGTGTGTTTGATTTGGTCATGAGTGTCACCTATGTGGGAGATTGGTGCCAGGAGGCGGAGTCATGTAATGGCCACGGCTGGCAAGGTCAGCGAGGTGATTGGTCGCATGATCAGAGTAGGGAGGGGGGCAGGCTGGGTCGAGGTCGTGCTGATGACTGTTGTGATTCATTCCTCGCATGCAGGAGCACAACAATCACCAGAGAAAGCTTGCGTTTCCAACGTCTGCTGATAACTGCTTGTTGTTCTGTGGCGTCTCTTTGAAGGAAACCTCTCAAGTGAACTCTCCCTCTGCAGATAGCAGTGTCTAAAAGTGGTGATGGTAGCTCACATTCTTTTTGAGACATGGCAGGCTGAGATCAGTCTGGAGGAGTTCTGTGTCTTTTGCTGGAAAACAGGTTAAGCACCATTAAATGGCAGCTGGTGGCTAATCACAAAGAGTGACGGCCCAGGAGGCTCTCACGTCTTCAGGGGCTCCTCTGGAACCAGATTCACTTAGAACTCCTTCGCCCTTCCCACTTTTGTAGAAAGCTGTGAGCAACAGCTAACCTTTGGGAAAGTGTCAACGGCTAAACATCAACTAGCATGAGCTCGCAGAATTGCAAATATCTTGGGAAGGTCTCGACTTCAGGATGTTATTGGAGATGACCTCACTGTCAGGATGTTATTGGAGATGACCTCACTGTTGGTTTCTATAGTGTGGAAATGTGGAGGAAACATTTTTGACAATGTCATTCAAACATACTGTAAAGTCGTTCAAACTCGTATAAACACAATAGTATAGTCTCCCAAACGTATTTATTTATTTTTACCCATAATGCCGCGAGGTATTAACTTGTGCATACAATAAACACAACCTAAAACCACAACGCCAGACATCTCACTGAGGAAATATTTGGCCTCAGGGATCCATAAACACGAATATGATGTACACGTGCATGTACACGCACACAAAGCAGCACTAATTACACGTCTCCAGGGAGCACAACTGGAGCGAACGTTGCGGCGTCTTCTTGCTTAAGGGTCTTTTTAAGGCGAAGAGGGCAGTGACGTGGACAATTGCTGAATAATTCGATTTAGAGCAGAAAAAAAGGTGAGTTTGTGTCGGCTGACTGAGCCCACCTGGTCCAAGATGTACGGCGGGCCAGGATTACCTTCCTGAAGCAATGTGGAAGAATATCCGGTTAAACCTGAGAAATGTGAAGCTTCAAAATCAGGTCAGAATAGTTTTGATCATGTGACCTGGAGGAACCCTGGAGAACCATCCAACTCTCCCACCCCCCACTACCACTCATGTCTTGTTATTTGGGGTAGACGGATTGGAGAAGTGGGTCATTGTCTCATGTAAACAAAAGCTAATTAGTCACTTGGACGCGGGACACATTGGCTGTCATACATGTGCATGTGTTCATTGATGCTGTGTTTCCCAACCTTAATTGAGCCACAGCAAATATTTTCTCGATATTTCCCCAAAACAAAAATGCCACAAAAAGTGGATGCACATGTCCCTTCTGGAGTTTAGAGGAACAACATTTAATTGTTCTGCCTGTCACGATACGTTGCTACCTTAGATAGGCGAACAAGCATACAGTGCCATTGTACGTCATTTGTAGTCAAGAAATATTTTTGGACCATGAGTGACGTGAATGCAATGAACAACCACTCTGGAACAGAACAGACTGATTCGCTTAGTCTGGACATATTGTACAAACAAATTGTATCATTAATAATTAATAACAGTACTGTTTTTTTCCATGTATAATGTGCCCCCATGTATAATACGCACCCTAAAAATGGCAGGTTGATGCTGGAAAAAAAGCCTTTACCAATGTATAATACGCACCCAAATTTTGACTCCTACTTAAGTCCGTAAACGTCAAATTATTTCAGAAAAAAGATCATCTTTGGGAACAACCGGATGTTATTCTGCCGGTCAGTATCACTGCGCATGCGCTAGCAAACTCGATAGCGAAGAAATGTTTCGGATTTGTGTAGGGTACATTGTGACAGCAAACGAGCAGGTGATCGAGCAAGCGTCTGATACGAGAGCATTGTGTTCGTATGGAGCGTGTTTGAAGTGAACAGCAGAGAAGAAAGTGCATCTGTAATGGAGGCCTCCGTATGATATCCGGATTAAAAAAAAAACATGTATAATGCGCACCCCAGATTTTAGGACAATAAATTAGTTAAATTTTGCGCATTATACATGGAAAAAAACGGTAATAGGGCAAATACATGTTTTCTTTGGTATGTAACCTGTTTAGGGTCGCAGGTGATTATATTTTATTGCAAATTATGACACCTCCATTCATTGAGACCACTGCATTGTTTTGCATGAGTAGTGTCATAAAGTGTCAACATTCAAAATTCGAGCAAGTTACAGTGTCAAAAATCAAGTTAGTCAAATGGGTTCCATGATAAATCAGGACTTGGGTTAAAGCAAATTGTCAGTTAAGGTGTGGGGCTTTCGACGAATTGCAATTTTCCAATAGAATTATTTGGTCACTGCCTGCAATACTGTTCAGTTGTATTTGTTTTTTATTTTAATTTCCCTGGTATATGTATACTACATACAACACAGTAAATGTTTGGGCGCCTTTCAGCAACACCTCACGGTCGTACGGCGCCATCTGCTGTCTAAATACGTCTACTTTAAGTGACTTTTTTTTTTAATGTAAAATAATCAGGGAAATAATTTGACTTACGAGGCCTCGATGAACTGACTGGTAAAGGCTGAAAGAAGAGGAAGCACAAGATGCCACTAGGCCACATTTGAAACTTAACCATTGCAACACACAAACAGTCATTGAGAGTAACGCATTGCAAAAGTAACAAAGATGAACAAAGGTACGGCAGTACTTCACGATCGTGTTATTATACCAGTCAAAATCTTGGTAACATGTAACGAAACAAAATAGAGTATCAAAATATCTTGCTGGCATTTTAAAATCAGACAAATGGTGGAAGCAAATATGAGGAGGGTTGACAGTAACCATCTTTGAATACCTGTTTTAATGTTATTTTAATTTTATTAAAATATATTATTATTTAATAATATTTATAAAAATACTATTAAAAAAGATTTATTTTAATCGCAAAAGTCCCGAATTGAGTCACAAATGTCTGATAAACTACATACAGTTGGAAAATATGATAGAGGAGGAAACAGTGACACTAGAGGTCATTAGCGGTATTGCAGGCGGAAGCTGGCCACCTGTTGGGGACATTGAGGTGTACGTCGTCTCACCTCTTATGAATTCGTCCACCTAACTCCACCAACTCCTGGGAACTTTTTGGACACGTTGTTGCTTTTGTAGGCAGCAAGAGAGCAACTACATGGATAAACTGAAGAAGGTGCTGAGCGGTGAAGATGGGGATAATAACTCGGACGGGACCGGAATACTGGAGGTGATGTCAAGTCGCGCAGCTCTTTTTAGCTTCTTGTTAGCTTCTAAAGGCTAACCACTAATACAACCGTAACAGATGTTAATTTGGAATTGTTGCATGGTTGGTTCATTTGTACTTTTTATTGCAACTATTTGTTCAACCCGACCTAAGAGGAATTCACTCATCCATTCTCTATTACAGTGTGAGCCTATTGACATTTTTTACAATAATAAAATAGAGGTGGTTAGAGTAGCCAAAAAGCGTACCGTTACTTTGGAGGAATATGACTTCAAAGTAAAAAGTTGATCTCTATATTATTATTACTAAAAAAAAGAGAATAACCAGTATAGCAAAATCTGTACAAAAAAAAATCTGTTTTGAGTCAGCAAGTTGTAAGTTGGGTCCGTTTGATATTATAGCCACGTTATAACATTTATTTCATATCGTGTTGCTGAAATATCATTTATCTGAATTAAAATAAATTTAATTACAACAAATATTCTGTGTATGAAAAACCTGTCAGTCATAGGCCATAAATATAGAAGGAAGCAAAGCACTATGATAAAGAACTCTTAGGCTGCTGAGAAAATGTGCATCATTAATCGCTGTTTGTAGACTCGGAATGACATAATTAGCAAATACAATATTTGCATGGAAAACAGGCTAGAATTCCAAAACAATCAAAAGTAAAGTCAGAACCGGGTGTGCCTTCCTTTGTCACATAACCACACATTCTCACTCGAGGCAGTTCTTTGGCTCAAAATGTCAGGATCGCTGAAAAACAACGTCCCTCTGTCACTGTTATCGTTTTTCAAGGAAGTTGGAGCCTATCCCTCTTGGCTGCACTATGTACTTATTAACTTATTAAACTTATTATAAACGTATTAAACGCGGGATCTGATAGGTACATACGAGAGGGAATTTTAAATATTCAAACATTGAATTAACCTAACATGTTTTTCTGGCTTTGAGCTAACAGCCACTGCAGTAGTAAATAATTTTGGAAATACTGAGAAAATGCGAATGAGTTTCTGTAATTAATTGTGTTTAATGGAAATGATGATGATGTCATCTCTTCCAGAGAGCCAATCAGGCTTCGACACTGTCTTGGGGGACAAGGATGAAAGGCTTCTTTTTCTGTTTCATTTTTGGGGTTCTGTGCTCCATTTTGGTGAGTAGATGTGCCTGCCTGTGATGTCATACTTGTCGTGGGTAGCTAAAATTCAGGCAGGGTAACGGAAATAGTTTGGACATCTCTGGTCAACCTCTTGCACTGGTGTTTTGTTTCAGGGCACATGTATGCTGTGGTTGCCTTGGTTTGGTCTCATTGTGTTCGCTGTCCTGTACACTGTGGGAAACATCTGCGCTTTATCCAGGTACACATTGTGCAATCACACCACCGCTGCTTTCTTGATGCATCGTCCAACGTGCCTTTTTCTGGTGTGCTTTTAGCACCATGTTCCTGATTGGACCGATCCAACAGTTAAAGAACATGTTTGCCAAAGAACGAGCACTGGCCACAGTCATCATGCTGGTGAGATGAGAAGGATTGTGGGATGTCATCTATAACTTGCTGGGATAATCATTAACTTTGTTGAAAACTGAAATAACAATCACTATATATTTCTGTCTGCAGGTGTGTCTGGTGCTGACATTGTGTTCTGCTTTCTGGGTGAGAAATTCATCTAATAGTTTGACAGCCATGACATAAATATATAGACATTATTCTTTCTTGAGTTATTATATGAAAATATAGTTGGAGATTGAAAGCAGGTAGTTGGAAACAGTATTTTTGGGAGGAAAATGAAATAAATACTTGTGTTTTTTTAGCCCAGTTACAGAAAATCAAGCATATGTGAAAAATTCAATTCGTTAAATAACAAGAATTTTAAAAAAATGCCCATCGGAGACCCAAAAAGGTTTCTTGAGAATAGGATGACGGAATATGGCTTGCAATTTGGACACGTTGCATATATTTACTGAAGTTTGTCTCCCTCTAGTGGAAGAGCAACGGCCTTGCACTGCTCTTCTGTGCCTTGCAGTTTATAGCGTTCACCTGGTAAGCTTTGGTGCACATGTACAATGAGATTTGGCGGGGTGGCTTCATGTTTCTCTCAATGCTGAGTTGACAGCTAAGTTCAATAATAATACTTTATTTATATGATACATTTTAAGGGACCCTTAATATATACATTGTTGACTCAAATCAGAGGTTCATCATTAGACATTGTCATTGACTGCATCTTCACTGCAAAAATGGAAAGAAGACAGCTTCTTTTACAATTAAATGACAATTCTGCTGCTTTTTTTACCGCAGGTATGGCCTGTCTTACATCCCATTCGCCAGGTAACGTGCACACATACATGCATATATGTATCCAAGCTGTAAGTGGTCCAAAACACAAAAGTGAGGTTTGTCGTCTTTGTGTATTTCAGGGACTGCATCCTCAAATGTTGTTCTGTGTGTTTCTAAAATGTCTGAGTGACCATTCAGGATGCTGGCCAGGTGTGGTTTCCATGGAGACAAATTGTATTTCCATATTCTGTATGTTACTTCCCCACCTGCTTTCAGCATAGAATGTTATTTTTTAAAATCTGCTCACTTTTTTTCCTCTGCGTATTTCTGTTATTTATTACGATATCCTGTTTTTACATTTTTGATCAAGTCTGTTTATTGGTTAATTGGTAATTTATTTAAGAGCAAACTGTATATCGTGGTAGGATAGAATTCTGATCTCAAAGTGCTTTACATAGTTGCTGGGGAATATATTCTCATTCAGCTTTATTGTCCAGATATTTCAGAGCAAATTTTCTTTTTTGTTTTTGTGAATATTTATATTTGTTTTAGAACATTTAAAAAATGACCCCAAAAAAAATTCATGATCACTGAATGCTTAAAATGTGACCTCCAAAGCAAACCAAATAAAACAACAGCATTTCCTTGATGCTGAAATTTTTATTCAAATGCTTACGTTGGTCGATTTATTCCTTTCGATGTTGATGTGTGGCCTGCCGATGTTTTCCTGCCGCTTTAGTTCACGCCGTCTTCATGCCCGCCGACAGGCTAAAGCCACTAAATCTCCCCGCTGATTAAATCGCACACACGGCACACATGCACAGATCAGGTGTCGTGTGTTTCCAGATGTTTGACCTCTTGTCAGTTTCACGCTTCTGCCCGCGTGTGCGCGCGTCCGTGTGGTTTCATTCAATGTTCTCTGCTGACATTTAAATGTTGGTGTGTCCCTGCCGTTGATACTTAGGAAAAAGTTCAATCAAGAGGAAGTCGTCTTTTCATCCTGTTGGAGCATCTCAACAAGTGGCAATGGCATGAAAGTAGGAGGACAAATTGTTTTTGGTTTTAACAAGCAGTCCTTTCTGGAATGTGTTTTTTATTTGGCCACATAGATGCGCTCTCGAATCCATCATTGAATGTAATTGTTGGTGTGTTTGCATCTTGAGCGGCGAGGGAAGGAGGAGCTTCGGCCGACGGATTATGTTCCGTCGCTCACTGCGCTCTCTTACATCTCCACCCAAACACTTGTTAGCGCTCATCTTTTTTAAGTCCATCTTCTTTGGGTGATTGTTTTTCTTCAGAACTCAGGTAAGTCTGATTTTTCTCGGCTGTTAAAATCTTTTTTTTTTACCTAATGACTACAATTTCTTCAAGTATTCACATGTATTTCTGTATCTTCTATGTTGATGTTTTCATCAGTATCATCAAATGTTCTGGTTTTGTAGACCGTTCTTTTCTGTAGATGAGGGACCAAATTTTGAAAATATATATTTTTTCAGAAGCTTGATATTACATATTATACAGTATAGTACCAGTCAAAGTTTTAAACGTACTTTCTCATGCCAAGATTTGCCAGGCAGTTTCATACAAATGAATTCTGATATTCCGAAAGTCAGTTGGAGATGGAATCGGTGACTAAACTCTGCCATTGTGTCGTGCAGATGAAAGTGGAACGGCGACAGGACGATGACGAAACCTCATCGCAGCCCTGCATATCGCGACTGCTGACCGCGGTGGAGAATGAGCTTCAGGCCGGGTGGGAAAAGGGCGACCCCACAGAAAGGGGACTCCGAGTCACCCTGGAGGACGCCGAGCTGTGGAGGAAGTTCCAACACATCACCAACGAGATGATAGTCACCAAGACTGGCCGGTAAATAAGACTGAGAGCTCGAAAAGAGCAAAAATGTACAAAATTAATTTTAGTACGGCTCAAGCTACATGGTAGTGAAAACTGCATTAGTCCGGAGGAATTTCACTTTATCGGGCCAAATATTGATTATTGTCTTGCTCGTTTATCTTGCCAATGATGTACAGTGACTGCAAGAACCATTACTGACATGCTCTGCAACTAGATGGAAGAAGGTGCCAGTAAAAAAAAAAAAAAAAAAACACAACTTTTTGCGATTAAAAACAGTCATTTATTTTAGGTTAGGGTTAGGGGTTAGGGTTAGGTAAATAGTAAATTATATTTACCGTTTTTTCCATGTATAATGCGCGAAATGTAACTAATTTATTGTCCTAAAATCTGGGGTGCACATTATACATGGGTAAAAAAAAAAAAAAAAAAAAAAAAAAACTTTTTTTTTTTTTTTAAAGAAATTAAGAAAATCATGGTACAACAATTTTTGAAGAAAATCCTGTCACTTTACAACGTCACTTTCCTCTCTTTTCATTTTAACCTAACTGATCACGGTGGTGCCTTTCTGGGCAGTCAGAGAAATCAACGCCAACAAAAGTCAAGTTTATTTATTTAAAAAAAAAATACATCCAGCCTAGTTAAGAAATCACCAGAAAGATCACCATGACAATTGTGAATAATAAATAAATAATTATTATATATATTATGTATATTATTATTATAATAATAAATAATTGTGATAAATAACTGGAACATCACTCAAATATTGGTGATCCCGTTGAGAGTCTCACATATTTCTTCGCTATCGAGTTTGCTACTGCATGCGCAGTGATACTGACCGGCAGAATAACATCCGGTTGTTCCCAAAGATGCTTTTTTTTTCTGAAATAATTTTACGTTTACGGACTTAAGTAACCCGGCCGGGTCATACCAAAGACTATAAAAATGGGACCCATTGCCTCCCTGCTTGGCACTCAGCATTAAGGGTTGGAATTGGGGGGTTAGATCACCAAATGATTCCCGAGCGCGGCGCCGCTGCTGCTCACTGCTCCCTTCTCCCCCAGGGGATGGATCAAAATCACACAGGGATGGGTGAAATGAAGAGGACAAATTTCACCACACCCAGATGCGTGTGTGACGATCATTGGGACTTTAAAAAAAAAAAAAGTCAAAATTTGGGTGTGTATTATACATGGGTACAGGCTTTTTTCCAGCATCAACATGCCATTTTTAGGGTGCCTATTATACATGGGGGCGCATTATACATGGGAAAAAAACGGTAAATAGTAAATTATTATATTATAGTTCTGGGAACTCTTATTAATTTGTTTATACAAAAGCAAAACATTTAGTCGAATTAAAAGGATTATTAAAGTTTGTTGCGTTGAAAATTTATTTATTTAAATTTATTCCATCTAACTTAATTGCAGTGTTTTCATTCGTCTAGTACGTCTTTCTTTTCTTTGACCACACCAATTATCTTAAAACATCTTCACCCACTCGAGATCACTCAAGAAAAAGCACATATTGCAGCTCCAGCAAACACATTGTAACCTCTAATAGCAAATGGGTATTTTTTTTTAAGGGGGGGGGGGGAGGCAAAATGCAGAGCAGACAAATTATATTAAACATTACCATGACTTGGATATTTAAAATATTGAAAAAATGAGGCTCATCCAATTTATACCAACAAAATTCATAAAGACCAAAAGCGATTTTTCATTTGCTCATTTGTCATGTGCTTGTTCCAGACGCATGTTCCCTGTCCTGAAGTTCAACGTGTCAGGTCTGGACCCGGGTTCCATGTACTCCTTCCTCCTGGACTTCATCCCGGCCGACAGCTGCCGCTGGAAATTTGTCAACGGCGAGTGGCTGACGGCCGGCCAGGCGGAAGGAGGCGGCGCGGCTCGGGACCAAGTCGGCATCTACGTGCATCCGGACTCGCCCAACTTTGGAGCTCATTGGATGAAGGAGACGGTGACCTTTGACAAGGTCAAACTAACCAACAAACGCAATGCGGAAGGACAGGTATCCAAGAATGAGCCATTGCTTTTCTTTTTCATGCTTTTTCCTAAGTGTTTTAACCATTATCCAAAATATGAATATTTCAAAGAATAAATGATTATCATAATAATTGTATAGCCATTTATTTATTTTGTGCTCTTGTTCCGCTCTTGTTGTATTGGAGTGGGAGAGAGCGCAATGCTTGGAATAATCCACTTTAGCAGCTCTTCTGACACACTTCACCTGCGTGCCCCCTCGTAACCACGGGAACGCCATAAACACATCTTAATTGTTTGGCCGCGGTTTAATGCACTTCCTGTGTTGAAGTTCTTTGTCATCATCCCTCAGAATCCCGCACACACACTCAGACACACACCGACCGGGCAGTAAAGTGGGGTTGAAGTTGCACTGTAATTGAAAAATTGCATCTTATTTTGTGCATTATGATAATTATGGGTTTTACTGGGAAATCAATTTACCCATCATGTCTGAGGGAGATGAGAGCGAAGATAAACTAAATTCAAAGAGCCAACACTCCAGCTAACATGGTGGTGGTGGTGGTGGTGGTGGTGGTGGGGGGGGGGGGGGTAGCATTGTATTTTCGCGCTTATTTCAAGAAAAGTATTTTGACTAAAAACCATGACTTTAGTCTGCATGTGCAAACTTGTGCTTTTCTGTTTGTCTTCCAGATTATGTTAAACTCCCTTCATAAATACGAACCTCATCTGCACATAGTGTGCGTGGGCTCGCAGCGTCGTCTCGTTTCCAACGTGTCCTTCGAAGAGACTCAGTTCATCGCCGTCACCGCCTATCAGAACGACGAGGTACGGTTATGCGTGATGTGTCATTCAAAACCTGATCGAAAAAAATGCTCCGGAAAAGCGTATGAAGTTTATGTGGGGGTTGATGAGAGGCAGAAATGTGTCGTGATCACCATTGAAGATGATTTGGATGTGTCTGCTGGATGCACCTCATAATATTGTTTGTCCTTCAAAATGCTTACTCTTTCTAATAAACACATCAGAAGATGTAGCCAGAAAAATTGACTTTTTTTGTTTTTTATTTTTTTTTATAACAGATCACAGCTCTGAAAATCAAACATAATCCTTTCGCCAAAGCATTCCTGGACACCAAAGACAGGTGAGAGTGAACAAACAAGTTGCCTTGTGTTTAACCCTTAGCATTTCCACCCAGGATGTTAGCATGCTGTATGATTAACAATATGATTTTTCTTTTTTCCATTATGCTGAACCCAGGAACCTGGGTGGGCGGGGCTTGGCAGAGCAAATGGACGGTAATGTCGGTATTCCACCGTGTGAGTTCCTAATTTCAGAATGAAAGTGTGAACACAATATTAGAGAATATGACCTATTTAGTATATTTCTTCGATCTATATCTGTTCCATTCTGTGTGACATATCTCACAGTTGAAATGGAATCTCTGCCATAACTCATCAGGTTGGTCTCTGTGTTCACCGGGTGGAGGTGCAACTTTTTCTTATGGTGGGAGCCTTCCACTTCCATCCCATCATCAACACGGATACCGGCACCGTGGTTACGCTGGGCGACACTCTCCCTATCACTACCTGCCACACTGCTCGCACCCCTCAGGTAACTGCAATTAAATAGAATAAAAAAATCACAATTTAATGCTGCAATTCATTGTGCTGCTCCTTCCGGTGTGCCTGCCTTGGCCACCAGGTGGCAGTAGAATACTACGATCATGCCTCAGAAAATATGCCTCAGTATTGTGATATATATGATTTCCTGTATGTCAAGGTGTTCAGGTGTTATCAGAGGGGTGGAGCTCTACCTTCTCCCATCCCCCGACCAACAACATGCCTCCAACTTTGGCCTCTAACAGCTCCAGGTGAGGCCCCGCCTACTATTTCAGATCACAATTTCATACCAACGCTTGTGTGTGTTCAGCCAGTATCCTTGTCTATGGACAACTGGCTGCAGTGAGATGAGCCCCTCCCCTTTGCCATGTGAAATTTTGCAAGGATCAATGAGCAGCGAGTACGTCATGCAACCTCATAGTGGTAATCGAGCTGGTGGAGCATGGTGGGCTTCTGACCCTGCTCAGTCTCTCTAACAAGGCACATGATTGCTTGAACAAAATTCACCTTTGACCTATGGATATCTATTATTTATCACAGGCCTTATCTGTATTCATCATTAATCAGCATCTCTCATTAGTGTACACGCAAATTATGTTCATCTGGAAAAACTTAGTAGTAGTAAAGTAACACAGCACACCCTCACCCATTTTGTCAGCAAAAAGGCAGCAAGATGCCAGTGCACCAAACATCATTTCAAAGCCAGTAGGTAAGCAGACCTGCAGTTTAAGCACATAGTGGATTTGTATTAGCTAACACTTATATTAGCATTAGCTTGCTGTGATGTCATAATACAGTTCGGCTAAGTTGTCGACGTCTATTTGTGTTTTGTGGTGTCGTGTGGCATCCTACATTATTTGACAAGTGTGATTCGGTGTCTTGGTAATGAAAATTGTCTGAAGAGAAGAGAAAATCAAAACATTTTTACACCAATATAGGCAGAAAATTAAGATGGAAGACTTTGTTACTAAAATACACAGTTAATGGGTGACCAAGAATTACCTGACTTTTTGGATACAATAAATTAAGTCATAGTTAAGTATAAGTATATATTTAGCTCGCATACTGATGGTGGGTTAAAGTATGGGTACTTTCTTGTCAATCATTTGGTCCACTGAGCATTTCCATTTTAAAGACTCTAGCAGGATTTGTGTGGTTATACAAATGAGAATTATGTATTGGAATAAACCTGAATGTATTTGACATACACATTTTAACAAATTTATCTTGACCTCATTGACAAATCTGTCTGATTTAAAAATTAAACAAGGCCTCTGTGTACAAAGGTCTGCTCAGCCCTGCTCTAAATCAGTTTATTTAGTGTGCTTTTTTTTTTTTTTTTAATTATGATGTTTGTCGTGTTTGTTGAAACCAGTTTAGCTGTTGCACAGTGCTTTCCCATGTTTCTATGGAGTAAAATATAATGATAATAAATAAAATCTAATAACTGTGTTGAGTGATTGGTGTAGACTTTTACTTTATACAATGTGCATTTGTCCCAAGGAGATGCGACTCCGACGTCGTTTCAGAAGTAAGACTCGATGGAAATATAAAATAGTTGATGAAAATGTCCGCTTTATCCGTGTTGTGTTTCCACTATTCGCCGATAGTGGCACTACTGTGCCCACAATGTCTCTAGGATGCTAAAAATCATCGAAGAAGATTTCTATACCGGAAGTCATATTAGTACGACCCGGATGTTAATTCCGCAAAACTTGATTTGAATACTTATTTTCTTCGATGCAATGTTGGAATAAAGGTACGTTATAATATATATATTCAACGATTTTATGTTCATAGAGTTCAGATGTTCAAAATCGAGTGTAATTTGGTAATATTTCACTTGAAACAATGAGATTATGTGCTAATTTAGCTTTTTAGCCGCTACTCTTTTAGGACACATGACCGCGCGACTAGAACGATTTCAGTCAGTGCTCCACTACCTCAACCCAAACAAAAAACGCTGACGAAGCTATCAATTAATATTTCAAATAACGTTGCTCTTTTCATAGCACCACCGTGCACGACAATCATTCAATGATCGCTCTTATTTAACAGACGGTGTACATTGATTTTCATTCAGTCTATTTAAATTCAAACGTCGGTGGCCATTCAATTGAATGAGAGATATTCCTTTTCCTATCCCTAACAGTTATGAAGAAATATAAAATAATACATAGTTATTCAAATTGAAATACCCTATGACACTCCGAATTATGTTTTGGCCATGGTTTTAATATGATTCTCCCTAGGTTCTTGGATGAAGGCATCATGGCTCACATCACTATCAACCAGTATCTCCAACAGGTGACGTCAACAACATGAAACCGAAGTACAGTACATTCATGGATGTATTCTTCAACAAGCTTCTTGTCCTCCTTACAGGCATATGAAGCTATTGACAATCAGAAGGGGACACACTGTGCTGACCTGCTTTCCTTTAAACACCCCCACGTAGCCAACCCCCGACTCCAGGTGTGTTGAAATCTACAAATAGCAGGGGTGTCAAACTCGTTTTTTTCGTGGTCCGCATTGTAGTCATAGCTTCTTTCGGAGGGCCATTATGACTGTCAACCCAAATAAATGTATGAGCACCTCATATTAGATACAGTAAATCTACAAAACAAACTGACAAATAACTTGTTTTCAAATCAGATGAGTAAAAACTGGTCAAATATTTGAAAAAAAAAAAGAGATATTAAAAGAGAGACGCCGATGAAAAACAGTTTCACGACTGACTCAGTAAGCTGCTGTCATGTTGACATGAATCATTTTTCGCTGAGGGTATAACATTTATATCTGTGAGGATTGCAATATTTTGTTAGCCTGCTTCTGTTGATTTGCATTGTGCGTTAGCATTAAGCTAGGACAGCTACCGTTGTTAAGAAAAAGTCAACTTGTGAATGATAAAGTTAAATAGGCAGAGTGCACTGTACATCTATAATTGGTCAATGTTTGTGTTTTAGTTGGCCAATCCAGAGGACAAATGTCAACAGGTTCTTGAGCCGCCGTACGACGAGATGGTGGCTGCTCATCTCAGGTGGGCTGAGGTATTGGCTTCATGGCGTATTGAGAAATGATCATAGTCTGTATCTCACGGCAGTATTTCTCATTTGCCAGGTGTACATACGCAGTTGCTAATCATGACTTTGTCGAAGCCTACAAGTTCCAGACCATTGTCGTCCAATATCCTTTTTGACGGCATCAGCATTCAATCAATAATCAGTTCTGATCTCGTCTCGCAAAAGTCACCGTCGCTTCCTTGACTTCTCACGTCCTTTTTGAGAGCATTTCAGTCACACAAAGAGGAAAACTGGTGAGTGGCAACTAAAGCAGGTTACGCATGTAATAAGAATTAATCCCAGTTTCAGCATCTTTCCCATCAATGTCGAGGCCCAATTGTCGGGTCATGTCTCTAAAAAGTGATTCTGACCAATTATTTTGTGGTGTGGTTTGTGTTAAGGTTACCCCCGCCCCTGATCAAACATATTGTGCCTTCTCCCTTCCGCCTTTGTTTCTTTTAGGGCGCTGCCTGTAATGTTCACTGTCACTCTGGATCTCAGAATATTTGCCAACAATGTAAGTGACCATTTTAGCCCTGCCAAAACTGAAAATGTTGTGGTCAATGTATTGAGCTTAATTGAAACTGAACATCGACTGTATGTGGTTGCAGGCAGAGAAGCAGTTGCAACAAAAGGGCAAAGGTCAACCGGGCGAAATGCTGGAAAAAGCAGCCGAGCAACTTATGAGCTGCTTTCGAGTTTGTGCCAGTGACAAGTCAGTATTAATAATACATCAAACTTGTAGAGCTTTTTTTTTTTATCAATCGTGTGACCTGTGTTACTATAAAGAACAAAAACTTGGGATTTGAACAGGGGTGTGTAGACTTTTTATATCTGCTGGATTTGGCATTCTCTCCCTACCTGGCTCTCATCGCCGCATTCAACTTTTCCCTTGCAGTCGAGCCGGGATTGAGGATTCAAAGAAGTGGGGCATGATGTTTCTCAGCAACCAGCTCTTCAAGATCTACTTTAAGGTCTCAAGTCTTTTGCATCTACATTTTTGACTGTGGCGTTGTATATTGATGCTTTGCAGATGTGTGTTTTGGGAATCAGATCAATAAACTGCATCTGTGCAAGCCGCTCATCAGGGCCATCGACAGCTCCAACTTGAAGAACGATTACAGTCCCGCTCAGAAGGTCACCTACAAGTACTACGTGGGCCGCAAGGCCATGTTTGACAGTGATTTCAAACCAGGTAGCTTCAATCACGATGGCATTAGAGCAAATCAAGATAAGCGTCGGACGTAAAGGCAATTGTCATAACTGTGCCCCTCTCCCCCCCGGTAGCCGAGGAGTTTTTGTCCTTTTCATTCCGCCACTGCCATCGTGCCAGTCAGAAGAACAAGAGAATGATTCTCATCTACCTGCTGCCTGTCAAGATGTTGCTGGTCAGAAGGCTTACCCCTTGAGGGACTTTGACAACTGTGGTCAGGAAGAGTCAAAATAGTCTAACCGCTATTGCTAACGTTTTAGGGCCACATGCCGACGCTTCAGCTCCTGGAGAAGTACGACCTCCTGCAGTTTGCGCAAGTCACCAAAGCAGTCAGGTGGGTTGTGCATTTATGGAATTAATACCGTACCTATTATAAACTCGTGAGTAAGGCATTCGTTCAAAGGGTGACGGTAAATAGTCACCCATGAATTTAACAAATAAGAAATGATAAAGTAGCAGCACACAATAGTAAATACTATAAATTGTCAACCATGAAATGAACAATTAAGAAAAACAAATATGAAATAGTAACACACATTCCTCTTATTCTTATTCTGGACTTCCCAGAAACGCCCACGTGAGCCAGCTCAAATTGGTACCTGAAAAATTTAAATTCAGTTTGAAAATGGACACCCTGGTTTACAATGGTAAAAGGATGGAAGCTCACAAAAAAAAAGTCACATTCAAGCAATCCTTGATTGTCTCCTCACCTACATTTGCTAAGTCCTCTTTGTATTCCATTCTGAACTAATTACCGTGTGTGTGTACATGTATCAGTGACGGGAACCTGCTGTTGCTGAACGAGACGCTGTCCAAACACGAGACCTTCTTCATCCGCTGTGGCATCTTCCTTATCCTAGAGAAGCTGAAGATCATCACGTACAGGAACCTCTTCAAGAAAGTGTGAGTTTCGCCGTCACTCTTGCAATGCGCTGAGAGAGAGCGGCGTGAGCCCCCCCCCCGAGGGTGTGATTCCGAGCTCTACTTCTCATCTCTGGTCAGGTACTTACTGCTGAAGACCCACCAGTTGCCTCTGGACACATTCCTGGTGGCCCTGAAGATGATGAAGGTAGAAGATGTCGATGTGGATGAGGTGCAGTGTATACTGGCGAACCTGATTTACATGGTGAGCGAGCGAGCGCACGGACGGACAGACGGACGTGGGAAGGAACACTGACACGGTTTCTCTACTCTTAGGGTCACATCAAAGGTTACATCTCACATCAGCACCAGAAGCTCGTGGTCAGCAAACAGAATCCCTTCCCTTCGTTGTCTTCAATCTCTTAACCTACATTAAGCTTAAACGCAACCCAAAAAAACCTTCTTTTTTTTTTTGTAATGTGCTGTAAACCATGAAATGAAAGAGACTGCTTTGTATGTTCTGTGAGTTCCTCTCTCTTCAACATTATGACTTGAGGAAAAGACATTTAACTTCATTGTGGATTTAATGTTCAGGTTTTATTGTCTGGATTCAAACACAGCAGGAACATCTTTCACGGTAACATTTTATTTCTTCAGTTTTGGGGAAAGAAAAAAGGCTATTCACATTTCACCATTTTGACTCTTCCTGACCCCAATCTCCATCAGTCCTTCAAAAGTTTCATCATTTTATGTGGCCCGCTAAGCACATCACTTACGTTTCAATCCATACAATTACAAATTGAGCTCACTTTTAAATGCATATTTGCAAACAAGCAGATTTAAAAAGTAAATTGAACAAACTGTTGTCCTTGATTTCTGATTTCGAGAGTTATCCAACAATTTGTTGTGTGTAGGATGAAAACGACCTCTGAACTACAATTTGGCCAGTGACTAATGGATTTGCTCGTAATATACAGAAGAGGAGCTCCTTGATGATCAAATATGTGACACCAGAAGGTGAGCGGGTCCACTCATGAGTCGTCTCAGTTTAGTTTCTTTTGGACTGTTCGGTTGTTTGGTCATGTGACTGAACGGCCTCCAGGTGCTGTCTGATCCACACCAGGTGTCGGGACACTTTGGTAAAGACCAGCCCGTTCTCCTGACAGCCTTTAGGTGGCACGATGAGCAGGCCTGTGAGAAACGCCGTCCCTCGTTCCACCGTGGCGAGAGGCATAGCGGACAACAGGCCCCCGCCACATTGCGGAGCCGTTGATCTTAATCTGTCGCGACTAACCGTCTTGGTCACTGTTTTTCCAGTCCGTCCCATCACGCAGAACATTTTATTGCTGAGGGCGAGCGAGACGTTGAGCCGGCCGCGACACTCGTCCAAACTCAGGTAGATGAGCTTCTGGTCCAGGTGTCGGTTCATGCTTGCCGCCAGCGCGGTTCTCCCGGAATACATGAGGATGTTTTCACTGAAATCCTTGGTGGGCAGACACAGGTGGCGTAGGAAGGGGCCGAGAGGCAACGGGCCGCTCAGCTCCAGGAAGGCCAGATCGTTGTCGTGCCGGTTGAGAACGAAACGTTTGTGAAGATGGATAGCCTTGACGGACATTGTTTTATCCGTGGCACCTAGGAGAAAAGAGCTAAACCTTCATCGGGCTTTGGAGATATTTCGAAATGTTGACTGTACCGGCGATGATGAAAAAATTGGAGGGTTGAGGGTCTGATTCCTGTAGGAGGCAGCTGGCAGCAGTTAGGACGGCGCGCGGACCCAACAAGACACCGGCACAAAGTTCCGTCCCGCCGCTTCCCAGCAGCAAGGCCTGTGGACGGTCGATCATTTTAAAATGTTCCTCCATGTTCTATGGGCTTTACCATTGTAACAAAAAAGGTGGTTCTGTTCATGTCACCTGCCAGGGACAGTGTCCATGGTGACACATGGATGCTCCCTGAGGGGAGATTGGGAGTCTTCCGCAGGCAAAGTCCGCTGAGGAAGACCAGATGTCAGATTTAGGTCAGAGGTCAAAAGTGTACGCGAGTGCTTGTTGCCGTTGAAGACCTTCAGGCAGGCAGCTTCGACCATCACTCTGCAGTTTGAATCCTGCCACGCAGGAGCACGTGAAGGCGTAAGAGGTCGACGTGCACAGCTGGTGACAAACATTTGGGCCTTCGCTGGGACACGGGAACCCTCCTAAAACACGGTACATGTTGAAGCAGAAGCATCTGAGAGGATGATTTTGCCAACCATCCCTGAAGTTCACCTGCTACCACTTGCGGCGCTATTTGCGGGGTTCTTTCGTTTTCCCGGCTGTTTAGCGGGTCTTCCAGTTGGCATGTGATTCCGTGGTGGGGGGGCGGGCAGGAGCAGTGGAAGCCCATCGTCTTTTTTGTGCAATTCCCACCATGAAGGCAGGGGTTGGGTTTGCACTCGTCCTTATCTGTCACAAGCAAAAATGGCGAGAATTGGAAGTAACAATGGCAAGATTGCAGTACTTGACAGTAGATATGAGAAAGTCATAAATGTGCTTGTTTTATAGCCAAGCAAGTCACGTGACCTCAGCCTGGCTGCAATCAAGGCCAGTTTACCTGCCATGGAAACAGGAAGTGCACATTCCGTAGCCAGTTCAAACAACATGCATTGCTAGTTTGAAATAAGAAGAGAATGCTGTTGGATTCAGGAATCAAGACTACCGTAATTTTCGGACTATAAGTCTCACCGGAGTATAAGTCTCACCAGCCATAAAATGCCCAAAAAAGTGGAAAAAAAAACATATATATGTATATAAATCGCTCCTGAATATAAGTCCCCCCCACCACCACCCAAACTATGAAAAAAAAACGCGTAAAAAATTACGGTATATTAAAACTAGAAAATGATGTAAATATTGCTCCCTAATGTATACCAATTCTATTGACTGGAAATATATAAGAAGAGTGATGATATCTGCAAACGCTTGATTGACTTCTCAACAAGACTCGGTAAGCATTAGTTCTGTTATTTTTTCTTTTTCATACATTTGCTTTGTTATATTTGGCTTTTGCTTCCCAAGATGCTTTATTAATATGTCAATGTTTTCCCAATGCTCAAGAATTCATTTTCTCATGGTCCCATCAGAGAACTTTTGCCACCTCAAAGTAGGTGTGACATCATTGTAAAACATGCTTGAACCATTTTTAACACTCCCCTCCTCATTTTGACCTACCACCAGTCAGCAACATTTCACGGTAATAAACTTACTCGGATAAGTGTCCCAGAACTTGTCCTGTGGAGAAACAAACATGTTGAAAAGTAGAAGCCGAAGACTCGCGAAGGTGTTGCGCTGTACTATTGTTTGTGCTGACCGTCATGCCCTTGTCTTCAAAGTATTCCCTGGCCTCCTCGTAGGAGCAGCGTTCCTCGTGACATTCCCGCTCCAGGTTGCCCTGCAGGAACTCCTCCACAAAGAAGTTATTTGCTCGCTTGGAACGCAGGAAAACGCTTTGTGCGGCCGGCAGATGCAGAAACACTGAAACGCCATGTGACAAAACGATGAGCATTTCGAAAGTAGGTGAGATTTACAACAATGGCGCCAAAAGAATCAATAATTGGAATGCGTTATTTGTAACAGACGCTTATGCACTATGCGACGGTTCATACAAATCGTACTTTGCAAAGTGCTCTAAGGTTAATTTAATACAAGAGTTGTAAAGCTGTGGCTTAATTGAGGACCGATTTATTTGAGGAATAAGCTACGGCAATGCTTATGTAATCCCAAAAGTAAACAATTAAAAAAATAAAATAAATTACCTGGATTTTTTCGTTTCTGTTTTTCTAGAACAGAAGAAACATGATAATCACCCAATATTTAAATATATGAAATTGGAGGTAAAGCTTGAACGGGAAAGATTGAAAAATAACTTGTCATGTTTTTAATTGGACAAGCACCAAGACAAATAACAAAAAGTTGTGCAACAAAATATGGAACACCAAACTGAACTCTTACCGTCTGCTTTTCCGAGGACCTGAAGGACGCATGCCAGCGAGGTGAACGAGAGAAGACACACTCCAGGTAGCGCCATGACACCGAGTGCTCGACGAGTGTCGTCACATCCCGGTCGCGAAGCTCTCGCGCAGTCCTCACACGCTCCTCCATGACCTCCGTGAGTCCCAGGGTCACCTGCTGAATGTTTGTCTGTCTCCATCACATGTTCACGTGTTGACATCAAGCGCAGCCTACGGGTAACGCTCTGTTCTTGGACTCTGACCTCCCAAAACAAGCAGCAGCTCTGTTTGTTCATTTTATTTGTGGAGGGGGGCAGCTCCTGATGGCAACCTAACAAGCACTTGGCTATTCTTCTTCTTAGAATGTCCTTAGTTCATATAAATACTATTCATTCACACACACACGTCGTTGCAGACTTTATTTATGGGCTTTGAAAAATGCACAAAATTGAAACGCTTTGGTGTTCAAGCCAAACTGCATGATTTTACGACTTGTCTCCAAGGAAGCTGTGTGGCCGTCTTATAAATACAGCCTCCTGATTGGGTCACTTTGCCGCCTCACCCTGTCGGCGCCTTTGTCGTTGCGCAACAGAATCTTGCTGACGTATCGGATCCATTTGATGAATTTGGAGACTCGAGTGTAGACGCCATATTTGCCTTCTTTTGCACAGCCTTCACCCCAGCTCACGATACCAGTGACAAAATAGGTGTTTTTGTACGCTGTAACGTGCGGACCGCCACTGTCTCCTCGACACGAATCCATAGCTTTTTTGTCGTAGCCCGCGCAGAACATGTGTTCGGTGATACCGAAAGTGCTGGATTCTTTACAAGTCGGCTGAGGTACATAAGGTACAGTGAGGCGCTGCAGGATCTTGGATGACGGCAGATTTTGAGCAAGACGGCCAAAACCGCTAACCAAGCCGTCCTTCTGCAGCATGAGAACCTGCAAGGAAAAGATGGAGCCCACTTATGACAAACGTGCTTTTACGTACACTACTCGCAAAAAGTTCGGGATATCTTCAACGTGCTCTTTGGATATTATTGACCATGAAACCAAGAGTATGCCAAAAAATTGATATGACAACAGCGGGCTACAAACATTAGGTGACCTCTGTCACAGAGTGTCATCAAAGTTGTCGTATGGTGTTCCACAGGGTTCCATTTTGGAGCCCCTGCTGTTCTCAATGTATTTGCTGCCCCTGGATTCCAGGGAACCAGTGGATCAGTGGTAGAATTGTTGTCTTCCAACCAGAAGTTGCGATCCCCGGCCATTGTGACCGTGTCAAAGTATCCTTGACGAGATACTGAAGTTGCTCCTGATACTACGTCATCAGTAGGCCAATGTGAATTCAGGGTGAAGCACTTTGTGGCCCTTCTATTAATTGCATAGTGGTTTTTAAATTGGGCAAGTGCTGTTTTTTTGAAATATCAGGCAGCTGGCTAAAGTGAAGCCTCTCTTTTTATAACAACACTTAAAAACGGCAATCCATGCCTTTGTTATATTGCAGCGGGATTACTGTAATCCAATTTAATTTGGAGTCAGCCAGTCCTTCCTCAAACTGGAGAATGTAACTCCAATTCTGGCCTGACTGGTTCACAATACATTTTAGAGTTCTTTGTAAGAACATTTACCTTCTCAGCAAAATCCGGATCAGGAAGACAGGCTGGCAGGATGTACTTGGAGAACTTGATGGGCGTAGCCAGTTTGAGGAGCGCAATGTCATTCTCCAAAGTCTCTTTGCGGTAGAGCCTGTGTGTTAGGGCCGAGTCCAGGTAGTGAGTGGCTTCGGTGCCCTCATTTACCAATAAGTCAAACTCACCTGGATGGAGAGAAATTGTGTCATTTTATCACTAATAGTAAAGTTCGGACGGACTCTGATTGGTCAGTCGCACCCACCCAGCCTCACAGAAATATAACGCGTGTGGTTCATGCAGTGCGCCGCTGTTAAGATGATGTATTCGTTGAGGATGGTTCCGCCACAAAAGCCTCTGTCGTTTTCATCCATGAGAAGTGCCTGCATTGACAAAATGGAGGGGGAAAAGACTCACTATGGATTGTAATCCCATGGACGGACATTTATTGCGTGGAAACACTCGGGGCCTGATTTACTAAGATCCAAAATCGCGTGAAAGAATGTTTAGCGCAGGGGTGTCAAACTCGTTTTTTTTCCGCGGGCCGCGTTCTAGTCATAGTCAACTCAAATAAATGTATGAGCACCTCATGTTATATATATAAGCTACAAAACAAACTGAAAAATAATTCGTTTTCAAATCAGACTAGTAAAAACTGGTCAAATATTTTAAAAAATAAAGATATTTTTAAAAGTGAAGACAATTTGCAATTCTAGTAATGACATGAATGTCTTCGAGGGCCATGTGAAATGTTGTGGCGGGCCGTATCGGGCCCCGGGGCCTTGAGTTTGACACCTGTGGTTTAGCGGATTAGATAGCTCAGATGATTTCTCTCGTTATCGTGTACTGTGTCCCGTCACCGTGGGATGGAGAAAACGGAATTTCGGTTTCTTTGTGTGTCTGACATATGAAGGGATTGACAATAAAGCTAACTTTGAACTTTGAGTACAAAAAGTAACTTGGAAGTGTTGTTGGAAGGCTATGACTGGTGAAAAAAGTTAGACATCGTTCAGAAGTTTGCTGAATAGACCGTACGCCGTGATCATTTTTGGATTCCGAAAAATCTTTACACAAGCGGAAACGATCCATTCTCGTCTCGCAATATCTGCCCGGTTAATCGATCATCTTAACGCAGTAAATCAGGCCCTTGGTATTGTGAGTTGATCAACTGTCTGCACCTGCCATGGACATTCTCCTGGTGGACAGTTTTCCCCATTGACTATGCGGGTCATTCCTGCAACTTCAGAGGTGATTTCTTCTTCCTCTCCATATTCAGACATCATTTGTTCACTGCTGACGTTGCCGGCAGGCGACATCTCCGTTGGACTGACAGCGGATGTGTCGTTGGCGTCAACGTGGGTCTGGTTGAACTCGGTGACGTTTCCCTCAGTGACGTTTCCCTCCGTGACGTTTGGGCGCTGGTACGTGAAAATGGTTCTGGTTTTGGTGGAAATTGTAACGCCACATTTGAAGGGCTCTGCAAGAGTTTTGCGGCGTGAGGAAGAGACTCGGAGTATCAGAATGTGACCCATGCCGATTGCCGCTCACCATTGGATTCACAGGATTTTTCATCCGAAGACAGGAAATAGCCATCGGCACATGAGCACTCAATGTTTCCTTGTTCCACCTTGCAGAAGTGCTGGCAACCTCCGTTTTGGTTCTCGCAGAGTTGAGGGATAACTGGGCGGAAACGAAATAGCGAGCAGAGGGTTGGAAAGCTGTTCAGGGAGATGATGAGCACATCTACAGGCTGGGTCGTTCCGCACCAATTTCACAATTGGAACCATCGTAGCCGTGATCACAGTAGCACGTGTACCTGCCAATCCCGTCTTCGCAACGTCCCCTGTGGGCGCAGGGCGTTGAACGACACGCGTCGCCGTCTGGGTCAACCACATAACATTTGGATCAAAAAAAACAACAACAAACAACATTTTCAACAAAGCCTCTCACTTCTTACCGTAGTATACGGCCCAGAATTTGTTCTGAAAATGAGCGAGATCAAATCAAAAAGCATTACTATCAAGTGTAGATTCAAGACAACTTTTGTCAAGTTACATTTAGGGCACAAAAAGCCAGTGCTACCTGGCTAGCAATAGCAACAATACTAGCTTACCGCAACAAGATTTCACCAGGTTACTGACGCTTACATGTTTAAAGAAAAATGTTTTCCAACAGAATATTACTGTTAATTAATGGGCGAGTACCAGCTAATGGCGGTCTTATTTCAAGATATCGAGTACTCACAAAGTCAGCCGATACCCATCACAGTCACTGACACAATTCTTGTGCCCATATCAGGAAGTAAATGGCATGCATAGCTGTCAGAACGATTTTTCAAATATCCAAGGGCATTAAAATTCAATTTCTGTAGCTATTTTACATAAGGTTTGTACTATTTATGCTTAGTGGGCAATATTAGTGTCTTTCTGCCAAAATCTATACAGTTATTTGCCAACTCCACCCTCCGCTAGCTAATGCTGTTGCTAAGCCTCAATAAGTTTGAGGTAGTTTGTGTTGAATATCTAACTTTTGAATATGGTGATTTATGGTACTGGGTGGTTTTAGGATTGTGTATATGCTAAATGCGTGATGTTGGTACTTTATGATTATCTTCGTTTTTAGTGATTTGCTGCCATCTTGTGACATCGGTACACAATGGCAAACCCCTTTTGAGCGTATGTCAACTATTTGCGGTTGTCCACTATTTGCAGCAGGGCTAGTTCATGGACTTTAAAATATTTCAAAATATAAAAATGTTGAGTATATAAAAAAAAAAAAGTTGAGTATTGTCAGAATAAGTGGTGGGTATTAACTATTTTAAAGAGCAAATTTTTAAGGCTAGCAAAAAAGCTAGTATCGACATAAAGCTCATTATTTACCTAAGAGCTAGCAAGAGTTAGCAAGTAGCTTGCTAACTTTGAGATTGGCTTGTTTTAGGTTAGGTGTTAGTGTGTGTTTCTGGAATTGCATATACAGTTTTCTCGTCATCTTCAAAAATCTCCCGCGCCTCCTCCCAACTGCAGCGTTCCTCTTGACACTCGCGCTCCATGTCGCCTTGCTTGAGCTCCTCAAAGTATTTGTTGGCTCGTCTGGCCCGCATCAACACCTGATTGGCCTCATCGTTGCCGAGGAACACTGAGGATGGCGAGAGAATGACATTTTAAAACGCACGGATGAGTGCTGATCAGTGCTGAAGATAATCAGACTTGTACGTCAATCTGTGAATCTTTTTTCATTTTTAATTTGTAACTAAAAATACAAGAATGATCAAAAATGGAAAAACTTGTTAAGTTTAGTCAGGAGCATTAGCAAAGCTAGGTTAGCCTGTTAGCCACTATATTCAAGAAAGCCCACGACCTCCATCCAGCCATTATATAATTATTGAAATCATCTTCATAAATGAGTCCAACACGGAGTCTCCACAGTACCTGGAGAAAGGATCCTAACATCAGGCCGGATCCGGGATTCAAACCCCAAGACACAAACGTGCTAACGTCTTGATCAAAGTCCAAAATTATGAAGAATTTAGCTTTTATGTGCATTTTAGACAAACACACAAATTTTTTTTAAATAATCACTCTTTTTCAAAGTCATACACTAATTGTAAACACTTTGAGAATAATTTTGTCCAATCAGGTGATTGAACATTCATCAGGTGTGGCTCCATATTCTAAACATAGAAGCATTCAAAACAAACACACAAAGCACACGCCTCATCCTACACCCCAACATCCCCTCGCCATTGAACATACCGTGAGCGGCAGCCAGGTGGAAAAACAGCACGCCGAGCGACACTCCACCAAAACAAAACATTACGTCTGGTGGCGAGTTGACTAGAAGAAGTTCTTAGTGGCGAGGGAATGATCTGAAGTCTGAATACACAGCGAGGGGCAGGAAGGGAGGCCGATGACCTCTGTGGGGGGAGGAAGGGGTGTCGACGTGTTCAAGTGGACCCATCTGGATGGGAGGAGATTGCCTTGGCTTCACATACTGTACAACTACCACACGTTGGAATCTGAGACTCATCCCGGAAAAGGAATGTTATGAATGTTAGGACTGTAGAATAACAAAAAAAGATTTTTTTTAGAAATTACCGGTTTTTTTTCATGTATAATGCGCCCCCATGTATAATACGCACCCTAAAAATGGCATGTTGATGCTGGAAAAAAGCCTGTACCCATGTATAATACGCACCCAGATTTTGACTCCTACTTAAGTCCGTAAACGTAAAATTATTTCAGAAAAAAGATCATCTTTGGGAACAACCGGATGTTATTCTGCCGGTCAGTATCGCTGCGCATGCGCTAGCAAACTCGATAGCGAAGAAATGTTTCGGATTTGTGTAGGGTACATTGTGACAGCAAACGAGCAGGTGATCGAGCAAGCGTCTGATACGAGAGCATTGTGTTCGTATGGAGCGTGTTTGAAGTGAACAGCAGAGAAGAAAGCGCATCTGTAATGGCGGCCTCCGTATGATTCCCGGATTTAAAAAAAAATATATATATATATATTTTGTTTTTGTACCCATGTATAATGAGCGCCCCAGATTTTAGGACAATAAATTAGTTAAATTTTGCGCCTTATACATGGAAAAAACGGTATTATGATTATAACTAAACAAAGTTGCATACCATGTGGAAAAACCTTAAGGACAAAACAGAGAAAGAGAAATTGAACCAGACTAATCTGCTGTTGTGGGTTTTGAGTTCTTTGTTTGTTCTATTGGACGAGAACATTTTGAACACAGTTCATAATATCGGCCACATCCTCGTCAGCAAAAATCAGTGTTTTATTCTTTGAATAGATTATTGCAGTGGCAAACTCTTGTTTATCTCTATAAGACCATTCAAATGCAACTTGAAGCATTTATTGCGGTTTTAGTAAATATGAAATCATTTTGAAATGAACCGCGTTCAAGCCTTTTCTCGATTTGTGTTGAATTGTTTTTTTTGTGAGGGGTTCCGATCCGAACTTCAAGAATTCAGAATAGCAAAAGTCAGACAAAAGAACCGGAACAGTTGTTGGTCATTGGAAGTAAGTCGGACTTGTGTGCCAGAATTTCAAAAATGATCCAGGGTCGCTTGTGGTCTTAAAATGTTTTGTGTATTTATTTAGACAGAACATTTGGCTGTCATGAAGGTCTTGTGTGGTATTTTGTCATACAAGCAAAAAAAAAATTCCTTTTGTTGATTCCTAATTTTCATTTTATAGCTTTTTTTGTTTTTCAAAAACATAAGAGCACAAGACATTCAATGACCATATATTTTTTTATTTCGGACCTGAAATTTGTACACACAATGACAAATCATTCCGTCTTAGACGACTTTCTGTTGCAGCATGTCAGGTACCATTGTGTTCCTCGACTCCACCCAGTCAACAAACCTGGCCACGTTAGTGTAAACACCAAAGTAACCCCGGATGGTGCAGCCTTTCCCCCATCCCACCACACCTGAAAGGAAGTGGGTGGTGCCATAGAGAGTGGTCATGGGGCTCCCGTCATCTCCACGGCAGCTCTCCTGGTCACCCGCCAGGTAGCCGGCACAGAGCATGTTGTCGGTGAAGTTGAACCGGGAACTCTCGGAGCACCGGGAATTCTGGATGATGGGTACAGACATCTTGCGGAGGATTGGCGAAATGGGAACCCCCGCGAACACGATGCCTTGGTTGTTTCCTCCAATGGTCCTCTTGCCCCAACCGGACACGGTGTGGTAGCGTAGCAGCAGTAGCTCACGCTGTGCCAATTCTTTGGTGGGCAGGCAGACGGTTATCACGTTGCTATTTAGCGACACGTTTCTACTCAGATGCAGGAGCGCGATGTCGCTGTCTCCCGTCGCTGGCTCGTAATTCTCATGAACGTTCACCGTCGAAACGGGGATTCTTTGTTCCGTGCCGTCGTCAACGTCCAGGTTGTGTTCCCCTGGAAACACAATCAGTCAAGTCAAATGTGTTGAGATGAAAGCATAGCAAGAAGACACGAGGAAAGGAAGTTCTATCGAAGAGAAACAATGATTTGCTCAAACGGATTCTTGGTTTGGGACGACGTCATGTAGTTGCCTTTACCTGCCACCACAATGAGTTTGTCAGGCTTGATGTTGGAGACACAGTGAGCAGCGGTAAGGACTCTGTCGGGACGGATCAGAACGCCTCCACAGTGACTGGCTCCGTTCAATTGAATCAGAACCTAATCGGAAAAAAAATGCCACTATCGTTATAGCGTAACGCTATCTTCAAAATGCAGCAATGTCATATGACTGCCTGCCGTATGGCCCACTTAACGCCAAAGGTCTGGTTCAGACCTCGTGTCAGTCATACTTTACGACGAGAGCCTCTACCTGCCAGGGTAACTCTCCTTTGGTACCATGAGTGGATCCGACAAGCCTCGTCTGATCCATCATGCTCTGATTGTTTGGAGCCAGCTGACCACACGGAAACTCCACTGAAAGACAGAAAGACAATTTCAAATAGAGCTACAGGCACCTCTGCAAAATATTTGTCGCTCGTAAGCACGGGTCAAAAGTTCCCAACGAGGGTACCGTATTTTCCGTACTATAAGGCGCACCGAATTATAAGGCGCAGCTTTAATGAATGGCCCATTTTAAAACTTTGTCCATATATAAGATATATACATTTGGCCCGCGGGCCGGACTTTGGACACGCCTGCTTTAGTGGCTCAATATTGGTCCATATATAAGGCACACCTGACTGTCGGCTTTTGAGAAAATTGGAGGTTTTTAGGTGCGCCTTATAGTGCGGAAATTACGGTCCATGATTGCTTTCGTACGGACTGCAAAATGAGCACCATGTTTTTGGGCGGTGTTCAACGCTCATGATTCAGCTCATGTTGTCTGTTTCTTAGCGGAACTTCAAATTCTTTGTCACTTTTGGAAAAAGTGGCTAAAATGCTTTTGTGAACTAGCGCTAATGTTTGGCAACCGTTTTGTTAGTGTAAGCTAGCAATGATAGAATATCAAATTTGATTGGTTCAGATGATTTCCTTTCAACAGGTCTTTGGTTGAAATGTTCAAATTGTTCCCGGACGCCCACCCTGAGCAATGCACTGTCGTTCATCTTCCCCCAGCATGTAGCCATCGGCGCAGGAACATTTGCGGCGTTTCCCCGAGCCGTCGCAAAAGTGCTGACATTGACCGTTGTGGTAGATACACTTGAGCGAGTCTTCAAACACTGAAAGACGAGAAAGAGGTTCGGCAAAATGAGCAAGGACATCGCCACGCAGACGGGACAAACTTCATTATTTCCTGCAGTACCCATCTGACAGAAGCGTCCTTCAAAGCCTTCGGCACATTGACACCGGAAGCCCGTCTGAGTCTTGACGCACACGCCGTTGTTAGAACACGGGTTGACTTTGCAGGGGTCCCGACCTGACACCGAAATAATTCAGAACACCAAAATCAGCCAAAAAGAACAGGAAGAGAAACTAGTCATTCGAGTTAAGCGCAACTCACCGGGATATGTATCCCAGAATCGCCTCTGTGGAAACAAAGAACAACAAAAACACGGCAATTATATCTTCCGAATAAAATCTTCGTAATGTTTCTCAAGTCTGATGCGGAATCATTCGTACGATAACATTAGAATAAACTGATGTGAGCAATTGAAGGTCAAAAGCAACCACCGGCTGACCGTCTGGGTTTCGTCCTCAAACACTTCTCTGGCCTCCTCGTAGTCGCAGATCTCCTCGAGGCATTCCCTTTCCAGGTTGCCCTGCTTGAGTTCCTCCAAGAATCCAGTGTTTGCTCGTCGCCATCGGCTCAGCACCGCGTCCGCCGTCTGCTTCTCCACAAACACTGATACCAAACGTGTCAAATGATGGATCATAAACTAGGCGAAGTTGTTAGCGCAGTACGTTAGCTAGGCAGGAACAAGTACGTATCCATGTGAAGATGACATCTTTTTGCATTATAAGAGACAAACCTCCAGCTGCAGCCATGTCAAACAGCAGAATCAACAAATAGCAGATTCTCGCCAACATGATGTCCACCGTTTGGCTCCCAAAAATCAAGGCTCAGATCCGCTCGAACCAGAGGCAGAGCCTTTAAACGAGAACTCTCTTACGACCCTCGGACTCGGCAAAACAAACACGTTCCTCTTTTTGCATGAGGTCTGTAAACAAAGCAGAGGTCAACTGGATTTGGATTTTTGCTCATCAAACTGGGAGTCAAAAATATCGCTCCGTACATTCGGCCGTCAGATCTTGAAGGTCTGCCGTGTTATTTTATCGTACCGCGGAAAAGATTCAATCGTCTTTGCTGATTCCTCATCGGCCAATTTGAGTGTTGACACATTTGAAGAACCATACATGATATTTGGACAGAGATGGAAAATGCAGGTCCAGAAAGTTGTCCGTCTCTGAATGATTTTGATGAAACATGGTTGTTAGAGTGTCCGTCTCACAGTCGATAGGTTGGAATCATGGCCTGGACTTCTTGTATGCTGCTTGAGGTTCTTCCTGTCCTTAAAAACCTCAAACCTTTTACATAATTTCCCTTAAAAATAAATGGCTTCGATTATTTTAAAATAAATATGCAACAGATGTGTGTGTGTGCCGAGTTAGCTCATCCCTAACGTCTGTAAATGTATGTTTATTTTCTCGATTACTATTTTCCTAATACTAGTTGTGTGTTTTACTTCTTACCTGTTGCTTGGAGTCGGACTTTTCCATTTTTGGCTCGATGTAGGAGCCAGGACACTCCCAGTCACTTTCTATCAACCTCAACCTTTTCTCCTAAATACCGAGATTTCCTATTTCAATGGCCTTGAAAACTTGTCGTGAACTTTTATTAGCAAAATCCTTCCGACTCTTCAAGCAGGTGCTAAATTCCCCATCCGAGGATTTATTTCATGAAGATAAGTTTACATCTTTTGCGGCCGCATATACTGCACAAAGCAAAAACTGCCTCCGTTGGTGCCATCTTAAAACATTAGATGGAAGAACAAGAAACCGTGGAAGAGGCCATATTGAGAAAAAGCATGGATCAGCTTGATAAAGTTGAGAACCGAACAGGACGAACGTCAACGAGGAATTGAGCGCTTAGGTCATAGGTGTCAAACTCAAAGCCCGAGGGGCCAGAAACGGCCCACCACATCATTTTATGTGGCCCGTGAAGACAAATTTCCCATCGACTTTGTGTCATTACTAAAATTACAAATTCTCACTTTTGAAAAAAATTGCAATTTTTACTACCATTCATCGTTTTTACTAATCTCTGATTTCAAAAGTATTATATTCATCAGTTTATTTACTGTATCTAGAATACGTTGACAATCATAATGGGAGACTCTGACTACGATGTGACCCGTGACAAAAATAGTTTGGCACCCCTGGCTTAAGTGGTTCGGTTGTACAGTGGAAGTTGCGTATCGTTCGTGAGCTGTATTGGCGTCGCCATGCCGTCGTGTATCCACGGCAGGTAGTTGGAGACCCGAGCGTAGATCCCGTAGTGGCCCGGCCGGGCGCAACCCTTCCCCCAGCTCACGATACCCAGCAGAAACGTGGTCTTCTTATACTGGGTCACCAGAGGCCCGCCGCTGTCACCTTTACACGAGTCCGCCTGGCCCGTAAGGTATCCGGCGCAAAACATGTTTTCGGTGAGTTTTACACCGCTCTCCTGGATGCACTGTTGCGTCCGTATCCGAGGCACCCTGAGGCGGCGCAGCAGATGCGAGGTGGGCCCGTTCTCGGCTCGCCGCCCCCAACCGCTCACCGTGTGAATCCTGATTGCCCACAGATCGCGTTCAGCTAAGGATCTTGTGGGCAGGCAGACCGGCACGGCGTACGGCGTGTAAACCACGGGAGAGGCCAGTCGCAGTAGGGCGATGTCGTTGTCGGCCGTTTTCTTTTCGTAGCTCTCGTGCATGAGGATTTGAGTCACTCGGATGATCTGCTCTGTTCCCTCCTCCACCATGGTGTTGTGCTCACCTGTCAAATAGAAAGCAGATAGCGAGCCGTATACAAAATGTCATTCTTTGGGCCACGAGTTTGCTCGAGAAGGTCCGGGATTCAAAATGATTCTTTCGTGGAAAAAACACAATTGATGGTAAAACCAGTTTTTCGTCAGCGCTACTTTTCTCATCGTCGTCGTTCTGACTGACAGGTCACCATGTTAGCCAGCCTAAAATATCATACCTGCAACCACGTTTAGGAACTGGGCATCGGCATCTTCCAGGCAGTGAGACGCCGTGAGGATCCACGTGGGTTTAATAATTACTCCGCCACAGAAACCTTTGCCTTTATAAACCAGCAACACCTAGAAGAAACGCGGTTAAGTTCACAAGACCTGCGAGAATCTCACGCTTCTGTGCAGAAGCATTCGCTACCTGCCAGGGACATTCTCCTTTGGGACACTCGATTCCACCCACAATCCGAGCCCGAGGGTCAAGTTGATTGGCTCTGTTTGGATCTTGAAGGATTGGGGTCATGCCACACGCTATTGAGTCTGAAGCAAATCATATGTACTCGATAGGACGCTTGACGATGACATCACATGAAACGTAACTTTGGAAATACGAACTAACCACCTTTAGCTATGCAGCCCTGACCATCAGCATGCAGCAAGTATCCATCTGCGCAGGAGCAGTTGAGTCTTACTCCCCTCTCATCTTCGTTACAGAAATGCTCACAGCCTCCGTTTTCTAGCAGACATGAGTTTGGCCTGGCACGGTCGTCTACGGAGTACAACGAGATTTTAGGTTGACTCAATCAAAGACGCGTGCGAGGTAGCCTTACCCAGCTCGCAGTTGAGACCACTGAAGGGAGGTGGGCACAAGCAGTTGTAAGACGTCGGCAGGACCGAACAAGTCCCCCCGTTCATGCAAGGACTTGATTCGCAGCTGTCTGGAACTGAGAGATGTCACTTGTTCATAGCAAGTCAAGACTAGCAAATACCACGCCATATTGCACCGGTGTCAAACTCAAGGCCCGGGGGCCAGATACGGCCCGCGACATCATTGTATGTGGCCCGTGAAGACAAATTGTGCATCAAATTTGTGTCATTACTAGAATTGCAAATTGTCTTCATTTTTAATAATGTATTTTTTTTTTAATATTTCACCAGTTTTTAGTCGTCTGATTTGAAAACAAGTTACCGTTTTTTTTCATGTATAATGCGCCCCCATGTATAATACGCACCCTAAAAGTGGCATGTTGATGCTGGAAAAAAGCCTATACCCATGTATAATACGCACCCAAATTTTGACTCCTACTTAAGTCCGTAAACGTAAAATTATTTCAGAAAAAAGATCATCTTTGGGAACAAGCGGATGTTATTCTGCCGGTCAGTATCACTGCGCATGCGCTAGCAAACTCGATAGCGAAGAAATGTTTCGGATTTGTGTAGGGTACATTGTGACGGCAAACGAGCAGGTGATCGAGCAAGCGTCTGGTACGAGAGCATTGTGTTCGTATGGAGCGTGTTTGGAGTGAACAGCAGAGAAGAAAGCGCTGTAATGGCGGCCTCCGTATCATATCCGGATTTTAAAAAATGCTGTTGTTTTTTTGTACCCATGTATAATGCGCACCCCAGATTTTAGGACAATAAATTAGTCAAATTTTGCGCATTATACATGGAAAAAAACGGTAATGTTTTAGCAATTTCAATGGGCTTGATAACAAAGTATTGATTCTGCTTACTGCTGTATGTCCTCCAGAACTCGTCCTGAGGAAACACAAAGCCATGGTTAATTGAATCAACACTTGGTTGGAGATGATGAATTGGATGTGGAAAAATAAAAGCAGGATATACCAACCGTGGTCTCTTGATGCTCAAAGACCTCACGTGCTTCCTCATATGAGCACTTCTCCTCCAGACACTCCCTCTTCAGATCACCCTTCTGCAGCTCCTCCAGCCAACCTGAGTTGAACCTTTTGCTGCGCACCAACACGCTGCGTGCTTCATCTGGATCCAGGAAGACTAAGGAGCAGGCACACTACAGGTTTGAAAAGTCAAAGTGGTTCAGGATGAGATTACACTACTTCCTGGACTTCTCCTTCTCTGACCTGAGGCCAATGATGGCGAGCTTAAGACGATGAGCAAGTTTACGAAGACGCTCAAGCGCGCTGTTGACGCCATGGGTTGCACTGTATGGGGCTGAAGTCCATCAACCCCAACGTTGGTCAAAAACTGATGGGCCTGATGAGAAGACTCCGCCTCCTTTATCGTAGCTGTTTGGGGATCTTTCTCCGTGCCCTCTGCTGGTGAGCATTTAACACTACGGTCACAATGTCTTCCATTTTATTATTGATTGACACGGCAACACATATGTCGAGCTGGAATATGATTGGATAAGTTGAAGATAATATTTGAACATGAGATCAACCAAACACAAAATCAGTTTTTCACATTTTCACCTAATTTCATGTTACGCCAAGACGACAAATAAATCAACATGTTCAAAAAAGGAGAAGGAAGAAGCTATTGCTTGATATTGCTGAAATATGATTGGATAAAAAAAGCTACCGTAATTTTCGGACTATAAGTCGCACCGGAGTATAAGTCGCACCAGCCATAAAATGCCCAAAAAAGTGAAAAAAAACCCCATATATATGTATATAAGTCGCTCCCGAGTATAAGTCGCCCAAACTATGAAAAAAACCGCGACTTATAGTCCGAAAATTACGGTAAATCTAATCTCTACATTCATGTACAAGCAGGGTAGATAAGAGAAATGCTAGGGGGAAAAAAAAGGCTTTGCTAGCACTGATCTCGCACCACCATCAAGATTTTAGCATTTTTACCTGAACAAAATTAGAGCAAACAGTTAACAACCAACAGGAGGAAAAAAAATGCTTATTTGTTCGTTTATTGAGACAAAAGTCACCAGTTGAAAGCAAATATCATGTTGTCGGTTGGCAAATTAGTTTTACCATCTGCTCATTTGATTTTGGATCCAGTCCAGGTAGTTGCTGACTTTGGTGTAAATGCCGTACATGTTGTTGTCAGCGCAGCCGTTCCCCCAGCTCACCACACCGGTCAAAAACCAAGTTTTCTTGTAGCGTGTCACCAGAGGACCGCCGCTGTCGCCCTTGCATGCATCTTGCCCGCCCTTTTGGAAGCCGGCGCAGATCATGTTTCGCGTGACGTTAAGTTTGGTGTGCAGGCGACACTCTTGCAGCGGGACCCGTGGTAGCATCAAGCGCTGGAGCAATCTTGCCGTGGATCCGTGCAGCGACAGGCGACCCCATCCTGACACGATGTTCTGCCGCATTGCCGCCAGGGTGCGGACGAACGAGCTGTTCTTAGCCGGAAGACAAATAGGAACCACGTAAAGTCCCATTTTGATGGGACGGTGGAGCTTCAGCATGGCCAGGTCGCTGTCGAAGCTGGACTGGTTATAACTGCGGTGGATCAAGACTTTAGATACTCGCCGCTTCTGCTCCGTCTTCTCGTCTGTCTCAAGGTCATGCTCGCCTTCAGAGGAGCAAAAAGAAGACAACATTTCCTGAGCAAGCGGCTCCAAGCTTTGCTTTGGATCGATCGTCTTACCCACGACCACGTGTAAGATGTTATTTGGTTTCTTCCATACGCAATGAGCCGCCGTCAGCATCCATTGATCGGATAGGACGATGGCGCCGCAAGAATGCCGGTGGTTCTCAGTCAGGAGAGCCTGAACGGGAGGCCAACGGTTTTTTATCGTCTTTCATTTGTCACTATGAAGGATGAATCCCACCTGCCAGGGACAATGTCCTTTGGGACAAATCTCTCCGTTGACAACTCTCGGCCCAAAGTGGACCAACGGTCGTCCACACGGGACAGCGTCTAGGACAGAGCTAAACATTTAGCGCCAATCTGCAATCATCTTAAAGCAACGTTAGCAATCTGCTCTGACCTTGTGGAGTACAGGTACTATTGTCCTGATCCAAACGGTATCCCGGTGCGCAAAAACAAGTGTATGTCCGGTCGGGAAACTCTTTGCAGAAGTGTTCACACCCCCCATTCCTATAGCGACACCCATGGGCGGTCACGCGTGCTACCAAGAAATAGACACACATCATACATCAGTCCGTAAGCAATCACGCCCATGTGCCGGCGGTGCCTTGCCTTTGTCGCAAGTGGATCCGTGAAATCGAGACGTGCATTGGCAGACAAAAGTGTCGAGCTTGCGAGTGCAAGTCCCGCCGTTCTTACAGGGAGATGACAGGCAGTGGTTCTCGGCTAGAAACCAGAAACATCAGGAAGCTTATCCAAAGCAGCTTTCAAGCTGCGTTCAAACCGACTTACCTGTGTACATTCTCCAGAAGACCTCCTACAGAACAAATGCGGCACATGAGTTGAAGGCAATGGATAAAAACATCTACTGATAGAAGTAGACTGACCAGCTGCTGCGGGAGAGCAAAGATCTCCTTTGCTTCTTCATATGAACATTTCTCCTCGAGACATTCCCGCTCCAGGTTGCCTTGTTTCAGTTCCTCCCAGAAAAAGTTAGCTCGACGGGTTCGATGAAGGAAAACGCTGGCGTTGGGTTTCTCCAAAAACATGCCTGTGTCAACACACCGGATAGTTACAGCAGAACGGAAATATTTGAAATCCCTTTGATGCTAACCGTCTGAGCCTTTGATGCTAACCGTCTGAGATGCGAGAGTCACATCTGTCATCCGTAAGTCTTAACCGAGTTAGCGCTATTCTTGTTTCTGGTTTAGAGGAACCTGGATCATCTAAACTGATCTCCAGTGAGAGCACGTATCAATGTCACCGATGTTTCATCCAACACTCGGTTGAACATCAACGTGATCAATCTGGTTTCTAACAGAAGATTTCAGCCACGTTTCAATCAAAAAAAAAGAGGAAGATAAAGGAGAGTTGGAAAGTTTGAGAAGGCGGAGGACTGACCTTCAGGAAGCCCAATGCATGCTGGGATACAAGCCAAGACTAACCCTAAGAAGAAGAGCGGCTTAGTGTGTCTGCTTGTTGTCGCCATTTTTATTCTGATCCGGACAAAGGTCAAAAATTGACTTGAAAGAGGAGAACGCCGTCGTGCGGGTAAACTGCCCAAATATGGCTCGGCTTTGTTAGTTTTGTCTCTTTGGACTTTGGACTTTTCTACTAATCTGTTTTGGTCACTGCATCAAAGAAGTCACTCAAAGCGATTGGAAAAAAAAAAAACCATCAGCTTGATTTTTCATTTATTATTGACCTTTTTGATTCACTCATGACTACAATGAAAATGTATACTTGAAGTGGTTTCACACGGAATCAGTAAAAGAATCCAATCTGATCCTTGCATTTGTAAACCAAAAGAGAATGGGCAAACTCCTGTCGTGTTTTTTTTTTGTTTTTTTTCAGTACTTCAGACATTTAAGGATGTCTGGGATATAATCCTGAGCATCCCTTAACTGGTCCTTCCAGTCCTGCGGGATGGTGGAGTTGGTGTAGGCTCCTCCCGCTCCGAGCAGGGCCCCCAGTGCAGCTCCTCGGTTGCAGTTCTCTCCTGAAAATGAACGTAAATGTCTCATCATTGTCACAATGTGATCCAGATTATATTTTAGTTCTTAAAAAGTATTTTCAAACCTCCACAGTTAGTATTGGCCAAGATTCCTGCTGCAGGGTCATCATGAAACTGGTGGGCAAGGTAAAACATGCTGGAAAGAGCTCCTGGAGAGTCACAAAAAATATTACAGAAACAAGATTAAATTTAAGAAAGACAACAGGAGGAAAATGATCAGGAGTGGCCCACTGGTACCTTTTGTGTAGCACGCCAGGCCAAGGCTACTGACGGCACTTTGATGGACCTGCAGTCGTTCTTCGGATGCTTCTGGAAATCTAAAGAAAATAACAAATGGACATATGATCAAATGAAACCTTTTCTGGAACCCGGCCCAAAACCAGATCTGCAGTTGTCGGTGCACACCTAGCAGCTTGCCGACTGAACTTCTCGCAGGCGTCCCACACCCCCAGCGTCCTGAGGGCGAGCTCGGCCTGTTGGCGGACACCGGCACCCCCCAGCACGGCGTGAAGTGCTCCGCTGTAGATAGATACGTACTCGGGCACGGATGGGTGGGGGTGGGAGAGCTTCACAAAATCCGCTGCAGCACGGACCTGGAGAAGCAAACTCGTGAGTCATTTAACGTAATGGCTGACGTCCATTTGCGTTCCCGCATCAAAACAGCAGCATGTCGGTGCCATTAATCCAAACAAGACAAATTCCATGAATTAGCCATTAGTCATGTTAATTACCATCACGTCAATACGTGAACCTGTTGAAATGTGAATTACAGTCTGCATCCTGTCTCCTTTTTAAGTAATTTATTTTCCATAACATCTTTTGGATTCGAATTGAACACATTCACACTATGGTGGTAGAAAAGGTTTTACCACCCGGGTGTGCATGCGTGTGACCTCACGGTGCTTGTGTGGTACGCACAGCTTGCTCCTCATTGGCCGAGGCCGACAACAGTACGAAGGGAAGGCTCATGGGGAGGCAACCGATTGCATCCAACTGGCTGTCCGGGGGTGATTTGAGCTTCTTCTTGGAGCGCTCCTCCGCAAACAATAGAACCTTTCGAGAACACAGGGTCCGGTGTAACTGTTTACATATCTGAAGTCATTCTCATTCATTTTCAGCTGCCCAGCCATCGATTGAGCGTGAACTTCCCCGAGGGCAGATGTTGTACCTCCTGGTTGGAAGTCGGTCTGCTGTCCTGCCATTCAGAAAAGAAGGATCGGTGGTAGGACTCGGCGTAGGTGTCGCCGTGCGTGCCGCGTGTGGTCAAGAAGTGAACGTAGTCCGCTAGGACGGCGGCTCGGGCGTCCGGATGCGAGACGTCGGTAAATTCACCGCTGGCCAGCGTGTGAGCGGCTCTCAGGGCGCACAGGACATTTAGCGTGTTGTTGCCTGCCTTCAAACCTGGAAATAAAAATGGGAGATACTTCCAGGTGGCAGAAAGCCTGTGTTTCATCTTCCTTCCCAAAATTTGACCTCACTTAACTTTTTTTTTTTTTTACGAAGCCTTCATATAATTCAAACTACCGTATTTTCCGGACTATAAGGCCCACTGGACTATAAGGCGCACCTTCAATGAATGGCCCATTTTAAAACTTTGTCCTTATATAAGGCACCCCATTAATGCATCATGTCAGATTTTTAATCCAAATCAAATCATTCTCCATTTTATCTTTTTTTATTTCAACTTCAGATGCAACAAATGACTTTATAATTACAAAATAATGATCCATAGTCTTTTTGATTTGTGATTCATAGTCTTCAGCGGGCCACTTATGATTGATTTCATGACACAATGCTTCGGGCCAATTTAAATTTAGGAATTTGGTCCATATATAAGGCGCACCGGACTATAAAGCGCACTGTCGGCTTTTGAGAAAATTTTAGGCTTTTAGGTGCGCCTTACAGCCCGGAAAATACGGTACACCGGCAGCAAATAAGGCCAAAGTTAGTACTCAATCCGGTCATTTTTTTTTTTTTACTTTTTGGTTTTTCTTTTAATTGTGTATGCTATTTTATGTTTGTACGGCGACCTTGAGTGCCTCAAAAGGCGCCTTATAAATAAAATGTATTATTATTATTAATCCATTTCCCCCTTTGCCTCAATAGTTCTGCCTTGGTTTTTGCCACCTGGGAGTGGCCTTGGTACCTTGGTGATAGTGGATGGAACCACTGGACGCTTTCCAAAAACGCAGTTTGTCATGAAGGATGACGTTACCAACCACCTCCTCTCGGTTGGCTGCAGACGACCAGGAAGTGCGCCCGCTACCAGCTTCATCAAATGATCACAGTAAGATGCTTGTTGATAAACACACACAAAAAGAGGAAGGCTGATCCTCACCGGTATTGGATAGGCTGAGGATGCTGCTTGGATGTTTAACTCTGGGAGAATTAAAGGCAGATATCCATCCTCCAAAATCCCTTCTGATGTCACGGATGTTGTAATACCAGTGGACGGGCATGGACATGGCGTCGGCAGCACACATTGCCCATAATGCCTCACTCACAGACCTCCGCAGCGCAGTCATCTACCACAAGTTTTTCAGAACTTTATTCATCATTAAAGCAGAGAGATAGAAGCAGTAAATTGTTGGATGGTGGCTTCTGACAACAAAACACATCACCTCCAATTTAACTTTCTTGTTAAAGAATATCTTGACGCAGACAGGTTTATTAAAGTGAGTACACATTTGGAGAAAGTATTTCATAAAACTGGGGACAACCTAAACAATTTAAAAATATATTGTCTATTCTTTAGTCTATCTTCATGGAAGATTGCTCACACATTATTTTAAGGCAAAACACTACCCTTATTAATTAACGAAAACATTTTTTCTTGAGTATTAATTTGGGAGTTCTAATTTCGAAAATAATCTAAGACATTTTTCAAAATTTCTATTTGAGTTTGGAAATTTTTTTATTGGTTTTTTTTTTTTAACAAAATGAAAGCAATGTTGATAGGTTGCTTAGTCCTACTATTTGATTTTTTTTTCTTTGATTACTCTCGTTCATCCACACGCTAAATATTTATTTGTGTTTCATATAGTTTTCTTGTTTTCCCAATGCGTTCACGTTTACAGTCAAGGATTTGGACATACTTTGTACTCTAAACCATTTTGAAACTGTGCCCTCTTATACACAGGTTATAAAACAGTCTGAGTGCATAACACACACGCACACTTATGAATGTACACAGTTTATATATTTATAAGCGTCCGTCACACTTAATTAAAAAAAAAACTGAATTGCTAACCTCTCAAAGACGCGCTTTACTTTCCATCAAGAGGTTCTTGTGTAACACGACGTTTAAATGTTACAAAAGCATGACAGGAACAGCACCGCCCACACGAGAACGTTCGCTGATTAACAAAACTACTATGCAAAAAATATAAAAAAACATCGGGGTGTGGATTCTCCGGACAAAACAGCAGAATGTTAACCATGCTCCGCACAATACATTTATAAATAAATTAATATGAACGCGAACCGTAGGCATGTATAGTTCAGTAGTTTACATTTACTACGGTGGCCGATGAAGGTCAATCGACGCATAAAACAGTTACTATGGTGGCCGATGAAGGTCGTTAGACCCCAAAGAAAGGTACCATGAAAAATTACATTAATCTACGTCCATCTATTCAAGGTAGATGAATGAATGAGTCTTTATTTCGAACATGATTTAAAGAATAAAAACGAAATAAAAACGAATGAACGAATGAATCTTTATTTCGAACATGATTTAAAGAATAAAACCAAAATAAAAATGAATGAACGAATGAATCTTTATTTCGAACATGATTTAAAGAATAAAAACAAAAAAGACGAGGCAACCTAAAAAAGTCGTTCTGGGGATTTAAGATACAGCAGGCCTCCATTTTTTAAGATTTTTTTTTAGATAGATCTATAATAGAAAAAATACCGGTTTTTTCCGTGTATAGTGCGCAAAATTTTACCAATTTATTGTCCTAAAATCCGGGGTGCGCATTATACATGAGTACAAAAGAAAAAAAAAAAAAATTTTTTTTTTTTTTTTTTTTTTTAATTCCCAATGATCGTCACACACGCAGGGAGGCAATGGGTCCAATTTTTATAGTCTTTGGTATGGTCTTAACTAGGCTGGATGTAATTTTTTTTGTTGGCGTTGATTTCTCCGACTGCCCCTAAACGCACCACCGCGCTTCGTGCGCGCACGGGACAGCAAACGAGCAGGTGATCGAGCAAGCGTCTGATACGAGAGCATTGCGGTCGCATGGAGCGTGTTTGAAGTGAACAGCAGAGAAGAAAGGCAAAGTGTTGTGAAATAAAATGCACAGAACGGATGCGCAAGACACGTCAGCTATATAAAGAGCGAGAGTTGTTTTCTTCCTATTAGTTTCAATTCACAGTTTAATTAGCAGTTTCAATCAGCAAATAACAAAATGCGTATTACAGGTAATATTTTATTTCACAACACTTTGCCTTGTTCCTTTGGTCTCTGCTGTTCATCCTAAAACACAAAGGCGCTCTTTAAGCAATGCGACAGTGAGCGCCCGGCGCGCTGCACCAAATGAAGCTCCCTGCGCAGTGCGCAAATTTTAGAAAGTACATCAGGACTTTAAAAATATCTTCTAAATTTCAGCGACGGCTCTGTCACAATAATCGACCAGCCCGGTGCAGTTGGGCGGTCGGCGGCGCGCTACGGTTGAGCGTTCTCTCGCGCGCGCTCTCTCTCTCTTGCTCTCTCTCGCTCTCGCACACACGCAAACCGGATATCATACGGAGGCCGCCATTACAGATGCGCAGAACGGATGAGCAAGACACGTCAGCTATATAAAGAGCGAGAGTTCAGTTCTCTACCTAAATCCGTATTACAGGTAATATTTTATTTCACAACACTTTGCCTTGTTCCTTTCTTCTCTGCTGTTCACTTCAAACACGCTCCATGCGCACGGAGCGCGGTGGTGCGTTTACGGGCAGTCGGAGAAATCAACGCCAACAAAAAAAATTACATCCAGCCTAGTTAAGACTATACCAAAGACTATAAAAATGGGACCCATTGCCTCCCTGCGTGTGTGACGATCATTGGGACTTAAAAAAAAAAAAAAAAAAATTTTTTTTTTTAAAAAAATTCATAAAAATTGGGTGCGTATTATACATGGGTACAAGCTTTTTTCCAGCATTAGCATGCCATTTTTAGGGGTGCGTACTATACATGGGGGCGCACTATACACGGAAAAAACGGTAATCTGCAAATAAAGGGATCCGTTTATCAAGGATCTTGGGGGCGTTGATGGATGAATATTACGTATTTTAAGTGATTAAAAGACGTTTGAAAAGTTTCCATTCTATTTTGTTTTGCTGGTATGAACGTCAAATGTTAGTGGTGTCTGCCAGACTAACTTCAGGGTAAAGAATGTCAGTCACGTACGGTGGCCGGCCGGTCGGTGTATTGTGCTTGTTGAAGAAACACAACATTACGTTTTAGTCATTTGGGATGAATCTATTAATGCAGAGAAACAAATTACGTCGAAGCTAAGACAAACAATATCAGCTTCAAGACTATTTTATTAAACGTCGCCTTTTGTAATTGTCTTTTTTCTTTTTTGCTAATGCGACTAAGTCAAAATGCGGCTGCTAGCTTAGCGGTCCATCAGAACGACTAATACTTCAAAATAACACTTAAATGTTTCGCTTTGATTAAAATGGAAGATTCCTTCGACCATCGAGACGCTGGTGAGATTGTGATTTATTTCAATTAAAGTAACTTGGATTACCCGCTTTGTGAAAAATTCTTATAATTATTTTATATTTTTTTGGACTGATTTGATGAAGCAGGGAAAGTGATTCTCTGTCTTTGTGTTTCCTAGATCGGGCCAAAGCTTTTTGGGACAATGAGAACGTGGATCAGGTGTTTAGTATAATATTCAAGAAGCTGGATCACCTGAAGGAAGTCCTGAAAGCCAACACGGCAACCGACAAAGGTTTTGCTCATCTGCCTTATCTTTAATTTTATGATCGATTTTTCTAAATTGCTTCTGTTCAATCAGAACGGGTCCAAGCTTTGAAGCTATTCGACTGTCTTGAGTGGACGGTTCTGTCTCCGCTGGGCAACTCTCCGGTGGTTCAGTTGGTCGTTGGTTCAGGTAACTCATGGATATATTTGTGTGAATTTGCAGTTTAATGAAATATTTAACAGCAATTAAAAGACAGCAAATGTCATTGATGGGTTTTTTTTCTATGTTGGATGGTACAAAAGTATTAGAACTGTACATGCCATGTTTTTTTTTTTTTTTTGACTGAGTGGCCATTTCAGATAATAGTGGACAAACATAGTGTGAAGGTATTTGATTTTATTTTCCAAAATGATGACACCATATTTAAAAGTCGATTTTTTTAAGTAAAATTAATGGTGTAAAACAATTTTTTTTAAAAAACAACCACTTCCTCTTTAGTTTAAATAATGGAATCAGGCTTAATCATTCATTTATTAACGTCAGATAGGATAAGAACATATTTTGAAATGTTCTGTAATTTCCAATTTAATATGAATTGAAATATGATTATACTTTTTGCACAGAATGTCAAATGAAGTCCTGCCTTTATCTACCTGCACAGATAAAGAGCATGAGCACCGCAGCGCCACACCCACATCTCCTCCATCTGCCTTCAAAGATCAACTGCCTCCTCTGCTGCCCATTCAGCCGCCCTACAAGCTGCACGTGTGCAACAAGGTACGTTCAAGCTGATCACCAGCATTCACTTCCTATTCTGAATCTGTTTCTCCTCCTTCTAGATGTGCCTGCCTTCTTTACAAAGCACACTTCGGGCCAAACTGCCATATTGGACTCAGAACCCGCTCAAGGTACCGCTGCTGTGCGGGTTCAAGAGGATGGTGGCCAGGCCACTGATGTCATCCAATGAGGACGGGCCCAGCGACGATCATTGGACAGATGAGGAGGAAGATGAAAGCCACTGGGACGTTATTTACAAAGCCCCCTGTGGACACAGCCTCCGTAACTATGCCGACGTGTTACGCTTCCTGTTGGCCAGTAAAAGCTCTGATGTATTCCAGGTCAGCTGCTTTGCAACATAGTTTGGATTCTCATTTACATTAAATGTTTTGTTCTATTATGCTAAAAAACAGATCGATGAAACAGGATCATATTGCTGTTTTCTTTCAGCTGGACAATTTCTCCTTCAACATGGCGGTCCAGTTGGACCCTCCCATAGTCCTAGGCAGCCATCCCCCAGAGATAGACCTGAGTCGCGGAGCCGAGCCGACCCCAGTGGAGCTTTGCGTGGGGCCCGATGACTCCCGGCCCCCTGAATTCCGCTACAGGAAGGAGCGCTGGCCGCATGGCTGCTTCCTGACCCGACGTCCCGTATTTGGCGCGTGTTGCGACTGTACAGATGGATGCTTGGACGAACAACGCTGCGACTGCATCGCCATGACGGGATCAGGAAACCACTACAACTATCAGAGACTCTCCCACCCAGTGCCGTCCGGGTGAGTTAACCACAAACAAGAGCCAGCAGTCAACAATCAGTGAGCATTTAGAATTCGCAATCATTTGGGATGCACTGATAGGTGCTACTGTATGATTCTTTATTTTTCAATTTTATTGTAACCGCTCCATGAATGCCAATAAAGTTTTGAATGCATATCAACAGGTTGTTTGAGTGCGGGCCGTGGTGCAGCTGCGACCGGGCTCGTTGTCAGAATCGAGTCATCCAGAGAGGAATCCGAGTCCGTCTTCAAGTCTTCCGGACGGAGCGTTGCGGCTGGGGTGTGCGCTGCTGTGACGACTTGGACGTGGGCACGTTTGTGTGCATCTACGCAGGTGGCACAAACGACACGTGTTTAAAACAATCGGAATTCCCATCCTTCAATTTAAAAGTCCTTTTGACATCATCCCCCAGGCGTGATCCTGCAGAGAGTCCAGCGACCCATTGAGCCTCCGCCACTGAAGCTGAGCAGAATGGACCTGCCGTCCGATGACGAGGTGGAGTTGGTCACCGAGTGGCTGGCACCCCCAGTACTGGAGGCTAACGACTTTCTGGAAAACGCCGACCCCCCGACTTCGCCGCCGCTGCACGTCGCAGTCATCCAGAGACCCGCCGAGGCCAACGCAAATCAGAGCAAAGACAAGGCGAAGAAAGCTTTGACGTCACCAAACAACGCCGACGGGCACGGCAGCAAAAGGAGATTGAAGATGGCGGGAAAGTCGGAGGACGTTTATTTGCTGGATGCCAGGAAGGAAGGAAACGTGAGCCGCTTCCTCAACGTAAGTGGACCGCTACAAGATGACTTTTTCATGCGGCCATTTTCATGTTTCTGTCTCTATGGAGCGACCCAGCTTTGATATTGAGCTCTGCCGTCTTGTCTCATCTCCTGCAGCATAGTTGCCAGCCCAATCTTTTTATTCAGAACGTCTTCACCGACTCACATGACCCCAACTTCCCCATCGTCGCCTTCTTCACCAACAGGTAAGAAGCAAACAAGCGAGGCAGCCGAAATTTCTTCGAATGCATCTCATGTGCGGTTTTGTGTGTCAGGATGGTGAAGGCAGGCACCGAACTGACGTGGAATTATTCTTCCGACGCATACACGATGTCGCTGCGTCGACAACATGAAGTGGCGTGCATGTGCGGCGCTGACGGCTGCCTGGGCCAATTCCTGGAGGAGAACCTTTGTAAAACATGTGAGCTTGGAGTTTCGGACACTATGGAGGAGACGTGAGCGCCTTGAACCCTTTTCCACTTTTTTACAAGTTGCTTAATAAAATGAAAAAAAAGAGGTGACATTCTGCACCCTGTATTAATAGAAATAGGTGGAACCTTTCGTCAACTAAGGAAAGAAATTGTTCCGCCACTGGCATAGAGGGATGTCCAAAAGTAGTTTGAGTCGTTAATACGGATATTTTGAGACTAAAAAATTAAAATTCAATAATTGTCTCACAGCATGCCAATGCGATTGGTTAGTGTCTAATTGAACGACTACAAAGATATTGGTTAGTGTAATTAAACTACAAAAATATTACTCTACTAAATGACAAAATATTTATAATTACCCATGGCCCGTTAAGCCAATTATGTCAACAATGCTAAGATAATCAATTCTAGGAAGTCCGCCATCTCAAGTGCAGGATTTACTCGAAGAAGAAATGAGTTACTTTAGACTGGAAGACCAAAATCACTCATTTATTGATTTGACAAGTCAGTTGACCAAGCAATCCAGCTTGGGTGGTCTGGAAGTATGAAAAATAACTGATGCAAAGTCCATCTGTTAGCACATACAGACACAGTCTGAATAGAAAAACAAAACAAAATCCTCCAGACTGCTGACCGTCTCTGAATCCAAAGCCGCCGTCGTCTCTTAAGACTCAAGTGTGGATGTTTTTACGCTTGGATGGTGTTCTTGGAACTGAAGGCCACATAGTAGAGTAGAATTCCCACCAGGGCTGCCACCACCTCGGTGGAAACCCACGGGCCACTCCACACGCCCTGAAGTCACAACGGCGCGACATCAGTCACATCGCAACTACGCATGCTTCCAACTTCACAAAAAGCGGACAATCAGCGTCAAAAGATGATACAAAGGCACGCAACACTCACCCTGTGGTCCACGTTGACCAAAAATAGAGGCTGGATGGCGTTCACATCTTCATTGTTTCTCTGGGCCTACAAAACACATAAAATTCTCATTCCAACCAAAAAGCTAAATAAATAACTCCTATAGCTTAGCATCTGGCGCTAACCTTGCGCAGTGCGCTGTAGGATTCCTCGTCAAAGAACTTGACCTGGTAAGTTCCTGAGCTGGCCTGCTTGTGAGGAAGACTCCATGACACCTAAGGTCAAGTCAAAGCCAAGTTAGGATGGGGAGGAAATGGACACGGCACTCAGACAGCTAGTTAAGTACACTATAGAAACGTGTCAAGTGTGAAAGGTTTACCTGGTACTTGCCAACATCCTGGCCTCTGGTCACAGGAAACTGTCTTCCATTCACATCAGCGTACAAAGTGATGCTCTGCCGGGTGGTCAAAGTGGTTAGCAATGGTTTAATGTTACCAGTTACCAACAATAGTTAGGGACAGTTAACAATGGTAAGCAGTCGTTATCAACAGTTAACAAAGGCTTCACGTTTCTTAGTAAAGTCCAGTGTGTGTCTGCATGGTGCCTTGTTGTGAACTTACCTGTGCTCCGTTGGCACAAACCAGGCTGAGCTCCACGATGAACACCGACTCTGCGGCGATGACAGCGTCCGAGGTGGTGTAGGCCGACGGGGTGATGACCGGCTCCGTGCAGGTCTCTCCTGTCAAGGGATACGATGTATGTATATGGTGAACGTTAACATCTGACCTGGAATATGTTTGTCATCCTTCAATTTGATAACTTGGATAATTCATATATATCACGTGTTCCACATCCATTGTATCGGTGTACTTTTTGTCCTCATTCGAAAGGCACACGAGTAAAAATACTATTTTTTTCTAATTAATGCAAAACTAGAATAGTTGACACCTGTGCACTTCTGGTATTACTGATAAAGCGCTAAATATTAACTAGTGTCATTTATGACGTCCTTAGCAGTACTAGTAGCGTGCAGTGGACAGTTTAGCCTCACTCGTGCTATGTACAAACGTTCTAAACCGTCATAGTAGAGCATACTAGTACATGGATATTTATTTTGATATTAAGACAAAATTCTCAGACGTTTTTTCATTGAAACACTAGTTCGACTAGTAGCTCATTAGCGAACTAGCTTCATAGCATTTGGAAAGCTCTTAAAACCTCCAACCATTTAGCTTACCCGAGCATGCAACCACCAACAGGGCGAGGAATGCGGCTGCTATCCGGATCATTGTAGCTTTTGGGGCTTCACGCGTTGAGAGGTCAAGTGTTGCTTTGGAAAAGTTCTTCTACAACGCTGCTGTTCGGTGACTGCGGGTCGGGGAAAAGGAAAGGAAAGGAGGTCCACTAGTCCACATCAGCAAAACAAGGCTGCGAGACCAGTGCGCATGTGCCGCAGGACGCAGACTCGCAACGGACACGTCATCAAACGGTGACTAGAAATAATGCATTTCTTTTTGTCCTCTGCTAGCGCAATTTTTTTTTTTTTTTTTGTTATCATTGATTATTTTTCACTGTAGTCCGCCTCAGTACTCGGTCATCATTGCAGCGGTCAAAACAAATACTAAAATGAAATAATTTGAGATACTGCTTACATTTTACAAAAAAACAATTCAAACAAACAAAGCCACTTTTTGTCATGACAAAAATTAATATTTCGAAATCATTTTCTGTATCGGTTGAATGAACAATGAATAGAATTAATTTGATTTATAAACGGCTTTTCAAATTAAACTCACATTGTCGTTTACAGATTTTATTGTGAAGTCTCCTCGCACAACCTCACCGGAACCAGCTGTTGCTATTTTGGCAAACTTTACATCAACTTCCTTTCCTTTACCCTGCTAGCAAAAAAATTGACTAGTTAGCTTAACCAGCCCTTTGAAAGCGTGGTGTTATAAATATTATGAGTTGTGCAAGTGCTGCAGTCTAGCTAACGCACCACATAAAACTGAACAAGATGAATATACGAAACGCCAGGGTAAGCATGTCGCTGTCATGTCGCTCACACTGAAGGGTAGCTCAGCTAGCCGCATCACATAGCCAACTAAACGTGCTTCTGCTGCTGCTGCTAATTTCATTAGCATTGTGGCCATGACTAGACTGCAAGTGTTCATGTCTGGATATTATGCATTATATACGTTCTGTAGAAGGCGCAAAGTGTAACTGATGTATGTATTTCGTATAAATCGTGCAGGTGTGGCTAAAGTACTCACATTGAGTACCGATACTTGTGTAAAGTAGACTGGTATGTCTGATGATCTCGACATTATCTTGTGCTGCTTGTTTAAATCAAACTTTAAATGAAATTGTCTTTCATTTCAGCCGGAGGACCTTATGAACATGCAGCACTGTAACCTTCTGTGTCTGCCAGAGAACTACCAAATGAAGTACTACTTTTACCATGGATTGTCCTGGCCCCAGGTTGTTCACTTTCCTTTTTTTTTTCTTCTCCCTCTTCTTTTTTTATTTATTTATTTATTAATCACACTTCTGTCCTGTTCTTTGTTTTTCAGTTATCATACATCGCCGAGGATGAAAATGGAAAAATTGTGGGTTACGTGCTGGCAAAGATGTAAGTATGTTACACGCAAGATTGCCATTAAACTGAACAACCTTTAGTGTTAACTAACTCTTGTTTTTTTTTAGGGAGGAAGATCCAGATGATGTGCCTCATGGACATATCACATCGCTGGTACGTCTGAGCAAGAGCTTGACGCACTGAAATCAACTGCTTTTGCATTGTATGCTGCAAGTGACAAAATTCCAATATATGCATAATATATTTCTCATAATCATGTCATGGTATTGGATTTTAGATTTGAATCCTGATTCGCTCAAATGTTGTAGATTCAAATCTGATACAGTTCAGCATAAAGGTACAGATGTAATGTTTTTGGGACAATTCGTGCAACCCACACAGAAAGAAAAAAAAAGTTAAATTGGTCCAAGTTGAAGGAAGTTTTGTAAGCATCAAACAATAAGCAAGCAGTGGCCTTGGATGTCTCCCAGGCTGTGAAGCGCTCCCATCGACGTCTAGGTCTGGCTCAGAAGCTGATGGACCAGGCCAGTCGCGCCATGATTGAGAACTTCAACGCCAAATACGTCTCGCTTCACGTACGCAAAAGGTACGTGTGTCTTTCAAAACGTCGTGACGTCTCGACTAACCGTTCCGTTGTCCTCACCGCAGCAACCGAGCGGCCCTACATCTCTACTCAAACACACTCAAGTTCCAGTAAGTCCGTTTCTATTGAATTCATTTGAATCCCCCAAAAGTTAGGTATGCATTTTTTTTTTTTTTTTTTAATAAACCTCAAGCCATGGAATACATCATGCTTATTTCTGCACAGGATCAGTGAAGTAGAACCCAAGTACTACGCAGACGGGGAGGACGCCTACGCCATGAAGAGGGACCTGGCCCATATGGCAGATGAGGTACCCGGGTAATCATTTTAATTAAAGAAAAAAAGACACACAAAAAGATTGCAAGTGTGTGTGTAGGGGGTGCGGTGTCATTGATTTAAGTGGTGAACGGTTGGATGAACATATGTAGACTTTGGTTTTGACTGCGACTGTGGCATGCCTTAGCTGAGAAAGCCTGGTCCCCGTGTGCCGGCTCAGGAGGCGCCTTCCGGTTCCGGTGACCCAGAGAGAGAAAACGAAAGAGACAGCGGCGGCGAGAGCAAAGAGCTGAGCGAAGTCAGCGAGGCCACCGAGAGCACGGATGTCAAAGATTCCTCCTCGGATTCGCAATGACACTTGTAGGCCTTTTTTCTGGTTTGTTTTTTTAAAGGAAATAATAGAAAAGAATAAATTCCTTTTTAATGCCCCGCCCGCCCCTCCCTCGACAATGCGCTCACAATCATGACGAGATGACACCATTTTTTTTTTTGCTATACACTCTGGTCTGCCCATGTAACACACTGAAGCTAATAAATATGATACAGTGCATCACTAGTGCAATAATTAGAATAAACGTTTTTGGAAATGAAGGCCTGTTTTGCCAATAGTGAAAATCATTAATCCCCCCTTGAAAAGATTTGTAATTCCTTAGAGAGGCCACAGGATGGCAGGAAAGCACACGTCATTATAATTCCCGATGATGGCAGAGCAGCTTTGCTTTGACCAGTGGAGGTGAGTTTTTCAGCCAGTCCTGGCAGATTGGATCTGCAATAGTTAAAGAGAGGATTATATGATGCACACTACACAGAAGATAGGCAAAAATCTTTGTTGTAAAATAAAATGGTACTCTAGACCTCTAAAAGTTGAGTACTGGGTTCTGGTCTGAAATTTTAGGACAAACCTACAATGCACAATCAGTTCAACACACTTCTGAAATGTATTGAATGCAAACGTTGAACTTTTAAACGTTCCAAAGCTTATTCCCCAACAAGGAGTGAACCAGCAAAATTTGCAACTAGTGTTTGAGCCACGAATATTTCCAGAAATGCACACTTTTACTCTAATTCTTTCAATCTCCATAGATTTCCTGATTTTGAGTTTGCTGTGTTTATCCCAAATAAAGTCAGAATCATGTAAAAAAAAAAAAATATTCAAAGACTTCCTCAAATCACACAACCTTTTCAAATTGTCGTTTTTTCTTTTCCTTTTTTTTTTTCTATTACGCAACTTAATCCACTTTAGAGGAAGGAAGTGAGTGAGGAGTTCCAAACAGAATGTCCAAACAGTTTGATACGAGCCACCAGAAATGGAAAATAACTTGTTCATGGTACTTGAGAGCAGCCAGTTAAATTGTGCGCAACAAAGCATGTATTCACTTCTGAAGCCGCATCACGAGGATCCCCGAGGCCATCATAAACATTAATCCTCATAAAGTGCCGTCATGACCTCACACTTTTATATACGTATCACCGTGGGCATATGTAAACCATTTTTAGGCCCTCGATTCCTCTGGTGAGTCCTTTATTATCATTCTTTTCTATCATTCTCCTAAAATTAGCATAGTGCGCTGCACTTTTATTTTGACTGCAAAATCAAATAAAATCTGTCTGAATGTAAATATTGTAAATATCTGTTATTGTAAGTATTTTAAATATCTGCATCAGTGTAAGTATTTTAAGTGAGTTCATGTTAACCGTCATGACTCAGGAATTATGATCATTGTTGCTGTCATTTAGAGCAGTGAGTCTGTGGGCTCCCTCTAGCGGCGTGTAAAAGTATCACTTCCTAAGTAGTAGATTTGTTTATAATCGAAATCTGGACTGGTTCGTTTAAAACGAATATTCGAGTATTTTTTTAAATTTAATTTGTGTTTGCAATACTTGAGAATTCTATCATTTATGCACATTTTTTTTTGTTTTCTATATTTAAGACTTTTATTGACTTATTTTGACTTTTAAATGTTTTTTTTAATTTGGAAAAAAAATCCACGATGTAGTGAAGCCGCGATAAACGACACGCGAACTAGCGAGGGATCACTGTATAGCCCAGGGGTGGGCAAACTACGGCCCGCGGGCCACATCCGGCCCACGGGACCGTTTAATCCGGCCCGCCAACCCTGAACAAATTGTATTATTAAACTTTTTTTTTTTGGTCGTTTTGCCTGCAATGACTGCGTTTTCCCAGTAGATGGCGAAGCGCTCGCCTGCGCATTTACTACCGGAAGCCGTGTCAGAAAGCTCGGTGCACACTCACAAGTGCGTGTACGTAGTAGTACGGACTTGGCGCACTCTCGCTCTATTCGTATCAGTCCCGAATTTAGAGCGTGGGCTTTGACGACAGCATTCTTATAATTCGCGCGCTGAGCTTTCAGATGCAGTTTTGCGCTAAAGCCACCCACAAACCTTCCCCTGGAATCCTTCCATTAAAATGAGTGGCCCGAAAAAAAGAAGTGAGTGCCGAATGTTAAAAAAGAGTGGCCAATTTGGCTCGACGTACGCGACGTGACGTTCAGCCACATCAACATCAACCCGTCACAGATCAAGGTAAACGGACCAACACCTCGGATCTCGCCTAAGAATTGCCACAACAAATTTTACTCCAGACTATGACGCACTAGCAAAAAAGGGAGACCAACAACACTGTTCCCACTGAAAATGAACGGGAGGCTCTCAAGTTTATTGTAAAAAAATGCATTTTCAATATGATTTGTACGTACACATAGCAGGGATTGAAACTAGCGACCATTCTCATTTTCAAACAATGCAGGATGCTCAAGGACATTGATGCACCACCTATTTGCGACTAATCTTAACCTGTAAAGTTCTTAAGGCTTACTGTAAGGAGGTGTTTCCCGTTTCCTCACCTCTGTTACCAGGTGTTTGCGAGTTAAAACTCTGCTCTGATTTTCAGATACCCCTCACCGTGTTGCTGTTTTGGTTACTTTATTTGGATGTATGCTTTCACCGATTCTTCAAGATGATATATTTGGTCAGAATGTTTGCCGTTTGATGTGATCTCATAAGATAAACATCTTTCATTAATCTGACCTGCAGGCACTGAAGTGATGGAGATTGTTATTCATAATAACAGTGTCGTATTTTATGAGAATCACTGATAGCAGTTTTTTAGTGAATTATTATTTTTTTAATGCTGTTAATAAATGCATTTGTTTTCAAAAAAATTGTTTGGAATATCCATGCTTTACTACCTACTAAAGGCCAAGATCTTTTATGCAATGACCTTTACAGGTCGCTTATATGACTTCACACAACGCCTACGTCCATCTGCTCCTGGTCCGGCCCTCCGGTCCAAATTTAGAACCCAGTTCGGCCCGCGAGTCAAAAAGTTTGCCCACCCCTGGTATAGCCTCACTCACCACAACGTGGCGCATCCCCAGATTAAATGACTCATTCATTTTGGGCGAACCGTTTACCTCCGGAGATTAACTAACGAATTCCCATGTTTCCTTTTTTTTTCAAAATGAAATGCCACGAGTTCCAAAGTTGGCCCTGTACCTGCTGTCGAAAACCAACCGCAGTTACTTTCAATGATGACCACTAACCAGTGTGTTTGTGTGTTTGCAAGTCAAATTTATACAGGGAAACAGTTGACCCCCCCCAACGTTCTCTGGTGACACTCCCCATGTGTCCATGTGCAAATGTGACGAAAGGGAAAGCAGATCGTGAGTCACACTCACGGTGAGCGCGCACGGGCGCGCGCCCGCGCCTGAGCGAAAGAACGAGCAAGAAAGCGAGGGATGAGTTGCACACCCCACCCACATCTGTGTATGTGAGGGGGGAGGTGAGAGTTAAGTGGCGTAACTCGGCTGCCTGTGCCTGCCTGCCTGCCTACCGCACTCTCACAACACAAGCGACAAGTCAAGCCTGCTCCTCATCAGGTAGGACGCAGACACACGGCCTCTGAGAAATACGTGCCCTCTTTACAAGTGCTCCAAGTCCGACTTTCGGCTCTTGGTTTTGCCATTTTGCCGCCTTTTCCTGGTTTACTACCAACAGTGAGTCACATGGCAGTTTATGGGCCAAAGGCGTCTTCAAAAGTTGAACGCGACAAGGTTCAAGTTGCTCTTATTACTTTTAGTTCTTGAGATTTTGGAATGGAAGTGTGGTAGATGAAAGGTTTCTAAGCTCCTAGTTAAAAAAAAAAAAAAATCCGTAGCCGTTGCCCCCAACCAGGGTAGGCAACACTGAAGGGGTTACCGACATACGGCTTACATGACCTTATATCAATGACGGTGCGATTGGGGAATCTCCCTGATAGGGGGCTCTCAGCAGTTGACATGTTTCTTCTAAATAGGCTTTGTTTACAGAAATAATTTGATTAAAGATACCTTTATTTATACATTATCTTAGCGTTTGTTTGGGGTGGCAGCTACCACCAGCTTCACTCTTGAATTCATTTGTTTTTGGTTGTAATGAAAGAGGGCAAAAGCATATAAGAAATGAGACTTGACCCAACGTGGTACATGACAGGCAGTTAGTTTCATATTTGAGTTTGTGTGTTGCACGCATTTGAGGTTTGAACCGAACTTTCCGATCTAAGAGCCGTAACGCATTTCGGCAGAAGAGAATGTTGAAGAGTCATGTGTGCCTTTTCAAAATGGGGAAGTGTGTGTGAATGTGTGTTGGTCACGCAAGAAAACAGCACTCTTCCTCTTTTTCATATAATTACTCAAGTAAATCTTCCTTCAAATTCAAATAACTGAACTCGCTGCACATCCAATGACGGCGAGGATGTTGCCTGTCATTGTTTTCGATATTTGTAATGACTGGACTGCTGAATGTTTTCATTATTAAGGCTCCTGGTTCTAGTATTATATTTACTGTGTCACATCATGTGGTCTAGTTCAGGGGCTGTATAGGTTTCATTGACTCACTCAGTAGAATGACGTGATACAATGGGATCATCACAAAATTTCTATTAAACGTGTATGTAAACCTGCACACACATCAAGCCTCTCAAACAGGCTGATAATTCCTGGCACAACTCAAGCTGAGACTATATATTGTTTTAAAGCATCAAGTCAGTGTTTTTAATTAAAAAATATATAATATTTAGATTTTACTTATAACAAAATAAAAAGAATTAAAAATATATGTATATATTTATACATATAAAACAATAAATGAATAAAAAAGGTGACGAAATAAATACATTCAAATAATATACATTTTTTAAAGATGAAATGAACTGCAAATCAATTTGTAATAAAGCGCAAATGAAACGATCGCCTTATAATCTGCAAAGTCATTTAACAACTGCCTCAGCAGGTATGCAGACCAGAACTAGCAGGCAAAACTAACTCCTCCGCTATGGTGAACGCTTTCATGCTTTGTGCCACAAGGCGTGAGAGCTTAGTGACATACACTATTTCTATGGGAACAAATGGGAAAACAATCATCAGTGAATCATCACGCTGATGATTTCGTCTCAAATTTCCCACAACCCGATGTAGTCAGTTTGAAATGTCGATGCAAAGGTTCTGCCATCTCGTGGAAGAGCATTGCAATTGTTCTACCAGTCACTACACGTCACTGGCACAGAC